>NC_090941.1:408618191-408921221 GCF_040938575.1 Ambystoma mexicanum | reverse complement strand
TTGTATATTTTTGTTCCTCTGTTCTACATGCAGTTACAAAACCCTTAATTATGTCTGTGGATTCAGAAAGGTCTTGCAAATGTGAATATACACGTTTTATTAACAACAAATGTCTATGCAGGAAATTACAAATAAAAAGATGTTAGTCCAATTTGATAATTCATGAGGGAAGGGCTATCTAATGGCGGGCACATCCTCTTATGACACACAGAATTCAATGGACCAATGGAAGCAAGAAGGACCCTGGGATGCATGAGTAAGTAAAGAGAACATGTCACATGCTATCTCCATTCCAAAAATGTCATGTCAAATGATGATGCCAGGGGCGGGGGAGTTTGCTGAATATTTAAACTCAAACACATAGGAAGAGAGAGAGTTTAAGGAAAATCAGAAAAGGAAGGTTGAGGGGTCAGCAGTGCGAGGCCAACAACTGCTTGTGTTTTTCTCAGAATCAAACATTGTATTAGAGATAAAAATTGCAAATTAATGCTTGTTAAACCTACTCTATCAGGGAGTTGCTTACCTAGTCTAAGAGCTAAGGAGATCCCTCCTAGCATAAACAAAATTGGCCCTCACACTAAATAACAGAACATTGAAAATATATAATAACCAACATAAATGAGTAAATACCAAACAACCAGTAATTCGGAAGAACTTCACCTGTCCTGGTTAAATCCCTTCCCCAGGATTATTCAAAGTAAATTTCGGCAAATGTTCAAAAAGAAAAGTAAAGTCTGGAACCATTTCTTATAAATTCCAAATTAAACAAAAGTTCACCAAACAAAAAGATCAACTGGAAACAGTTCTTAAGCATTCTGTTGTACTGCTCCCCTTCCAATTCCAACCAAGAAAATAGCACCAATGGTGATCCTGGATGTCTTCCTTCCAAGATTGTTTTGACACAGTTCAAAAGAATAGATTTACAGCTCCTTCTTCTACAACTCTACAAGTGTGTGTAACCTCTGCAGTACATTTTGTATAATTGTCATGATGCTTCTTCTTGGGTTGTTGCTTTCCTCTTGACAACCACCCTTCCACTACTGTTCCTGTGGAAATGGACTACTTGGTTCAACAGTATGCCACTACTTCAACCAACTTCAAAGTGACATCCACTGACAGTATTTTAAACAACCACAGCTCTGGTATTTCTGCTTCAACTTTATATTTCAGGATGATTAGGCATTTTAAAAGACAAGACACATTAACCTCTATAGGTCGACAAGGCACTCTTCTTTCACCATAAGCTCCAAGAAAAGGGCAGCCTCTTTGATTCACCTGACTGCCAAAAGGATAACCTATCTCTGCTTCCAGACTGACTTTCTCTACACTTTAACAGTCTCAGCGTTACAGATTATTTATCCACTTTTTTTTTTATACAAGCACCCAGCTCTCCTCCTCAGCTTTGTTGACACTTTCTTGGTTCCAGTTGCTACCTTGATACTGTATTGCCACACTTCCAACTCCATAGAGCAATGTCACACTGGTATCGGAGGACACTGGACCTTTAACAACTTCATCAGCTAAGTGGATAGCTTTAAACAGGGTTTTCCTCACTATAGAAAGGGTGTGCCTCTTGGCTTGGGTAATGAGTGTTCTTCTTGTTAATACAACAACTTCTGAGTTCAAAGAATACTTATACTTGAGATTACAAAGTTCCATCTTCAAAGGAGAAACCGATTTAGGCATGCATGACTATTTTTTAAGGAAGATTGTTAACCTTAAATGTATGTAAGTGTTTGTATTCCCACTTATTAGTCCAGAGACACTTTGACACTCAGATCAGTAATCACAATTGGTCGCACAGTACCTTCCTTTGATTTCATAAGATCTTTTAACAATTGTGAAAGTCTGCGTTAGGGTTTTCAGAGTTATTTATATAGCGTTCTCACTTTTATTGGAGACACATGACCACTCTGGTAACATTAGGACTTCAACAATGGAAATGAAATGCTTTTCTTTGTACATGAGCACTGTACCTTTTACTTGAAGTGCACATGATACATTTCCATTGAAAAGAAAAGCTTTTATGACACAAACAGCAGTTTAAACTTGCTTCTGTTCATAGGCGAGCTTCTTTAGAGCTGGTAACAGTTACCAGCAAGGTTTTTTTGAGTGAACCTGAATGCCCAGCTTCACTCTCCGGCTCCAGGACCACTGCGGTTGTGAGCTACTTCTACTTCCCGACAACTTCTTCTTCTACTACCACTTTAGGCACGCTTGGTCCCCAAACCCCTCTGCAGCATAGCTGTCTCCGATCTGGGCTTGTCTACAGGGTGTCTCCCTCACTCCTCTGTCCTTGAGCTTGCTTCTTTACATGGGTCTTGGGATGCAGCACAATTATGGCTCTGCGATTACAGCCACTAGGCGCACCTGGGAAGACCTTCAATATCTGCACGTCTTTCTCAGTGCAGACACGGCAAGGCAGGGTTTGTGAATACAGGCCCCTCTCAGAACTTCCAGGTGAAATTTGCTTTCCTCGTGTCAACTGCAAGCCTCATGCTCTTCTGCTTCCACCTCCTGCTCCAGCTTCTCGTTCCTTCCCTCTCCTGCTGCAGCCTTTTATGCCTCTTAGGTGGGGCAACTGATTTCAGGTGCAGGCCTTTACTGTCGACTCCCTGACCTTTGCAAGACCTGTTAGACCTAATTGCCTGTCCTTCACTACTACATGCCTCTTCGGCCCTCTTCTTCGTCTCACTCCCTACAGGATTCTGGGACATGTGGTTCACTTTAACAAAGTTAGATTTTTCCACTTATTTAATTTGGGAAAAAAGTAATTGAATGGGAATTGGGGGGGATTGTGGGGAAAGTTCAAAAAGGGCTCCTCCCAGTGTTTTTGGTCTGATTCTGCCCGCCATGTGCTCCTCCCGCAGTAATCCACACCGAGGATCGGGATCAGAAAGCTCCTGCCTTTCCCTGGCCACATGAGGAGGGTCCTACTCCTAGAGCAGGTTTTTGGGAGAATCCCATCAGATTCTTCACAGAAGAGAGCCTGTTTTTAGAATAGAAAAGTGGATTGAGGCTCCAACTGGAAGTGGCTAATGCAAATGCTCTTTACGGGCCATATTGCAATGCAGACGCCTTTTCCAAGGCAGCCTGAATGCAGAAGCTTTGCCAAGGCATTCATATTATCTTAGAGCAATTTTGGGAGCAAGTGCCCGACTCAAAGAAAGAGCCTATTTTGCAGAGATGCCTGCAGCTGATGGATTTGCCTACCTCTCCTATGCCTTTGAAAGACACAAAAAGTGAATACAACAATCCCAGAGCATTTAGAAAAATATTCCAAGAAACAAGTAAATCCCACATAGGAATTAAAAGTATCATGTTGGGACCCTGTTTGAACGTTATCTCACTGAAAGGGGGAATGTAGAACACAGTGTGAGTTCGTGGCTTCTGTACATTCTGGAATATTTGATTGTACTGCCTAGAATAGGCATTCATATCAGTATTTCTATGTATGGATGTTTGTGCAAATTGGAGTGAAATGTGTGAGACAATAGCAGGGATGTGGCATTTAAGCTGCATGTGTGTATGTGGTATCTTTTGGGTGACTTCCCACCATTGTAAATTAGGACACCACCTTATATTGCTTGATTTATTATTTTAAATTAAACAAAATATTAAGATTTAATAAAGCTACTTCTTCTCCCAGATTTTGGGGTGGGATTGTCGTGGTGGGCAGTATTAGATCAGGGATATTACTCTGTAAAACAAACCACTAGAATAAAAACTGTATTCCATATATAGAAGCCATTACATCAATAAAGTTTACAAAAAGAAAACTGCCATATTTTAACACCTGTTTTGCATTGTGGGGCATTTGAAAATTACCCCCACTATGCCTTGTCCACACTTTGGAACCCCTCTTCAATCTTGCTGCCGCAAGAGCACTCCACAAAGACATCTCTCTCTTATATTTCCAACGTTATCATGTATGGCCACTAATGTCACCTCTCCTCCGATCTCATCCTCCTTCACCTCTGTGCATTTCTTTACTATTTTCCACAACCTTCTATTTAAAACCATGATTTCTTGAGAGGCCTGGTTACAGGCAGCCGCGGCCCGCCTTTTTACTACTACTACCGCTAAGAGATGCAATTAGTGCATTTAAATGTGCTTGTTTTTCAAATTTGGCATGGAACAGAAGAGTTAAACTTAAAGGATTTATCCTATGATGCATTAACTGTTGGTTCCTTTCATGAATGTGTTGTTGTTTTATGCTTTTATTAAGCCTCCTTTGTTTATTTTACATGTGTTTCTATGGATTGCAATGTATCCAAAATAAATAAACAGTAAAAGTGAAAATATGTTTGTGTTTTTTTGACACAGTGACAGATGATTTTGGGGGTTACATTATTGTTTGTGTCATCTTAGAAGTCCCCCTATTCAATGATTCTTACCTAAACGTATACCTTCCTATATTTGATCGTTCACACTTAATGCAACAGCATTTCTGAAACAGAGTAACCTTAATTTGTATATTGTTTAGAGATAAATGCAGTATAATGTATATTGAAGTAGAGAGGAAAGGTGCTATTAGGGATGTGTTTTTGTGGGTCATTGTTTGTATGATTTTTTGGATATGTGATTACTATATGTGTGGGGTTGTGTGAGCTGAGATATGCAATATTAAATTGATGTATAGAATGGTGGATTGGTGTTGTGCTATATTAATGATATCTAGTGGCTAGGTAGTTGAATCATATCACCAGGTACTCTAGCATATGGCACGTATTGCCTTCATATGCCCAGGTGTTGCAACTATATAACAGGTATCGGTTTTGTAATGGAATGGTGTTTGTGAGGGTGTATTAGCCTGAGCTTTTCTTATTTTGAATACAAAATGATACTGTTTAATCTATTTTAGAAAGTGAGATCTCTGCTAATCAGGCCTCAATTGCATTATGTTGTTAGCTGAAAAGTATAGTGCAAACATGTATCTCTGCAAGGACTGTCTACTGACAACCCCAGCCACTGCCGTGTAGTTTGGCACATGGCAGTTATAGAGTAACATATACATTCCTGCAACAACCTGCTGCAACCCAAATGTTCCAACAGCGGGGGGCTGCCTTTAACCTTGAGCAGTATAGATTCATATTACATATAAGTGTAATTCCCTAGGCCTTGTGGCAGATTAAAAAATACATATAGACCATATCTGTTTTGAAATGGTGGCCTATGGGTATTACTATTATACATGATAACACTCTTTTGGTTGGTGTCATTTTATTGTCAGCTTGGTTTCTATTAACTCATTCCACTGACAGGGCGTTGTGTGTATCACCTGTCTGGGATTGGGTTGCATCGATAACAACAGCACAAACCATGTGAGCCCAATGCTAGAAACTACTTTTGTTCTCTCTGGGGAGTAGGGCCAACTTCTCCAGAGGACAGGAAGTATCCTGAGGGGGTTAACTGAGAACGAGTGCTTCAAAGATAGGTCCTGCCAAGACAATGGCGAGCTCACACCAGTGGAGTTATATCTGAAACCCCCTTTGTGACAGCGCATACAGGGGATAGGGTGGAATTATAGTAGCCAGGATATTAGTTTGCAGCAGAGACACTGGTTCCACCATCTTGGAATTTCTTATGCCACTGACCTTTTCTGTGCCCCACCCCACTGCAGACACAGCACTCTAGGGCTAACATCATCAGGCTAAGACTCTTGTCACAGCAACTAGGAGTGGTCACTTAGGGAAGGTTTGAAATAGACCAATCCGCTGTGGCAAACATTATCTAAAAGGAGATGACCAACTTCCTTAGTGGAACCAAATTTGGACATCAGAAGAAGAAGGTTTCACCTGAATCGTTAATCGGGTACAGTGTGTCTAAAGTCCTCTGCCATTGAGATAAAGACTCCAAGGAGGGGGCAAGACCCACCCCTCATTCATCCCAGAATAGTTGACCACTTGGGAGAACCACTGTTTTGGCTAATGTCTTCTGCTGCCTGTACAGTCTGGCTTGGAAAGGTAGAAAAAGGACTTGCTGTGTCCCTGAGCACCCTTAATAGAGTCTGCCAGCAACCAAGAAGCCAAGCAACAGAGCTAGGCTTTGTTTTCAACCTTGAACTGCTTTCGAGCTGAATAGGCTGCTTTCAAGTAATTTTCAAGGTGCTGCAGGACACCCAGAGCTGCCTTTGACATTCCCTGCTTCACTATCTGCTTTGAGGTGCTGACTCTAGCATCCCAATGACTGGGCTCCATCCGTCTTCAATCTGATTTCCACTGAGGAGCAGCATCACATTGTTGGAACTTGCCAAAACGACTCAACCACTTTTAGGTGCTTACTCACCTCTTCGACGGCTTGTTATTTAGCCGTGTTGATCTGTTCACTGCTGCAGGACTGCATCGCATCAAAGGATTGCGTCGGACCAACTCCACTGTTTTGGCAACGACTGGCTCCAATGGGATTAGACAAGTCAGCCATTTTGATGCTGTTTCTGCCCATTGGAAAATGCAAAGAAGTCTGGCTCGTGCACACTCACACATACAAACACTCTTACACATTCACTCTCTCCCACTCTGCTATCTTGCACTCTCTTTTTTTTCTCATTGCTGATATTCCTATTGAGGTGACCCATTCACGGGACTTTGGTAATGTACATTTGGATAGACTATCATTTTGGCTACTCCCACTCTCTACAAACAGATTCTGGATGGGGAGATCCTGACTGCCTGGTGGTCCCAGTATTGGGCCTTTGCTGTGACCTCTCTCACTTTAGTTTTCTAAACTGCTGCCTTTGTAAATGATCATTTTCTAGCTTTGTGGCTGATGGCATGCAGGGTCGGACTGGAGCATAAAAGTCTCCCAGCACCAATGAAAACGTGCCCCCTAGCAGGGTCGGACTAGGCCATACAATTGTATCTGGCACCAATGAAAAAGTGGCCGACCGTTACAAATGGCAGTTCATTCCTTTTGTGACAGACTGTGAATAATACCCAAGGGGGAGTTTTTTTGATAAAAGATGATGCAAATTGTGCATTTTATAGAATATATTTTCAGCAACACTGGCCAAAACTACTAGCCGATAGTGAAGTAACTTATCAAACTGGCCCACATTGGCCAAAAAAAGTGGCCCCTTTGACCCAAAAAAAACGGCCCACACCAGCATTTTGCGTTTTTGGTTCGCCCCATGGGCCTGTTGCCCTATAGGCAAGTCTGAGCCTGTCCCCCAGTTGCAAACGGCAATTCATTCCTATTGTGACAGACTGTTGGAGTAGTGCCCAAAGGCGAGGTTTTTGATAAAATGTGATGAATACTGTGCATTTTAAAGAATATTCAGTAACACTGGTCAAGACTACTAGCCAATTTGACCCAAAAAACCGGCCCACACTAGGATTTTATGTTTTTGGTTCGGCATTGCCCTATTGCCCTATAGGACAGTCCGAGCCTGATGGGATGGTCTGTAGAAAATAAACTGAGCATGCTTCATGAATACACTAATATTAGCCAACTCACTTTAATGCACATGTACTTTTGTAGCTCAAACAAGGTACATGGTACTCTTCTTGCTCTGCTAAAGAGGTGGCAGGGCCACGCCGTTCATTCTGTATTGCTTTTCTGTGACTAAACAGGTTTATCAAAGGCCGCCATTTTCTATTCCAGGCAACTAATAAACAAGATGCGCAGTTTATGATCGTTCCACAACAACTGTGCCTAGTTTTATTAACCTTGGAAGGATATAAGACCAAGTTGACCGGAACAGTTAGCCCCAGGATGCGCAATTACCAGAATGAGACGAAATAAATGTGCGCATGTAGACTGTGGCAGCTAGCGGATCGAGGGCACGGCGCTCGGAGCAGAGGCAATAGCTGGAAGTTTTATGGATGCATAAAAGGTGAGTGGAAAAGTACAACGTGGGACTGAGAAGGCTGCCAAGGTTATGGACCGAGGTCACAAATCTAAAATGAGAGCCGAGCAGCGAGCTCACCTCCAAGCATACAAATAACCAGAGCTCGCAGAGAGAGCAGCAGCCTAGCAAAGACGTATCTGCAATGGAAGGTTCAGGCGCTGCAGTGCACGCGTTGTACGTGCACGGGTAGCAGGCGGGTAGCAGCAATTTACAACATGTGATTTGCTCAAATCAACTAACTGTGGAAGACTTACTATTACAACCACTCTGCATTGGTACAATCCAATTTGGTTTCCAGTGCGAAAATGCATTAAAATAATACATCTTTGCACTTGTGCAATTTTTTTAGTGTTGCTAAAAATATAGAGCATTCTTGCAAAATATCCCCTAAACGGGCCTTATCTTCTATTCTCTTTAAATGCGTTATCTTAGAGCTCATCACACTCTTAAGTAATGTTTCTACCACTTTGTTACTGGATCATTAAGCTCTTTGGGCTTTTGATGCAGTCAGAATCAGTGCGCAGCCACCGCAGACGCAAGGTAGTGCTCTCTTTGCAGCCAGAAATGTGTCTGATAAAAGGCCTGCAGGGCCTGCGTAGATGGATATACAAACTTGGTTGCATTGCATACTCGCAAGTCTCAGTGGTCCTTGGCCATGCTAATCGATATGCCTATTCCCGCCCACTACCTGTCGCCCCCAACACACAAAATACATCTCCTATACGATCTCTTTGAGCTAGCTCGATCATGCAGTAACATCAAACTGTCTGATGCATATGGCCTACCAGAGTTATCTCTAAGCAGCCTACTATAGCGTTAAACACCAGGTTGGGGACGGGTTTGGCCAGTAGTGGAGGGCCCCTGTGATGACTTAGGGTCATTATTGGCCAACCCACGCCCAAACCTGGTACTTAACAGTATTATGTTATGTTATGTTACTTGGTATTTATATAGCGCTCTATATATCATTTGTATGACCTCAAAGCACTGGTAGGTTGAACGCCCTTGGAAACCGTAGTTCTGGTCAGTAGAGAGAGCTAGTGTCGTAGGGTGTGTGGGTGCACCAGATATGTGTGCAGCTGATGTAATTGCTGGATGGTAGCTGCATCCTAGCGTTAGGTGTGGTGCTGAAGATATCAGGTGGATGTGTGCAGTCTGGTGGGTGGACACCTAGACTGGGCTCTGGCTGCGTCAGGATTGAGGTACGCATATGTGAGCAATTAGGCCGGTATGTGCTCGGCTACCTGCGTTTTATTAGGGTGATGAGGTGTTCATGGGGTCGTATTTGTATGTGAACAGCTAGGCCGAATTTATCACGGGTATAGCTGTGTTCTAGTTGTATGATGGTATATAGTAGAGAGTACGCATAGTGATGTGATATGATGGTTATCTTAAAGCGCCCTAGACCAGGCACGTGAACAGGATGGCATGGGACACATGGACACATAGAGACAGGGGCTGGGTTTACAGCGACAGGAAGGGGGATACTGATATATATCAACAACATGGGAAACAGGAAATCAGGGTGCACAGTCATACACTTGTGAGGCATGTTAACATTTACATTCACATTTCTGTCTAGATGCGATTCAGGTTAATGTTCACAACTCCACCCAAGTGTGGGACAAGCTAACATTTGTGTTTCTATCTAGAAGCGATTCAGGCTAATGTTCGCGATTTCATCGTGGTGTGGCGCATGCTGAGACACACAATTCAATCCATGTGTGGGGCATGCCGACATTCACAGTTCCGTCTAGGTGTGGGACATGCTAACATTCACATTTCTATCCAGCTGTGACTCAGGCTAATGCTCATCTAATTGTGAATGAAGTGCAATGGATCACGCACCTTGGAAGGAAGATATTAGATCAGATGCAGACGAAGTCCCACAGTAGTAGAAGCATGACTCAGGAAGCTCATCTCAGTATTGATCATGATGACATAATATATAGTGAATGTCTGGATCTGGCGCAGGCTAATGTTCGCGATTCTAAGTGCAGCATTGCTAACATTCACAATCGTGTCAGGGTCCAGCGCTGGCTAATGTTCACAATTCTAGCTAAGTGCGGCATTGATAACACATGGCTACCTCTGGGTGCTAATATATATATATATTTTTAAAGGATCTTGCGGGTGGGCCACGAGCACAGACATTATGCCTTCAAAATAAAACAAGAGGACCTAGAAAAGGCGCAAGTCCCTTTGCTTGTCACTGGTGGGCATTACAGGAGTTGGGAGTTTGTGGCTAGGGACCGAGCAGTGGAGAACAGGTAACTTAGGTTGGGGGGAGGAAGGGAGCTCAGGGGACCGTATCCAGTGGAGTAAGTTTGCTAAAAATGTTGGTGGGGACATGACATCTGAAGAAAAGTTGCCCCAGTCAAATGAATGGGGACAAAATGGTGTGCCATGAAAGTTGGGGGGGACAAACACGCCCACTCCCTCCTAATATTACGCCCATGACCGTATCCATGGGGCAGGAGAGCTTGGGAGATGAGCAAGTGATGAAAAAAGGCAGAATGATGAAAGGCGCTATCAGACCAAGGTGGAAAGTGGGCTTTTACTGGCAAATCAAGTCTCTGGTCCAACAAATGGCAACTCCAGGGTGCTAATGAGAATGAATGGCCTAATTGCAGCTGTGAATGTGGCATCCCGTCGCGATATTGCACTCACATACGGCAAACACCAGCCGAACATGGGCTAAAGCTCATGTGTAGAGTAGTAGACACACCCATGAAGATATGGTAAATGGCGTTACGTTGCATGGCGAGTAGTTTCTAATAGCAAGCTGTAATATGCCCGAACGTGGACCTCCTCACGTTCTGCTGTCAGATTCAACTCTCTACACTCTGAAAGAGGACCGACACAGAGCTGGGGTGCAACACATCTTTATTCTTTCACTGCCAGGCTCGAACTGCCTTTTGGGCGGTAACCCCGCCCCTTAACATGCGCGGGTCGCAGCCTGCGAAATAAACATGAACACAAACAGAGGACTTCTGTCCTCAGGAGAAACGAATGAGGACATCACACCCTCCCGTCACTAAACATTAAGTCCGGCTCAGTTCATTTCCTCAATGAGGCGGTGGGGTTTCTTCCTCGTTCTCGTTGGTCGGCACTCGATTCGGGCCGACTGGTTTGTCCAGTCCTCGGGAAGTATTTCTCCTTCCGAGTCTTCTCGGTCTCCTTCATATGGAACGTCCCAGGTAGTGAGTACATCACTCGGATGTGCGTCCTCGCGCATTGGGGCCCTCGACAGCCGCCTGAAGTGAGATGAGTGTTACAACGCAAGTTGAGGGGTTGCAATGATGAGCCAGGAGACCAGGTTGGGTTAAGAGACTTTAGTGGGTTTGTGGTACATAAGTCACAGGTAATAAGTTACAGGCAGGGTAAGTACATAAGGGAGGGAAGCATCCACCGGTCCCCCCTCTGTTCAGCTCATTTTCCAACTGAACAGGGAGAACCTTGGCACTCACACCAAAACATTCTAGATGGAACACTATAATACAAGCATTCCAGACACAGGCTCACATATACTTAGGAAACAGCTAATGAACCAGGATAGGTAAGACATAACACATCTCCCCCCTTACATGACAATACAATGAAGGAAGGAAACAGAAGGAAAAGTCATAAATGGACAATATATCTAAAAAAAAACTATCCTTCCATATCCCATCCAGCAAACCACTAATAGTCATATGCTATTCCCTTCCAATTCCATGATTTAGCTAAAAATAGCTAATCCACTACAAGACACTCGCCAGAACCATAATGGCCATTTATGGAACTCAGCTACAGGGAACCAGCCCACAATCTAATAAACAAACCTGACCACCTACATCATATCATTAACCCTGTTACAACATTCTCCAACATCTAAAGCTTCTTGAAAGAAACTACAGGGTTAATACCCTCTATCTGCCTAATGCATATCATTTAGAGACACAAATTGCCCCCACATAACATCCTGCTGAGCACCAACCACATTAACGGTGACAAATAGCACCAATGTTGATACCCAACCAAATGATCAATCATTAACTAACTAACACATTGACACAAAAATGTGCCAACATAAAACCAGGTCTGTAACCTAGCTAGTAACCTTGAAACACCAATGCTCACCACTGAGCACATTAACATTTGAACCTATGTAAGTTCACTACCTGAACAAGAGAATGCTCGCCACAACTAAGCATATTAAACATAGGCATGCTTAAAGGTCAAGGAACTAACCCATTAGTAGACAATGAGCAAACCATGCTCTCATACTGGCAAGCAGACGTTCACACAACCACAATCACACAGCTGACTTATTAATAACCTACACAGTTTGTTAAATAAACTAATGAACGAATTCAGCTTGAAAAATTTGGGAATATAAAACGTTTTAAATTACACCACCATAGCGAGTCCCAAAAATCATGCTTGCAAAGTTCAGTTTTGACATATACCTGTGGAAAAATTGTTAGGTTAATAAAAACATTGTCAAAGTGAACATATCAAAGAAATGCAGTAGTTCTATGGCACTCACAATATCCACACAAAAACAACAAGACGAATTCAGCATAACAAATTTTGATAATCCGAAAATTAGGTGCGCCGCAATAAAAAGTTCAAAATGTTATACCTGCAGAGTCTTTGTTGATATGTAACTGTGGGTTAGTTACTACAAACTACACTATACATTTTATTACCTGTCATTTCTTTTGGTTGCATTAATTCCATTCCATTACCACTTAAAACCTGCTAAAAACATTGGTGCCATAGCCATTTCCAATTAAAACTTGCCAATAACCAACATTGGCACCATAACTTTAGGTCCAATGCAATTACTAAAACACTTGCCAAACAAAACAAATTGGCACCATAATAAAACACTGCTTATTGGCACATAGCCACCATATGGCTCCAAAAAATAATTCAATTGCCCACCCTTGGGTAACACTAATGCTTACAGCTTGGCACAGACCAATAACTATATTCACCCCAATAAAGAGACCCACAGCACATGGCCACTGTAAATCAACACTCCTGCCAACGCTATTGGCACAAAAAACAGGAAACTCCTTTCCCAGAAGCATGTTATAGAATGCCATATAACAAACCATAAAAACTACACCACAATGCCTCCAAAATGTGACCCATGTTTTCATATATCACATTCCCAAAGTGATGCATTGCCTTCATTTTCATTTTCTAAACAACATTTTAGCATGTGATGGCCTTTGCATTTACAATATAAAGAAACGTTGCATGGGTACATTGCATGTTGCTTTTTAACTCTTAAATATCAGCTCATTAAAATGGCAATGTCACAAAAAAAAATTACAATGTACATAAGGCAAAACATTTTGAGTTCGCACATTACACTTTCAAGAAAATCGAAAGGCAGAAACACTTTCCAGAAGATCCGATCAGACAAAATGGAAATGCTAATAGAAAATAAATGCCTACCGCTTTCAATTTGATAGCCTTGAAATGCATCCTCCACTCATTGCAGTACATGTAACGTTCCAGTAATGCCGAAGGTAATGAACAGTCAAATCCAGCTGCGCAGCCTGCGCCTTTAACTCCTACTCAGTGTTAATATGACTTGCAGCCGCTCCTTTTTACAGCATGTTCAAGCGCAGCTTGTAAAAGACTCATGAACGTGGGCGTGCTGTCAAATGCCCGGCTACTTCTATGCGCATTATCACTGGAGCCACTTGCACTGCTGATAAGCAGAGTCTCTCTTTTGTTCCCCCGACCCCTTGCTCTGCCAATAACACGCCATTGACTTCTTGTGAAGCGCCAAACTAAAAATGCGCATATGCCTTCATATATTAAGAAGCCATTGCTGTGGCAGATGCAGAACAAATGAAAGTGAGCAGCGCTGCCCCCCAAAATCACTATAAATGTCCCTCACTAGTCAGTCATGCAGGACATGGGTTGCGCTCACCTTGGGTCCGGGGGGTGGGGGGGTCCGGTGGATGCTTCTGGTTCCTCACTCCTTTTTGGTGGGCAACTTCCTGTGCACCATATTCCTTCTGGCACAAGTTTGCTTCTTTTCTGTCCTTTCTTGCTGCTTTTCAGCCCCAGGTACACCTCAATCACCAAAATCCTCGTCGCCGGTGTTGCAACGCAAGTTGAGGGGTTGCAATGATGGGCCAGGAGACCAGGTTGGGTTAAGAGACTTTAGTGGGTTCGTGGTACATAAGTCACAGGTAATAAGTTACAGGCAGGGTAAGTACATAAGGGAGGGAAGCATCCACCGGTCCCACCTCTGTTCAGCTCATTTTCCAACTGAACAGGGAGAACCTTGGCACTCACACCAAAACATTCTAGATGGAACACTATAATACAAGCATTCCAGGCACAGGCTCACATATACTTAGGAAACAGCTAATGAACCAGGATAGGTAAGACATAACAATGAGTTTCTCGTTATGGACTTGCAGTCTCCTTCTGCAGTGATGAGTGACCCTTTCTTGTGGATGATGATGAGAGGGTTCTCGTTGAATGGTGCTATGTTCTTCCGGTGTTGGGGCTGGCGGACTACCACCATGTCTCCTGGCGCCAGATCATTTGTTTTGGCTCGTCGGGTGGTATCCGCAGCTCTTTTCATGTTCTCCTTCATGCATCTGTCCTTTTTCCTCATTTCTGCGTCTCTTTCATATTGATCTTCCTCAACGGCCACATGGGGTATGCGTGTTCTTATCGTTCGCCCGAACATCACTTCTGAGGGTGTTTTCCCGGTGGTGCTGTGTGGCGTATTTCTGTAGTCTCGCATGAGTTGGTATAGTAGCTTCTCAACATGTTCTC
Source organism: Ambystoma mexicanum (assembly GCF_040938575.1). Lineage (NCBI taxonomy): Eukaryota > Metazoa > Chordata > Amphibia > Caudata > Ambystomatidae > Ambystoma > Ambystoma mexicanum. Next base: position 408,906,571 of record NC_090941.1, on the reverse strand, counting down.
CCGTAATGCGAGCAATTTGGGTGGTTCGTTTGATGTTGCTCATGAATCGCTCGACGGTTCCATTGGCCTGGGGCCATAGGGGTGTCACCTTCCTGTGCCTGAAGCCCATGTATTCAGCGAAATCTTTGGAAGTCCTGTCCGGTAAAGGGGGGTCCATTATCGGACTTCACTACGTTGGGTACTCCGTAGATTGCAAACATTCGATCCAGGGCCGGTATGGTGTGATGGGCTGATGTCGATGGCACTATCTGTAGATCAGGGTATCTTGAATATTCATCGACGGCCACCAGAATGTATTCTCCTCCCTCCATGGGCCCGAAATGATCCACTGCTATCTCTTCCCATGTCCCCTCGGGTAGTGCAGTCATGTTTAGGGGTTCTGGGAAGGTGTGTGGCTTTACGAGTGCACAGGTGGGGCAGTCTCGTAATAGTTCCTCTACTGCAGTGTTGAGGGAACCATAGTTTCTGCCTCAGCATCCTTTTGGTGGATACGATCCCTCGGTGTCCCTCGTGGGCGAGTTCTAGTACCTTCTGGCGCAGGCTGCGTGGTATCACGAGCTTTGTTCCTTTGAGCAGCATGCCTTCATCTGATTTTGCAAGTTCTTCCTTCACGGCTAGGAAACACGTGATGTCCTGCTTGATGTCTTCGTTCATGGTCTCTCGAATTTGTTTTGCGTGTTTCCATCGCCCACTTTCTAGGCATCTGAGGATGGTTTGTATCCCTTGGTCCGTGTTTGACTCACGGGTTATGTGATCCATGTCTAGTCCTTGTGGTGTGTTGCTGTGGATGACATAACGTATGTACTGGTCGGCTATGGATGGTTCTGGCCCACACTCGTCTTTCGGATGTCTCGAGAGGAAGTCGGCAGGATTCTGCTCCTTTCCTGGTCTGTGGGTGATGGAGAACTGATAGTCTTGTAGTCAGAGAGCCCATCGAGCTATTCGTGGTGGCATTTTTGCCTGAGGGTTGCCAAAGATGAAGACGAGGGCTTGATGGTCCGTTACGACTACAAAAGGTTTCCCATATAGGAACAAATGAAAATGTTTGCAGGCCCAGACTACAACCAGACCCTCCTTCTCAGCCTGGGAGTAGGCTTGTTCGGTTTTGGAGAGGCTTCGACTGGCATAGGACACTATGTGTTTTCTGCTTTCTTCTCGGCCATCCAGTTGTGTCAAGATGGCGCCTAGACCGACTGGACTGGCATCGACGATGAGTTCTGTTGTTCTTTTGGGGTCGAAATATGCCATGTTCCGGGCGTCGGAGATGCGGTCTTTGATTGCTTGAAACGCTTCTTGGCACTGTGGTGTCCATGTGAAGTCAGTGTTGAGCTTGGTGAGCGCACAGAGTGGTTCGCTGATGGAGGCGAAATCCTTTATGTATCTGGTGCAGTAACTTTCAAGACCCAAGAATGACCTAAGGTCTGATGTGGTGGCAGGCGGCTTGGCTTCTCGGAGTGCGCTGACCTTCTCCGGGTCGGGTGTCATTCCCTTCTCAGAGAATATGTGACCGAAGAAGCGGAGTGTTTTCTTGCGAAATTCGCACTTGTCTTTGTTTAGTGTGAGCCGTGCCTCTTCCAAAGCCATGCACACTCTCATTAGCTTGTCATCATGTTGCTCTTGGTTTTGCCCGAAGACCAGGATGTTGTCGCTGTAGTTCAAGCAGTTGGGCACATGCTTGATGACGTTATGAATTTCTGACTGGAAGATTTCGGCCGCGGATGATACACCAAAACTTAACCGCTTGTAGCAGAAAAGTCCTAGATGGGTGGCGAAAGTGGTTATATATCGGCAGCTTTTGCAGAGTTCCAACTGGTGGTACCCTTTGTTGAGGTCCAGTTTTGAGAACACGGTTGCCCCATTTAACAGGTGTACCATGTCGGTTATTCTAGGGGCTTGGTGGCGTTCCCTCAGTATGGCCTCATTTGGCCTTCTCATGCCCACACATATTCGGATGTCTTGGGAGTCCTTTTTGGGCACGGGTACAATTGGAGAGACCCATGGGGTGGGCCCTTCCGCCGGCTCAATGATGTCTGCCTCCAGCAGCTTGGTCAGTTCATTTTCCACTTGTTTTTGAATATTGATGGGTATTCCTCGGTAGTGTTGGGCTATGGGTGGGACATTGGTGTCGATGTGGAGCTCTATCTGCCTGTCCTTTAATTTTCCGAGGCCTTTGAACAGTGATGGGAAGACTTGGTCTATGCTTGCCGTGGGGTCTAGATATTTGTGTACCATGAGGCGGTACAGTATGTGGATTAGTCCCATTTCTATTGCTGCTTGGTAACTCAGTATGCATCCGCTCTCAGTGGCTGCCTCCAGAACGTGCATGGGGATTTTCTTTTTGTGTTCCTTGTATCGACACGACGCCATGAAGAACCCTTTGCATGCCAGCGGGGTTTTTGATCCATATGGAAAAATGAGTGTTCGAGCTGGTTGCAGGCGGGGGGCATTTGGTATATTTTCATAGACCTCTTCACTGATCACATTTACGGTTGCCCCCGTGTCAATTAGAAATTCTGCTGCTGTACGATTTACTTGTATTCAGAGTATTGGGCTATGTTCTTTTGCTGTGCTGTTTCCTAGGGCATATAGGTATGCCTTCTTTCTTGGCGTTTCCTGGTGTCTTTCCAGTTGGTGTGCTTTTTCATCGGATGATGCACTTGACAGACTGTCAGACTGTGACTGTTCGATGAGGCACCTTATGTACCTTCGTGGTCTTCTTCTTGCCTTGGGAAGTGGGGTCTTGTTCTCCTTCCATTCTTTCCTGTCGTGCCTCCTTTCTGTTGGTTCATCGTGGGGTTTGTGGCGCCCTGGTTCATGGGGCTGGCGTGTCCCTCGATGATGGTAGGGTGTTGCTTGACTTTGTTCCGGTTCCGGCATGGACTTGTAGTTCCTTCCTGCTCCTCTCATTTTGCTGCGGAAGATCAGGCACACTGCCTTGTAATGGTTTTCTCCACCACACGCGGAGCAGTTCTGGCCCATTGCAGGGCATGTTCCTTCGTGGGGGTACTCGTGTCCACATCGGTAGCAGAAAGGATCACTGTTTCTTGTGGTCCCCTCCAGTTTGTTGAGGCTCTTGTGTTTTCCATGGGTGATCTTTATGTCATCCAGGCCTTCAACTTGTGCAGCGAGGGCCGCGTCAGATCGCGCCAGTCGTATGATTTTGTCTAGGTTGCGCGGCTGCTGCAGCAGTCGTTTAAGGAAGTCGGCGCTTTCACACCCCACTATGATTTGCGACCTGAGGGCCTCCTCATTGGAGTAATTGTTGAAATCACAGTGTTTCATCTTCGCTCTTTGTCTCATGACGAATGCGTCTAGGGTTTCACCTTTGTGCTGTTTGGTGGTGTGGAACACGTGCCGTTCATAGTCTACATTTCTGTGCGGCGTGAAATATTCAGTGAGTGTTGTTTTTAACTTGACGTACGTGTCTATTTTGCTCTCAGGTATTTCTTCAAGAATGTCTCGCACATTTGACCCTACGGCGTGATTTAGAAGGTTGAGCTTTTGTTCGTCTTCTAAAGTACCTGCCGCTTTGAGACACACTTCGAAGTCCCTCAGCCACCTCTTCCACCTTGAGCCAAGGGTGCCTGTGTCAGTGAGGTCGAAATTGGCTGGCAGCTGGGTTAAAAGGCTGTCTGTCATTTTCCTGTGGCTGGTGCTGACTGGCGTCACTGGAATGGTAAGTGAGTCTTCTTCTGAATTGCTCATGAGAAACAGTTCACACGTGTTATTTTAGCTGACCTGAATGGTGGTTCCCTTTGCCTAGCGCGGTGGGTCCTTGGTGCCAGCAGGGGGCGCTGCAAATGGGTTGCAAGTCTCTGGTGTGCTTATTCAACTTGTGGTGGAGAGGAGAGGGGCTATGTTCTTACCCCTTTGACGTGTTGTGTTGGAGCGGGAGGTTCGCGCCTCCATCGCTCGTCTGCGCGTGCTCGACTGCACGTGTTGCCGTTGGCGGGAGGCCAGTGCTCCTCTCCCGCCCGGGAAATGCAAAACGGGGAGTGTCCGCTCCACCCGCTGATGTTTGCGTGCTCGTCTGCACGTGTTGCCGTTGGCGGGAGGTCAGTGCTCCTCTCCCGCCCGGGAAATGCAAAACGGGGAGTCTCCGCTCCACCCGCTGGTGTCTGGAGCGTGTGTCGACTGGGCCTCCCAGACGTTGCCGTCGGTGATTTCTGTCGCCGGGTGACACGCTCTTGCGGGGAGCTGTCACAGCTGCTCCCCGCTGGCTTGTTGCAGCACTCGCGCCAGAGGGCGGATGATGGGGAGTCTTTGTGCTCCACCCACCTTGGCAGGCCTCCAGGCACCGAAATTCCGAGGCTCCCAGTGGTGTCAGGTGGCACACCACGAGCGGCAGGATCGGAGAGCGCAGGCACGGCGGGACTTCGCGTCTGCCTCGTCGCCAGTGTAATATGCCCGAACGTGGACCTCCTCACGTTCTGCTGTCAGATTCAACTCTCTACACTCTGAAAGAGGACCGACACAGAGCAGGGGTGCAACGCATCTTTATTCTTTCACTGCCAGGCTCGGACTGCCTTTCGGGCGGTAACCCCGCCCCTTAACATGCGCGGGTCGCAGCCCGCGAAATAAACATGAGCACAAACAGAGGACTTCTGTCCTCAGGAGAAACGAATGAGGACATCACACAAGCCACCCTTTGGGCGTGGTTTACACAGCGTTTTTCAATGGGACTTTCCCACTGAAAAGCGCTTCTGGAAAATCAGCTTCATTGTCTCAAATGACGTACTTCCCCTTACTAGCAATACATTGCGCGCGCGCACGCACACACACGGATGCAACTCAACATAAGGCACCTTAGTGTCCTTTGTACCCCATCAAAAATAAGGCAGCCGTTTGTAATGATGGTGAACTATGTTTTTTAATAATATCACTCACTAATGGTAGACTGCATAATGGACAAAGCCTCAACTTTACAAAAAAACATGTTTTAAAAGGGTTTCCTAGTCCAGCCACATTACATACAAACGAGTTTTCTTTTAACTATTATTTTTTCGAAAGTTTGAAGAGAATAGCCGGTTTGAATCCCAACGGTCATGAGGAAAATGGATTCTGTTGTTGTTTTGCAATAACTTCTGGGAATCTAATTGGCGTTCCTAGTAGTTGGATCTATATCCGCAAAATAGAGTAATTGCATCACAGATGGGCGCAAGAACCGGAAGTGTAGCACTTTGTACCTTTCTCTTTTCAATACTGATTGGTAGACCATCTAACTAAATGTCCCTTCGGAAGAATTGACTCTCCCTTAAGGTAGAGGGTAGCCAGGATTGTCTAACAAATCTATCTATCTATCTATCTATCTATCTATCTATCTATCTATCTATCTATCTATCTATCTATCTATCTATCTATCTATCTATCTATCTATCTCTCTCTCTCTCTATCTATCTATCTATCTGTGTGTGTTCTTCTATTGCGCCACTAACCCTAAGGCCTTAGGGCGCACACAGGAAGCAGGGGAAAAAGACCGACAACAAGAACAAAAAATCCAAAAGAGACAGGCAGATAAGAAAGCAGAAGAGCCAACAAGAAGAGAGAAATCATTTGATTTTACAAGAAAATGGAGGTGTAGAGATGAGTATCAGGACAAAAAGAGTGGGGGTATTACCCAGGACCTATATCAAATAAGAAGGTGTTTTAGTTGTTTCTTGAAGACAATTAATGAACTGCTTTCAGCCAGGTGTTTTGGCAAATGGGGCCTGAAGCTAATGTAGCTGTGCCCACTGCAAAGACATGAACATCTGTAAATGCCCACATAGTGCTGCTGAGTGGGTATTTACAGATTTTGGGGGGGCCTTGCCCGCTCGGACCCTACCCTGTCTACGCCTTTCCCTTAAGGTGGTCGCACAGGCATTAGAATTCCGGTGGTGTGCCACTTTCCCAAAAGGGATAGCAAGAGGAGACTTACCCTCATCAGAATGAGACAATGCCGCACACTTTCTCCAGCATAAAAAGGAATGACCTACTACCCCGTGGTGAACCCAACCTCCTATTAGTGTATATGCATTGGAGTGATTTAGCATTGTTTGGGACCAAAAACCAAAAGAGGAACAGAAAGAAAAACCGTGGTAAACAACATCTTTTAACTAAAAACTGCACTTTCGATTGGGCGTTTCGCTAAGATAACTCACTGTGTTAAGGGCTCACTTTAAAGGTACATGTGCAACTTGCAGTCAAAGGTGCATATCAGAGCTGAGTAAAATCAGCCTTTCATCCTTCACAGCCCGACGACCTAAACAGCCATAACTGCAGTGCTTAGAAGCTGGAGGGATACTGCATGAATGTATTACTAAGACGATGCATTAGTATTAGATCATAGCAACTGTTGGGGTTCTACATCAAGTGACCAATGGCAGGTCTCTGGAGATGGAAACAAATAGTGACAAGCTCCATAATCCATTCTACACCCAGAGCAGATACAATCAGATCCCAGCCCATTAGCTCAGCGTGCAGTCACTACACAGGCCCATTGATGCTGAGTCTGATACCCTCACACTGCTGCATGCATGGGAGAAAGGCACAACGTGGGCCAGCGGGACTGCTCCTGCCCTTTCAACCAACCCCCTTCCTGGGAAGTCATCTCCGAGGGAGGGCTACATCCAGGGCCATTTTAACAATTTTGGGGGCCCGGGGCACAGAAAGCCTAGGGCCTCCCCACTCCCCTAAAACCCATGTGCCCCCCCCAAAACCCATGTCGCCCCCCCGAAACCCATGCCCCCTCCCAATGTGAAAAATTAAGGGATTACATATCTCGAGTCCAATTCAACAGATTCTCCTCTAAGCTTTAATTGGATTATCTAGTTGTTAATAAAATATAAACATTATAAATCTCTGTGATCTGTTTGCCCAAGAGGATGCTACATTAAGGACATTTCACTTAATTTCACCATCAGCATGTTTTGAAATCGTTCTGGGAAACGTGCACCCTGTCCCTACATGTAAAATGGAGGTCAAAATTACAACGTGCGTTTCAGAATAAGAAGAGCCACACAACCCCCAACCCCAAAGTGAAGAGAGACACGGTTACTTAAAGTCACCAAGGGGGCGTGGCCAGCAAGCAGTCGATGTAGACGTGAGTCCGCTGAGCTCCTGGTGCCGCCAAAACATCCTGATAAATCCTGGGGGAATCTGACTTGCAGCCCCCCTGCAAAACTACGAAAAGTTGGCGGAAAGACAGCACAACGCATCGCAGCTACTCCGAAACCAAAACGGAGATAGCTGCGGCGGGAGGTGAGAGAGCACGGCTGCAGCCGAACACGATCCAAGATGGCCGACGGCGACTTGGAATAACTCGCCGATCACTCCCAGAGCGAAGAACAGCGGCCCACGGGAGGTGCAGAACACCCAACGGGAAGGCCGTGACCCCGCCTGGAGACGTGAAGACGCCGGCACTGAGCGGGCGGCCCCCGGCGCCGCGGCCCACTAAAGCGCGGTCTTCCCCTCTGGCGACTCTCCTCACAAGACCGCCAGCACCGTCCCCGAACCCAGGCGTGCCGACCGGCCGCAGGCGCTCCGCTCTGCGTTGAGCGCCTGCCACTCCAGAGTAACAGGCACCGGCGGAAAGGACGGAGAAGCGCGTAACTAGGCATGAGAAACGGTAAGGAGAGGGGCGGGCGGTAGGCAGTGGTTGCGAGCAGTACGTTTTGGGAAACCACCCAGATACACGGAAACAAGACTCTAGCTGAAGGGACTAGCATTACTCTGTTGGGCACAAGCACATTACTCCTGCATACAGGGGGCACGGAAAACCTGGAGTGCAAGTGGACGACCCCACGGAGGAGAGAGGAAAGTGGGGGACAGGGAAGGAGAATCACCCCCACTCAATAACTTAAGTGTGCTGAAAACACCCCGAATGCAAATCGCCCCTTTCCTTGAGCAACAGCCCAGAGGAGTCAAATCTGTGTCCTGGCTCACATACAACACGTTTAAAATCAGGGAGACCCTGAAAGTGGCAGACGGATCCTTACCGAGTGCCGGATCAGTGATAGAAGTGGATATGGGTAAAGACAAGGGCAGAAGAGACACGACACAAAGTAAAATGGAGCAATACGCAGTGCCCACACTGGCCATGGAGCTGAGTCCAATGTTCCCTTTAAGCTGTGCGCATGTGCGCTTGCCCAGCTTCCTTCTGGGTGCCGCTCAGAAGATTTTTAGCAGCGCACACAGACAATACTCACCTATTCAAAATGATTTAGTAAGGCACAAGCCACAGCAATTAGCTGACATTTTCTTTCTCTTAAAATAAGCACCTATTCTTGATATTCTGCTAATTTGCATTACACTACTATGCAACTAAAACCCCTAACAGAAAAATACAACACAAGAGGTTAAAAACGAATATGAAAAAACTGCCTCCATGAACAGAAGAATCTAACCAAGATATGCCGCACACATTAATCAAAACTGTTCCCTCCCCACCCATGACTCCTAAACCTGACTCTACCACACTTTTACCTTATGAGTACATGAGGATGCTACCGGACAACCTTGGCTCTTCCTCTCTTGGCTCTGCGAAAGGTTAGCAAATGTGTACCTACTCTACTTGTTTTATGTTTGTTACAACATGAATAACGTTCACGCTCCAGAATTTCTGTTGCTCATTGTTCCTTACCAAAAGCGTCACCCACACTATATAATCCAACCACAAGCTCAAATATCGGATACTGACTGTCGGTAAGCAGGATACTGGGATGTGTAACCAAATCCCAAACTGCCTCTTTGTACGTATGTCACGCAAGTGCTTTGAAGCGGCCCCCTTGTAATTTAACGCATTATAAATCGCAAATATTAATTTGCCCTCTAAAGATTTTGAAAAGACAAATGTGATGCTCAGCGTCTCCTACTATAGCATTACTAACATTACCATATAAGTGGAGAGCAACATTGCAATATCATTTACTTAACCTACAAGGGATAATGGGTATGGACTATGCCTGGGATTGCTCGTCCATAGTATCAGGGCACCGGATATTCAGACAAGAGAATGCTATTCAGACAAGAGAATGCTATTCACACAATCTGCATCGTTTCCAAGTGTTCAGAGTTCCTTTGGGCATAGACCTTCACACATTGTATGGTAACTCGCTTCTATACAAAACAGTTTCACTGAGCACTTGTGTAATCCTACACAATGATATAAGGGTGGGGATATTGCAAACAATCTTGTATGCACTGCAGGAGAATTGTGTACGTGCAGAGTCATGACATTCTTAAAATGAACATCATATGTTGAGGCATTTAAATATGCCTTGCTTGCAAAGTATTGTGGGTCTGCAAATATCCCAGTGAGTGTTTACTGCTACAATCCCTCACTTTTTACAGTGCTCCATCAACTAGTATTGGAGGCAAGCACTGGGGACATGAAGGATATGTGTGGTAGCATCACTCTTTGCGTGTGATAAACAAAGCAGCAAATTTCAAAGACCAAGTCAGACGTTTCGGCTGCACACTGAAGGAAATGTGTAGGGTGTTTGCTAAAGGATCGGAAATTCTAGTACCAATCTAGACAACAGCACCTTCTTTTTCTTTCTATGCTCAACTGCTGAGGGCTTTTCAATATAACCATGTGTTCTGTGTGTGCAGTCTCTAGCACCTCCCTGCATCTTACATATAAGGGATCCAAAGTTATAGAAGAAGGCACTAAATCAGTTGTATCTCTGATGAATTGATGCAATTAACTTAAAAGGCATATATGCGTTATTTTCTTCAACAGGGCTCCATAATAAACCTCAGTAAGGCTCTTGTTTAATTATATCTAGGATGTGGTGCACAAGGGTGGGCAGAACTATACACGTTATTATGTGCCCTGTCATTCCACTCCCTATGCCAGGGGTACAAGCAGGGCTCTAATCAGATTTTGCTCCATACTTGGAGTCAAATGATTTTTCAGGGAGTAAAAAAAACCTAATTGCTTTGCCAATAGGGATATTTCTGCTTATTTAAATATGTTCTTTCCCCATAAAATTCCTTTTGAGATCAGGCATTAATATTATTAGAGTTCCTTCCTTCCTATGCCACTGCTCTACTGGTCACCAATTCGAAAAAATATCAGTGGAGCTTTGTGTTGAAGCAATGATACGTTCATTGTTTCTCGTTTGTGTTAGGCAGATTTTCCGTTTTAGAAAAATGCATGGTGCATATATGTCTCTTAGCTCTAAGGCTGGTGTTATCACTACCCACAGGAGAATAATGTGGATAGTAAGCAGAGGCGCAGGAATTTTGGATCATCATATTCTAAGGTGCAGTTATTCAGATGCAATTATTATCCTTACACAAATTATTAGAAGCATGTTCTCCTTGCCCTTGAATTACTTCATTAAAGTGGCACTTGAACTCCTTTCAGCATGTTTTTGCCACATTGCTCTTAATTGCCATTAATCCATCAGCAAATGTACTCTGAGTTTTTTGACAGCCACATCAGTTATGACGAGAGATATTTGAGGGCCACAAACGCCAGGGACATTGTTCGCTGAAGTAACAGGCTGACAAGCCAGCCTTTTCAAGGAGTGGAACCCAACTACCCCAACCCACCACCAAGAGCCAACCTACCTAACGGTCAATGAACAATAACGCACCAGCCTTGATAACGGCTTGATAAAGACGCCTTGTGTCGAAACGCGTGTCGGCTGACCATGAGATTATCGCATCAAGAATAAAATTCACTTTTTTGAAAAATCAGAATACAAAGAAACATTTCTTTAAGAATAAATATTGTTTGCACAAGATATCTGGGAACACAACTAAGAGATATGTTTGTTTTGTAATACAAATGAGTGATTTTCCAGTGGCATAAAACATACAGGGCCTTGTTAATACTTGGGGCAGTATCCCGGCGTAAATCCGCCAGAATACCGCCCAAACAAATTACTGTTTCTGCCACTTGGTCCGTAGGAATTTCCGCAGGATTACAACTGGTGGTGGCAGTGTAATTCCCCATTCATACTGAGTCCATATTGGGTCCATTGGACTCAATGAGACTTTTTGGCGGAATAACCGCAAAGTAAATTCAGACGATTTCGGCTTTCAGTTGGAGGATTTACCTCCAGGATTTTCCTGGAGGCAAATCTTCCACTCCAGGCCCATTTTTCTCTGCACAGAAGTAGGTTTGCAAGGTACTGTGGCAGATATTGAAGTCTTGGACTAGATGAGTTTTCTGTATAATCACATATGACTTATTTTAGCCTATGTGTTTTGAAAAAGTGTTGTTAGATTTTTAAAGAATTGCAGTGGCTGGGAAGAGGAAATTCCTTTCCAAACTTTTCTGCAATTGTAGCTCACAAAGTGGCTTACCTCATTAGTCAGTTGCGCACATGGAAAATAATGTGCGCACAACAGCCAGCCGGTTCCGCACATAAAGAAAAATAATTAGAGGGAACATTGGAGCCGACACAGGAGAAAACGGTAGCTACTGAAGATGAGGAACCCGAACCCTCTCTCAAAGACATTATGAATGCCATAGCTAATTCCAGAACCGCTATGGAGATTAAAATGGATGGCATCAGCACAGAAGTGTCCCTCCTACGCCATGATTTGCAGAAACTCACGTCTCGCATGGGAGAGGCGGAAACTCGCATATCCAACACGGAAGATGGCCTCCGAAACATGAGTCAACAGATGACCAGAGTACTGCAACGCGTTAAAACTCTAGAAGAACGAGTGGAGGAGGGGGAGGGACGCTCTAGGCGAAATAATATACGAATTCTGGGACTACCTGAGAAAAGTGAAGGCCCCTCCATGGAACTATTCCTTGAACAACTGCTCATGGATCTATATGCCCCAAAGAAGTTTTAGAAACTCTTCTCTATTGAACGTGTCCATCGAGCCCCAACAGGCAGACCAACGCCTGGGGCCCCACCCCGCACAGTGATTGCCAAAATCCTAAATTACAGGTACTGAGACACGGTACTGCAAATGGCTAGATCCAAAGGTTCCATAACCTTTAACGGTTCTAAAATTGCCTTCTTCCCGGACTTCACCAGGGAAGTGCAAAGACCACGCCAATCCTTTGACCAGCTCAAGAAAAGGCTACAGATCCAAAACGTCAAATATGGCCTCCTGTTCCCAGCACAGCTGAAAATGTACCATAATGGCACAACAGTGCACTTTAATGATCCAAAAGATGCGTGGAACTGGGCAGAAAATAACCTGGAGGGAGATTGGGGCCCAACAAACAGAAGGGAACGTGAACGGAATAGACCGCGCCCGGACAGACTCCCGAATGCACAGCTACTGCAAGACCAGGATGAACTAACGCCAAGAGAAGCCGACTGAGATGGGCAGGCATATGTTGACACCAACATAACCTCCGACATCTGCAATGAACTTTAAGTTGAGATACCCGTTGGCAACGCACCGTCAGATTTCCCCCGCAGAACAAAGAAATGGCGGCTCAATTGGGCCCCCCTGACAAAAGTGATAGGACTAGCGTCAAGTAACAGCGAGAGAAACACAAACAAGTTACACCAAATGTATTGACTAATTTTTCAGTCTGAGCAGACCCTAGTCAAGCTCGGCCTAATGTTCGGGCGACAGGTACTTCAAGTTGGGATGGAGTATGGGGAGGGGGCAGGGGAGTTTGTTTTCATGACAGAGTTTGTTTGTCTAGTTTACTGTTTTAGGATTGATGCGCGCTATGTGTTGGGGTCTGGCTCCCGTTGGGCGGACAGGGGTCACCATCCGGGGACACATACAGCATTACCCGGCACACCCAATTCCCAACCACCATGACAGAACACGCCATTGAAAGCAAGACCAAATCCATTAAGATAATGACTTGGAATGTGAACGGGCTGGGCAGCAGTATCAAGAGGCGCCTTGTACTACAATATCTGAACCGATATGCGCCCGATGTGGCCTTTCCAACCGAAACGCACCTGGCGGGTACGAACTGTAACCTCTTTAAGCGAACCAATTACCGCATTGCGTTGCACTCAGGTTTCTCCATGGGAGCCAGGGGAGTACTGATCCTGGTACACAAGCGACTACCATTGAATCTCCTATCTGTCACACAGGATACGGGAGGTAGATTTGTTTACATAACCGTGACTCTCTGGGAGCGGTCTATATCCATGCTAGCCATATACGCACCACCAACCTTACTTACCGCATTACTTAACGATATAACGCCTATGTTAGCGGCAGATTCCTCAAACTTGGTAGTGGTGGGGGGAGATTTTAACGACGTCATGAATTTGGAACTTGACCATACGCATATCTGTTCGAGAAATCCAGCTGCGCATACCAAATTGGCCACATTCGTTGACGCAATAGGCCTGAAAGATGTGTGGAGACACTTACACACCGGCACAAGGGAATACTCGTTTCTCTCTGCAGCACACGCCTCACTATCCAGGCTTGATTATTTTTTTCTCCCGACGTCCGAATTACATCTAGCAACTGATGCACACCTCCTACCCAGAGGTATATCAGACCATTCACCGCTCATGTTAGAGCTTAATACCCACAGACCGGTCCCCCCACCCACATGGAGGTTAAATAATTATTATCTGGGCTGCCCCAATTTAGTGGAGCATGTTAAAAATGCGACAGAATCATACTTTGAATTGAACACAACCTCCATGGATAGCCCTGTAACACTCTGGGAGGCTGTGGGAGGCTTATAAACCAGTACTGAGGGGGGAACTCATATCCCAGATCACAGCCCATAAGAGGAAACAGGTCGCAGCAATCCGGGCGGCTGAAGCGCGAGTGCAAGAGGCAGAGGTAGCTCATCTATCCCAGGACCTTCCAGAATCTCATCGCGAGTTACAATTAGCACAAAAACAGTTCCAAAACGTCGCCCTGGACAATGCCAAACAGGCACACGCAGCGATGCGTGCCAGAGTGTACGAAACCGGGGACAAGGCAGGCAAAATGTTGGCATGGCTGGAGAAGCAAGACGAGGGGCTCCGACATGTTAGAGCAATTAGATCACAGGGGAATATACTAATAACAGCGGACCGCGACATAGCGGAAGGGTTGGCAGCCTATTATAAGGAACTTTATTGAGCGCCAACCTCCCCTATTGACACCACGGCCATCTCGGAAATCACCCTTCCCTCCTTGACGCCTGAACAAAGAGCCCTGCTAGAAACTAACATAACAGAGGATGAACTGTCTGCAGCCATAGCGGACCTCCAACCCGGGAAAACCCCGGGACCCAACGGTTTTCCCGTTGAGGTGTGGAAGAAAATAGGCACAAGCTTAATTACACCACACTTACTGAAAATGTTTGAAACCTCCCGCAGCAAAGGGTCCCTCCCACAAGACCTGAGACAGGCCACCATAGTGGTCATACCCAAAGCGGACAAACCCCCAGATTGCTGCAGCTCGTATAGACCTATTTCCCTCATCAACACCGAAACCAAAATCCTAGCGAAAACATTAGCCAATAGACTCCAGCAAGTCATACCCCCCTTGATCCACCCGGATAAGTGTGGTTTCATGCCGCAAAGATCCACGCGGATGAATATACATCGATTATTCACGGCAATGGAAAATGCGACCACTATCCGAGGCCCTCTAGCCCTGTTGGCAGTGGACTTCGAGAAGGCCTTTGATTCTATTAGGTGGGATGCGGTCTGGGAAATAATGCATAGAATGGGATTTGGGCCCCAATTTATGAGTTGGGTTAAATTACTGTACAAATCTCCATTAGCCGTCACGAAAGTGAATGGTCATGTATCAGACCCCTTTGAAATTGGCACAGGGACCAGGCAAGGATGCCCATTGTCAGCTATGATATTCGCAATAGCAATCGAACCGCTCGCAATACTGTAAAGAACTAACGAAACATGGAAGGGATTCCGTTGGTCTGAAGCCTGGGAGGACAAAGTGTCCCTATATGCAGATGACTTGCTGGTATACTTACAAGACCCGGTTAGATCCTGCCCCATAGTGATTGACTTACTCCAGAAATACGGCTCCTTCAGCGGCCTGAGAGTAAACTGGGCTAAATCTACTCTGTTCCCGCTTAGACAAGAGGAAGAATCGATCCCGCCCCAATGTCCCTACCAGGTAGAAAGGGAACAATTCAAATATCTAGGTACATTAATAACAAAAAATCTGAATGATTATGTTCCCAGAAATCTGTACCCAGTCATGACAAGATTTGCAGAGGACACCCGTCACTGGTCATCCCTTCCTCTGACATTACTGGGTAGAGCTGCGCTCTTTAAAATGATGGCCTTGCCCCGACTCCTGTACATATTACAGAACGTCCCCTTATATATTCCTTCAAACATATTCAGGAAAATAGATCAGACACTTCGTAAACTGCTATGGAATGACAGCCACCCACGTATAGCTCGCCACGCTCCAAAGATCCATATGGGAGGGCGGAATAGGACTACCCCGAATGCAAACGTATTATTGGGCCAGTCAATTGATGAAAGTGAATGACCAATTACACGGCGACACAGGTGCGCCACATAACAGATCTTTAGAACTCGACACTCCCGGGAAACCCATTATGCAATATCTCTACAAGAAAAGAGACCGCACGGCCACTCCCAACATGCAAGCACAGATAACACAAATCTGGATAGATGCACATAAATTCGTGGGATGGGGCGACAAACTATCGCAGGCGCAACCTCTGTGGAATAACAGAAACCTTCCGGGTCTATACACGCTCCCCAGATGGCCAAATTGGTCTCGGCATGGATTGCTCACACTGGGAGACGTTGTGAAGGATGACACTATGGTTCCTTTTGCGGAGTTGGCTCTCTGATTTTTGGACTTCCCCAAACTGAGCACTACCACTATGCCCAACTACAACACGCATTACAGAGCATTCTCCCTGAAGTGATTTCTCTGCCGGACTTTACCCCCATTGAACGAAACTTATTCCCGGAACAAATCACCCATAAAGTGACATCGGTTCTGTACAGTGCCATAAGTTCCTTTGGCACACCAGATCTGCTGTCGCTGCGGACCAAATGGGAGTCGGATGTGTGGGCTATACTACCGGAGGAATGGGTCACAGCATTGATGTTCCCTAGGGAGATAGCAATATCATCAAGGCTTAGACTGATCCAGTTAAAGATACTACATAGAGTATACTATCCTAGGGTAGCCCTATATAGATGGGGAAGGATAAATGACCCGAATTGCCTGCGATGCAAAACAGAAGAAGGCACCTTCTTCCACATCCTGTGGGACTGCACACACATCCAACCACTTTGGGAGGCATGTTGTGTGGAACTCTCCAGAGGTATGGGAAAAACAATTCCCAGAAACCCTAAGCTATTACTGTTGGGAATAGATGATGAAATTGATCTATCTAGATATGAAAAACTGCTTCTGTTCACCACTACTGCACTTTTGAAAAGGAACATTGCTCAGAAATGGGGCTTGGACCAAACACCGAGCTATGAACAATGGAGGACAGATGTGGATATTTGTGTCTCAATGTAATACAGGGTATACTCAGCCAGAGGATGCCCGGCTAAAGAGCCGAAAGTGTGGCAGAAATGGGAAGAAGCCCAATGAGGGCTAACACAGGAGAATTGGCCACTGGGATATGTCAAAAAGTGCCCCCCTGATGCCCACGGCGCCCGCAGGATAAAGCAGCTGGGTGTTGTTCCCGGGTTCGATAAAAAGTTGACCCAATTTGCAACATTATGTGTACATCAATCGGAGACAGCCAATGACCCATACCAGCAGTGTGCATGTATTGATTGTTTATCTGTTTATTTGTTTTAAAACACCAATAAAATATGTTATCAAAAAAAAATTAAAGTCACCAATTTCAACTGACCCATCTCGGATTTCACGGCTTTCAGCTGCTCGAGAGATGCCACCCCTTACACTTGCCTGCCATCTGAGATTTGGTGGCTTTCACCTGCCGTGTCACCCCTTTCAGTTGCTCGTTAGATGTCACCTATTTCACTTGCTATATTAGAGATGGTGACTCTTTCACCTGCACCACCCTTATATCTCCGGAGACTCCCACTCAAGCCCACACCATCTTAGATAGGTATTGGAGTTGAACTCGGTGGTACAGCTCAACCTGGCAATTTTCTGAACTACCTGTCACCGGTGACTGCGTGTCCTGACAGTAGCCACAGCTGGTGCGCGAGGCACCTGCAGCACTGATCGACTTGCAGTGTTGACAGTGCAGCATACAGAAACTGCAGCACTTGGAAAAGAAAGTTGCAGTTAGACCATAATTGACACCTGCAACGGGGCGCTGAACCTACACTACTGGCAACAGGGTGCTGCACTTACAGTAATGGCACCTGTCCACTGCCACACTTAGCAGAAAGTGTATCGCCACTGACACCTGTAGGGGTCTAGTGCACCTGCAGCAATGGCATATAGTAGAGCACCGCACATACACACTACGAACACCGGCAGCAGAGCGCTGCGCCCAGAGATCACCATCGAGCCATACACAGTGGAGCACCACCCCTGGAAAACTGTCTGCATTTGCTGCATCACTGACATCTGCAGTAGAGCAGTGTGCCTGCAGCACTGCTGCATCCAGCAGAGCACCGCTGCGTTACCTGCAACAGTACTGCATGCAGCAGCATTTCTTGAAGCACAACTATTTCCTTGAAGAACAACACCAGACACACCAACAACTACACTAGAGCACAGTACTTTCAGCATTGGCACCTGCAGAAAAGCACTGCACTTCTTCCGCCTACACTAGAGCACCACATATGTAAAATACCACCTGCAGCACTAACAAGTGCACTAGAGTATAGCACATGCCTGCAGCACTGCTACCTCTACTAGAGAACTGCATGTGTGCTACTGCTGCTGCAGAGCACTGCTTCTGTAAAATACCACCTGCAGCACTGACAACTATACCAGAGTGTTGCACCTGTAACACCACCACTGGCAGCAGCGCCACTGCAGAAGCACCTGTAGTAATATTTTCATATTTGTTTATTAGATATACATATAGCCACAAAGGCTTTGTATAACACATTACATACATCATAAAAGAGAATAAAATATACATCATAGAAAAGTCTAAAAGAATAAAACCTTAATTCCAGACAACAATTTAAGATTCACTAAAGGCAACGGTACGACGTTGTTTCATCTCCTGCTTTTACATCGCCAGGCTTTTAAAGGTGCACATTACATCGTATGTGCTCATCGAATTTTTTAGGGGGGGTGGGAAAGGGCAAATAAGGGTTTGGCCGGGTGGGCAATAGTAAAGAATAAGTGTGGGGGGGTTTGAGGGCCCCCCCCCAAAAAAAGAAAAAACGATGAGCACATTCGATGGAATGTGCACGTTTAAAAGCCTGGTGAATAAGGGTTTGGCCGGGTGGGCAATAGTAAAGAATAAGTGTGGGGGGGTTTGAGGCCCCCCCCCCCAAAAAAGAAAAAACGATGAGCACATTCGATGGAATGTGCACGTTTAAAAGCCTGGTGATGATAGCAATATCATCAAGGCTTAGACTGATCCAGTTAAAGATACTACATAGAGTATACTATCCTAGGGTAGCCCTATATAGATGGGGAAGGATAAATGACCCGAATTGCCTGCGATGCAAAACAGAAGAAGGCACCTTCTTCCACATCCTGTGGGACTGCACACACATCCAACCACTTTGGGAGGCATGTTGTGTGGAACTCTCCAGAGGTATGAGAAAAACAATTCCCAGAAACCCTCAGACAATGAAATCACATGGAACCAAGGCAACTTAGCTTATTCCAAACATTTAAAAATGTCGACAATGTGAAGATAAAACAAAACAATAAAATACATTAAATTAATGTTATTACCCGTCAAAAAGTTCATCCATAACTCTGAGAAATCATTCATTTCAAAAGCATTATCATAGGATTTGATATATTTTATACGTAGATGTATGAGACTTTCACATTCAATTATCACGTGTTGCGCAGTTTCAATGACTAGTTTGCCACAGTCTACAAAAACTATGATTATACAATGTAGTAGACTTTCTCACTTTAGAGGACAAGACTTCCAAAGCATTAAATGTAATAAGGAGGTAACTACGAAAGGTACGAGGACTAGGATAGGCAGTAATATATGCTGGGCGAGAGGTTGTGGACATGATTTCTTGACAATAGCTACTGCTAGTTGATTTGGCACCTATGTGTACCAAATTCTTTTCAAAATCCACACTTCTCAGATCTTTCTTTAGTCTCTGTTTCATCTGTAGTAATAGCAATCCCACCCACACAGGCCACAGCACCTGCGGCACTGATCACTGCGCCTATCAAAGTTGTGGACAGTCGCCGCGCAATGTTCGATACCCCAAGTGCATGCGGACCAAGGGTCACATAATTTGCAATGTTATGGGCACACCAGGCATGGTTGGGGGAATATAGTTTAGCATGCGTGTGTTGGGGCGATGGTCGGGGGTGCTGTGCCACGTTAAGGGCAACATTAAAATTGGTATTGTGCAGCATGCCTGCGGCCTTCCCGTCCCTGTTCCTAGCCTGGAGGAAGGACTGTGAGTGAGGCCAAAGTTTTCGGTACCATATGCGGCGCGGCAGTTATGGCCTAAATGGCTAGGACTACAAATAACAAAATTTAGGGGGCCCGGCAACTTGGGCTGGGTAATACAATTGTTAGGCGATCAGCATACTGATAATTAAGTAATTCAGTTGTATTTGCATGCATTTCAGCTAAAGTGTAGAATAGTTAATGTATCACACTACAATGCTTATATGGGTAAATACTTGCAGGGTGCGTGAGGGAGAGGTGCGGGCATTCGAGAAGGATATGGGTATGTTTTCCGGTGCATTGTGGGTGTTGTGGTTTGCGTTCAAGGGAGTGTCGCGCAGTGCCTTTCGTGTGGGACACGACGTTGGGGTGCATGCCAGGGGGGTTAGCAGCCTTGTGGCTTCAGGGTTTTGAACTGGTTGAGTGGTTTGTCACTACCAGAATAGATATCTGGATAGTAAAATGCAATCCGCATTTCTGGAAGATCTGGACTGCAACGTGTTTAATTAAGCAAAAGGTTGAAATGTATGCAACAAAGGAGAATGCTGTTTGTTATCCAATTTAAACGTGCACCGCAATTACTGGGATGGAGTCTTGCCCTAACTTAAAAGGGTACTCACCTTGTGACCTTGGTCCCGTCATCAACCGAAAGTAGTGTCAGGGTACCTGGGCGATTGCAGGACAGGAAGTCCAAACCAAAGCAACCAGCGACGGTTCTTGAATGATGAACATAGAGAAGACGAAGACAATAAATTGCTACTTACCAAGTTACCAGTGATGGCTGGGCACCGCATGCAATACAGCTCTGAGCCAGACCCTCTGGGTGCAGGTCTTCCCCTAGTGAGGGCCGCCCACAGGTACACTGGCCTGGGTGTGGGGGGGTCGGCCGTCGACATGGCCGGTTAGGTGAGGGCCCGGGCAGGCCCAGCCCAAGTAGGTAAGGTGAAAAAACATAGACCTCAAGAGCAGCACATGGGGCCTCGTGCAGAGCTTGACTGACTGTTCCATGCAGAAAGAGCCTTGAAGAAGACACGCCCACAACTAAATACCATTGGCTCACAGAAGCTGCTGCACGCCTGGCAACAGACTTCTGATTCCTCCTTGGCTGATGTGATGTGGGGCAGAGGCAGAGCCAGGACAACAGGAGCCCATCATTCTCAATTGTTTTTTTCCTGTCTTTTAGAAACAAATGTGTTCTGTTGAAGCCAGACACACTGCCACTAGAGTGACCACGTGTACATCTGTAATTGAGATCCCGGTGGGGGCACACTGGTAAAGCAGCAGAATCCGAATTGCTCCTCAATTATGTTGCTGACATTTAAAGTCCACTTGAGGCGAGGAGTGTGTGTGGAGCTCAGCCAAGCCGTGTGGCCTCCTGCTGCAGGCATGTGTGGTCACACTCTCACTGTCTGTCAGAACATGATGTCACACACAGCCCAGCCAGCCCAACGGTCCAACAAATTAAACATGTGGCCCGGCCCCCCCCTCCAGGATCTCTGGGGGCCCCCCTCCAGGGCCTCCAGAATGGGGGCCCGGGGCACGTGCCACGTTTGCCCTCCCATAGAGACGTCCCTGGCTACATCAATTGGCAAGTGTCAGAGTATTGTTGTGATCTCTCTCTCTCATCCCCTGTCAACTATTAATGCCTTGTGGTTTTGTGTGCGTATTCCTGTTATTAAGAAAATACACCTGTCTGAACCGGGAGTCCTGGTGCTATTATCTGTTTGTTGATTTCTGCGCCTCCCTCAGTGTTAAGCTTTTCAGCCTGTTCTACAACAGTACATTGTGTGCCAGAGGAAACTTCAAGGCATGTTTAATTTGCTTCCAAAAAGTGGATTTCTTTTTTGCTGGGATTTGCTCTCGCTGCAGGAGACCTCTGTCCTCTGATGTGGAGCCCAATTTCTGAGTGCAGCCCTGCAAGGGATCATCTTCAGTAGTTCCCTGAAGCTGGCCACGTTCCTTTCTTATCCCTTTTAAAAAGAAACACATACAAATTGTGGAGCAGGGCTAGGATTGTGCCCTGCATGATACATCATTTGCCAAGGGAGACTTGGTGAAAGTGAATGCACATGGAAGGCACATTTTACCAAGAAGGGATTTGCTGCCATTGGGACAGGACATGCTGTGCATAACCCAGAGCTTTTCATGCAACCCAGCTCATTTGTTAATCTGCTCATGCACAGCCACAACATCTTTATGAACTCCCGATTCACGCCTATAGCTCAAATAAACATTCCTCGATGAATAGCTCATAGGTTAAGCGCTGCCCTCTGATATTAGGCAAACTAAGATTGATGCATTGAGGACCATTAAATTGTCTACCAATGATAGCTATTATAACCATTCTTAGATGCAGTAAGAAAGGGAAATTAGGCACTATATGAAAATCTGATTTTATTATTAACTGGCCGGGGTATCTGGCATTGCCCATGTCCTGATCTAGTGGTGTCTCATGTGCCCTGGAGGATGTTGCTCTTGTCCTCTTGTCGGCAAGTCTTGATTCAGTTTGCTCTGGTGTCTCTTGGACCCTGGAGGATGTTGCTCTTGACCTCATGTCAGCAAGTCTTGATTCAGTTTGCTTTGGCATCTCATTTGCCCTGTAGAAAGTTGCTCTTGATCTCTGGTTGGCAAGTCGTGCTGCTGTTTGTTGTTGCTGTTTGTTGTTGTGTTTCAGAATCTCTTTATATTGATTTTCGCTTTGCATCAGATGGAGCTTTTCCAAGTGATATTCTTTTTTTTGTGCGGCATGTTTCAGACACTCAATGGTTACAGCACATTCGAGAAAATGCCCAAGAAAGATTGATTGGTTGTGCTCTCTTCTTGTGAATGAACTTAAGTAAAATGTAACCTTGCAATTACCTAAATTTGGAGGGGCATGATAAAAAAATATTTAACTTTTTTTGTTCCCTTTAAAAATACTTTAATAAACACTTTCGAAATGTTTACATTTGAAAGGAATATCCAACACATCAAACATTTTGCTTCAGACACTTTTCCAAATTTTGCCTCCTTTTAGTACCTACTGTAGTGAATTGGGGTGAGCATCAGTAAATTAGGGTGTCTACAGAGCGAATTTGTTGCATCCAAACATAGACGACAATCTTGCCCCAGACAAATGAGGAATCCATGCAAAATTTGGTAGCAGTGGGTTCAACGGGGTGGATTTGTATAGCCGGACAAACATACATACACACATCCAAATCTTTTTTTGCATATAAGATTTTTGCATCCAACCATAGACTATGATCTTGCCCCAGACAAAAGAGGAATCCGTAAAATAAATTGGTAGACGTGGGTTCAACGGTGTGTATTTGTATAGCCAGACAAACATACACAGATCCATACATACAGCTTTATATATAAAGATTACAAAAGCTGAAATGCATTGTGAAGCGATCCCTTGAAGGGAAACATAACCATTTCATCATCATGATCAGGCAGGTGACGGTGTGGCAAAGAAACAAAACTGCCTGGGATGCTTATAATCTGAGCAGCTTCTGCATGTTATCTATTACTAGTTAACAGCTGCTCATAACTTCCCCAATAATACTTTATACCACATAATTTGATGACGGGCATTATGCTAACCCCTACATGACTTGACTGACCTTTTGGAGCGTTATTGCGTGTAATTGCATTGCCGTTCAATTTGTACATGTTTTGGGACCCTATATGATACATTATTTCAATGTCTTCTCAATAGAACAGTACCCAAAAAAAGGGTGATTTGCAAGGAGTTCTCCCCTTGCTCCACTTCTAACTTAAAAAGACCAAAGCGCAATGCCTCTCCTCCTCCTCCCCATGCACATATGGATCCAGGCATGGAAACCATTTTAATGGAATTGAGGGCCTTGAAGCCTTTTAAAGAAACAACTAACATCAGGATTCAACAATTATATAACAGATGGTCATCCTTTGAAGCTAGAATGCGGGAAGTGGAGAGGAGAATTAGTGATGCGGAGGATATGGCGCAACGTGGGACTAGCCTTGAGAAGGCTCTAATAGATTTCCAAAAGAATGCAGAGGAATTACAAAATAGGAGTCACCAAAATGACTTATGCCTTTTTTGCCTTCTAGAAGGAGTTGAAGGTGATGAACCTGTACTTTAAAAAAAATAAAGCTTCTTAACCTCGAGCCGTCAACTGTGATCAATCTACAAAAGGCACATCGGATTGATTCTAAGGAATACACAGCCCAAGCGAATCCTGCTTCCTGCACTAGGATTTTTCTGTTGCTTAAGTATACACAACTACAGATAATTATGGGGAAAGGTAGAGAAAGCAACCAATTAATATGGATGATCACAGAATATTTTCCTTTAGACGTTTCCAAAGTGACAGCACAATGCAGAAAGGAATTTTTATTTTTTCATCCTGCCTTAAAGCAACTCGATGCTAGATAGGGTTTAGTCCATCCTTGCACTTTTAAGGTCACTTTTAAAGGGGGAACGTTTACATTTGATAATCCTTCTGATCTTAAACTTTTTATTAGTTCATGCAAAATGAAATCTATGGACACTTCATTGCTGCCAAAAACTCAATAACCTTCTACATCCAGAGCAGTAACTTATCATATCTAATGCTAACCTTTTTTTTTTTTTTGGCACCGGGATAACCATGTTTCAATAGTATTATCATATGGTTGAATAGGTGAATGGCATCTGTTTTTCTTTTCATTGAGGCACTCTTACACCCTGATGATTTTTTATGCTATTGCATTAAATGCGGAAAAAGCTTTTGATAAGTAGAATGGAACTATTTATTTGAATCACTAATATAGCATGGCTTTGGCACATATTGCTTACATTTGGATAAAATGTTATAGTCTTGTCCTAAAACATCTATTTTTTTATTAATGGCCTATTTTCTTCATGTTTTCCATTGACAGGAGGCCCTCGCCAAGGTTGTCTTCTTTTCATTCTATCTCTAGAGCCTTTCTTAGAACTAATTAGGCAATTTGAGAGAAATATTAAATTAAATTAGCTGTGTATGCGAATGATGTACTAATCTTTATGAGAAACCCAAAATCCAATCTTCCTTAGCTGCTAGACTACATGTCATTGTTCTCGTCAGTTTCAAGATATACATTGAATAAAGATAATTCAGAGGTATTACCTCTAAACTCATTTTGCATTAAACATGAATTAGATGCTTTGGGGGAAAATCTGGAATTGAAAATTGTATGTACTCCCCTAGTATGCATTATGATATCAAGTATGCACTGCAAACTGCCATATTTAAACAACTGTTTCTTGCTTGTGCGAGGTGCGAATTTAAGCTTTACTGTGGATGTCTTTACAATGAAGGCTCTTCGCCTAGTGTGTAGCTCTACTCGCCTCCACATCTGTCACTTCTGACATGTTTCCCTTTTGGCATATGAAAGCAGGTTTTAGGCTCCCACTTTCCTAGGAAAAGTGGATTTAATAGACGGAAGTCATCATACTATAAGCATACTTGCTTTCCTCAGACCCTGTGTGAACCTGGGAGGAGTATATTCAGCCTCACTAAATGTATAACTTTATGCTGTCCTTCCTGATATCACTGCCTTATATGTAAGAATGCAGATGGTATCAAAGATTGGATAGAGGGGCTTTGTTCCCTGTTTGTAACATTGTTTCAGTATGATGCCCTGTCTCTTCCATTGAAATGCATGTGTTCCTTTCGGTATAAGAGAGCGGTGCTTGGAGGGAGGGGGGTCTCACTTGAATCAAAGTTTCATACTGTCATTGGTTTATTTTTGCCCTTTTGCTAGCTTTTTACTAATACATTGTTCACCAATCCACCAGAGTAGTCAGCGGTCGTTATTTCTATGACAAGTTTTGTGCCTGTGATGTTGGATTCCCGCTGCCCTGCGATCAAGCCCAAGGGTCGCCAGGCACACCCCCCAGTGATCCCTGTTGGCCCAGGAGTGATGATTTGATTTCAGCAGAGGGGATAGCTGCTCAGAGCATCCGGAGACTCAGGTACGGTAGACAGAGCAGATGTGGAAGAATAGCCAACTGAAAATTGTGGGTTTGAAAAACATAGGTAATTGCATCAGCGAATTGTCATGTTTTGTATCATAGTCTCTGAAATGGGTCGGGGCAAATGTTTGTCTCTGGTTAAATACATCTGAAGATCTGTTGCGAATATCCAAGGATAGAGGAGGGAAGGTACCCTGCCTACAGAACCTTTATCTCAATAATACAAATAAAAAGTGGTTGGCCACTGCAGTTTAGAATAGAAAGTAAAATCAGTGCATCCATGCTCCCTACTGATGTAAGAGAACATGAGACTGCAGCGCCGGTCAGAGTAGTGTAGTATTGATGAGGGATTAGGATGGATCTGTTCTGTATGAGTGTGAAGAAAATATTTGGATGAGAGCCCCATGAATTGTCTGGTCTTAACCCACAGCTTAATACTTGAAACTGTGATGATTCACTGGATCTGGTCTCTTCTCCCCAGAGGGTAGCTCTTCCCTAAGAGGCTAAGTAGGTGAGGCCGCTACCCATAAGTCCCCCTTGGGGTGTCAAAAAGCAGGAGGACCTAATGGGGAGAGGCTCCCCATATTGGGATAAGGACATCCATCTTGTGAAAGACTTCCCCAAACCCTTGTTCCCAGAAGCCATGGCCAATTTGACTCCTTCTCTCTCTGAACCTGAAACTACTAACGTGTGTTATTGTGAAATCATCTATCTCATCTGTAATACTAGATAGGACTGAGATGAAGAGGAACCACAGAAACAGACAGCACAGCAATAGAAGGGACTACCAAAGAACTGTGACGAGGTAGCCACTAAGAGGCATGAAGATAACTTCAAAGGCATTGACAACAATCGTTGATGCTACTCTGGGCCAACAATATAAAGTAAAGACTGAGAAAGGATTAGAGGTGTTTGGGAGCAGAAAGATCAGCGAACAGCAAGGGAAGCTAGCGTATGTCCTGCAGGGCCCGAAAAATTAAAACCTGTGTTGTCCAAAGCATGGAGAGACAGTCAGTCTCCGAAGTAGAAGCTGAAGGAAACCACACAGTGTGGAGTAAACCTGACTCGCTGCAGAAGCAAGAAGAATCCAGCAGTGGCGTGGCCTATATGAGGTGGACTGGGTGGCCCATAAAACACACTGAGACCTCCACAGCAATGTCTCCCTGAGCCCACAGACAAAATAAGAGAAAAGCAGGAATATGTGCTGAATGCATGTAGAAGGAATGGCGACCTGAGACCCTGCAAAGAGCCGGTAGCGCTCCCTAGTGAAGATACAGGTAACAGGAGTTGCGGCAAGGCCTTGTGGGGTCCAGGGAGCCCGAAGAAACAAATATTCCTCAGGAGTGATCTCCCTCATCACAGTAGTGATACCCAAAGAAGGAAGAGTCAAGTCTTCCTAGGGAGTGATCTCCTTTTTCATAGTACTTATACCCAAAAAAACAAGAGTTAAATATTCCTTAGGAGTGATCTCCCTTGTCACAATAGTGATACCCAGAGAACCAAGAGTCAAATATTTCTCGTGCGTTATCTCCCTCATCACTGCAATGATACCCAGAGAGCCAAGAGTCAAGTATTTCTCAGGAGTGATCTCCCTTGTCACAGTGGTGACACGAGAAACCATAAATCTCAACAGTGCCTCTGGAGGGAACTCCCTCATCATAGTGGGAACCCCAACATATGTGATAGATACCAAAAGGACCAAGAACTGTCAGGGAGTAATCTTCCCAGTAGTCAAGACATAAAAAGTCCTGACAAAGCACCAGCAATAAGAAGACGACTTGATAAAGTTTTAACTGTTATTCGCAAATCCTTGCGAGGAAGTAAAGAGACTTTTAAATACTTTTATAAATGGCTGTCAAGAACAGTCTCCACAACTCTTCCAGATAGACCGGGAGAATGGAGTTATTCTCCTGATCTTGGTGTATTTAATAAATCAGGCCCTAATCCAAGAGACCGATTTTAAGACAGCCTAAGACTGAATTGTTTCACCAGGAGAAGGGAGCCATTCTCCTTGTGGCTTGGATGGTTCATTGAACCCTTTTCTTTCTTGGTTTATTTTTTAGTGGTAGGGATAGAGTAGTTGGTTTGGATAGAGGACATTATATTGGTTTTGTCTTAGATCCCGACGAGCACACTAGTTATTCTGTGTTGAGGTAGGGAAACCCCTCCAGAATCAGGGAGAGGCAGGTTATTTTCTTTATTTGAATAATAGTCTATAGCCAAATTGAGACCACCTTGCCAGCCCCCTTACTCCATCATGCTACAAAATCCTAAATGTGCAACTCAGTTGCAACCCTGCTTTATATTTCACACTCCCATCTATCCTGGAGTTGTAACAGGCTTTGTCTCTACCGATTACGTGTCTTGTATTTGACTCTCACCTACCAAGTCTCTGAAACAAGCTGAAATACTGCTGTTCATTGTGGGTAGTGTAAAGGGGGATATAGGCTGTGAACGAGCAGTCATCTGAATCTGGTCATCACCTGTGGGTGTCACTGAAATTTCATAGGGGGGAGGAACAGAGGTAAAGTGGTGACACCTGAGCCTCCAGATAGATATGGCTGAGTGGTCAGCATGAGGCAGACGAAGTTAGGAACAGCCCTGGATCCGTAATAAGCCACACCTTGTTTTATCCCTGTGAGAATTGGTTCAGGGCAGTCCAGACAAGTGCCAATTCCTCCTAAAGGAGGTCCAGCACACTTTATGTTTACTCACTACTCACCCAAAGCATGTAAGTACCTGGAAGAATGGCACAAATATGTGCAGAATGAGCCACTTAAACATGTTCCCCAGGAAGGCACATTTGACTTAGATAAGATAACAAACTTATGCAGGGTGTGTGAGAAACCCGAGGGCATCCTCACATCTACTCCCCTTGGATCTTCTTCTCAGTTGGCCAAGGAAAGGCCATTGCTTTTGGATCCTGACCCAGGGGGTGAAGATGCGAGGGAGGATCAGATGGGTGGAGGGTCCTTGGGGATTGGAGGGATGATGTCCTTGGGTAAGATGTAGTGTTTCCCATTCTCATTTCATGATGAACCCTCAGTCCCAGACGCATTTATGGGATGTTGCTACCCTTTTCCCTCTTACTAGGATAATACCAGAAATGTCTTCTGGTATTAGCCCTCAGTCTAGACCAGCGGTATTCAAACTGTGGGTCGCGACCCTCTGGGGAGGCAATTACCTCATGTCCAGGGGGTCATGCACCCACAGTCTGAAAAAAGAAAATGTTTTTTTTAATGGTGGGGGAGTCTAGAATCTAGACTCTGAATTCTGATAACCGTGTTATCCAACCTCAAAATGTTGCTAACCAGTATATTGCAATAATTGGAAGGGCTCTGTTCCATGTAATGACAGGTGCTAGTTAATGGAGTGTTCTTCTTAGGAGAGTGCCAGAAAACAGAGACCATACCATAATCATCTTTGTTTAAGTCGCCTCCGTTATACCCTATTGTTTAACAACTAGCCCTGCTTTGCCCTTCCAGTCTTCGAGCAGTGACGTCCAGTGCCAAAAGCTAGTCAACATTACATGCCATCCAAGTGAACTCACTCACTCACAGCTGCCTTCTTCTATCAGAAGAAATCTTTCTTTTTGTACCTTTGATGCAAAAGCATATGCAAGAGGATATAACATGTTTTCGGAGACATAAACAGCTAGGAATTGGGCAGCAGTACTGCACTTAAAATCAAGTAGACATTTGTTCTCTAAATTGTTTTCAGAAACATTTGTGTGCCTCATTCCTATTGTTTACAGATGTTTGGCTTTTCATCAATTTTTTTAAAAAGTGTGCTCTAAAATGCTGCATTTTAACCCATCATTTAAAAGTAATTCCCCAGGGAGAACCCTCCCGAAACCCCCTTTGTTGGTTCCGGCTTTGTCGTTACGCTCCACTGCTATGGCATATCTCACGGAAATGTTTATGCCCCTCCACTTAAAAAATTCACCGGCCGCCACTTGCCCTTAGACTGTGCTGGGAGCAGGGTGGATATTGATGGGAACATGGTGGGGTGAGACCAAGGTCTGCGGTCGGGTGGGGAGAGCCCAGGGACTGGGCTAGTAGTGGGATGAGGAAGTCCAGAGACTGTAATGGGAGCAGGTGGGGGAGCCCAGGGACTATAATGGGAGCAGGGTGCAGCAATGGTGTGCGATATTTCAAAGCCATTTACACGTACTGTCCATTTGGCACTCTTTGGGGGGTGCTGGCATGCCCACATTTTGCTCAGGGGGGCCCAGGCCAAAAAAGTTTGAAGACCACTGGTCTAGATGCACTAGGAAGGAGGTGCAGAAGAGGAGATCTTAAGGCGGGACATGATGTTCCCCTTTTTCCTATAAAAACAACCTCCGCCTGCCTTTATGGGCTGTTGAAAACCATCTCCCCTCATTTTCCCTCATTAAACCAATATAGTACTGAGATGAGGAAGAGGCAAGTAGGAGTAGTTAACACTAGCATGTCATTTTACCACTAGTAAGACGTGGAATAGGCCTGCAGACTGTTGTAAAGGTCAGGCATGTCTCAAAAGCTCCTCTAATTGTACCCAGGCAATTGATGCTGGGGACTCACACCTGTATCCTGTCAAGTGGTTGCAGGTGTACAAAAGGTGGGGCTGACAAATGTGTGCAACTGACCCTTGTGGGCCTGGAGGGAGAATCCTGTGTTCAAGGAGGCAGCTGAGGTGGCAACGGCAGGAGAGCCAGGATGCCGGCAGATGACCCAAAGAAGCTGTGGAGCCAAGGGCTGGACGGGCCGCGAGAAGGGCACAGAAATGGGAGCAGCAATGGTTGGAGAACTGCAGCCAGAGCTGCAGATTCAGAGGGGAGAAACAGAGTCACTGACAGTGTCCACAGGGAGTTAGCAGAGCTGCCAGCAACATACAGAGAGAAGACGAATTGCAAGCGGGGCTCGCGGTCAGAGGAAAATGTGTCAGCAGAGCAGACACCGAGAGAACAGCTGCACAGAGGATGCGCACAGGACTGTTGAGTGAAAAGGCAAGAGCACGCAAACCCAGATTCTCCTGGGGGCTGTGGGGAAGCCAATATAGATGCTGAATGAACGCAAAAGTATGCACAAGATGCAATTAACCGAAGACAATGGGTTAAGAGGAATTCTAAGGACAATATAAAGTGCAAGCAGCAGAGTAAAAGATCATAGTTATTGAATACCTAACTAAATGAAGGCTTGTGGCAAAGCTATGACCAGAAGATTAGTTTATGTGAAAGACATATCTAACATATTGAAAGCAACGCACAAACCGTCTATAATACAGTGGACAGCAGGTAAAGATACAGAAAAACCTGTGTGGGCTAGAGAGCCTAGGGTTCCTGGTTGCGTGACCTGTAGTGGGTGGACTGTGCGGAACTGACTAGCCCAGACTCTACCCAACTGCCAACCTATCATCAGTCTACTCCACTAAACCCTATGGTTGGACTGTTTACTCATGAAATATGAGCTCAGATCTCTAAACTCTTTTCGCCTTCCTCAGCTACATTTGAAGGGTTCCCAAATGTAACACCTAATACCAGTGGTTGTCCATTCCCGCCCAGACAGTTAACTGGAGGAGGTGATGTTTCAGTTACTGTACATACTGTAAGGAACTCATGGTGGCAACAGTAAAGACAGACACAAGTGATCACAGTTCAAGGGTGTTTATTGAACAATGATTGCAGGGTGGAAAAACACCTAAACTAAACCTACATCTAAGACGGACGCAACCGTCGACCATCAAATGAAATTAAGGCCGTCCTAGTGGTGTTGTCCCAAATAAAAAGGGCCTATACTAAGAATCCTATTGCCAAACCTTACAACTACTACAAAAAGGGATGTGGGATAGCTTTCAAGAAAGGAAAGAAGTGTTCACACACAAATAATATATCAGGATGTGGTAGCTTGGATCTGCCTTCCCCGCGTTTTCAGCACAGGGTAAGATGGAATCTTGGAGCACAGCACACACTCGAGCTTTCCCAGCATGAGTCGACAGTTCTGTTCCAGTTTATCAGGAGCCTCGATGGCCAAGTGTCTTTTACTTTCAAAAGTCTCTTGCCTTCGTGGGTCTGATGTATTCAAATAACAAATCAAAAGTTCCTTCAACAAAATGAAAGTTTGTTTTGTTTGGTTTACTTAGGGTGAGGATTCTTCAACCCTGGGTCCCCCTCTTCCGGGTGCTGACCCCTGTTCCTCGTGGTATTAGGTGTTTGCTTTTCTCTTTACTGGAGTCAATGCCGGTACCACAGAAGTAGGCGTCTCCCTCGCTCCGGTTTATCAGCATTGATACCCTCTGTGTACCAATTACATCTGAAGCAGCACACTTGGGCTATTGTCCTCAGTCTTAAGTTTCTTTCAGCGGAAGGCTTGCAGGGTTTTGAAAAGGGCAAGGTCGTGTCTCTCCTCGCCAGCCTCTCAATATTTGCCGCCTTTCTCCTCCTCTTGAACAGCCGTGTCTAGATAGCTGTCTTGTCGTGCAGTCTGCCTTGCTCGTACTGTGCTCTATTGCTCCACCTTTTATACCTGTGGAGAAAGTTAAGGGCCATCAGGTGTGTGTTATTTAGATCAATTGCCTGACTCTGCCTGATCCTTGCGGTGGTATATGACAGGAAAACAGTTTTATTAGTCTGCTGTCTTTTGTGGGGTAAGACAGTGTTTGTGTTGGAAAGGGGAGGGGTTGGAGCATCAGAGTGTCCTACGGGAGGGGATGGGGAATCGTTGTTATAGGGAATTATAGTCTTTGTTCTAGGGGGGTGGGTGATTTCATAAGGGTGGGTTTTGGAGGGTTTTCAAAATGAGTAGGAGGGTTTGCAGGGCAAACGAGAACAGCTGGGATCGTGAAATAAACAAGGGGGTTGTGGAAACTTTATCTGAGCAGGTTGGTAGTGTGAAAAATAATAATCAAAGGGGTGGGAAGAAGAATGATTGGGAGTATTCAGATTTTGAGAAAGATGTTTATGAATGCAACAGGGTGTGTAATGGATTCACAGGAGGCAGAGGGGATGGTGGATTCTCGAAAAGAAAGTTTATCCGATGGAAGGGAGCACGAGTTGATACAGCCCATAAAAGTCTCGGGACCTCGTCTTCCTTGCCTCTTTCTCCGGTATAGTACTGCATCGCACCTGTGGCATACCCCTGAGGACAACCACAGGCTCCCCTACCCAGGTCATCCTCCCTCGCTCGTCCACCCCCAGGGTTGGGATCTGAGAGCGCCAGCCCTCCCCTGGCCACCTGGATAAGGGCTTCCCGAGGTTTAATTTGGAGAATAGCCTCAGGTCTCTCACATACCCCATGGAGGAACACTGATTAGTTTAATATAATTCAGAGATTCCCAAAGATACAAGAAGATCCTGTCAAGTTTCAAGAGGAGCTCCAGGTTATATTAGACTGTTATCACCCTGCGCGTGTGGATTTGAATCAATTGTTGCGAGCATTGTTGCCCAAACATACTTTTACCCTGCTGAAAGTGCGTGCCAACTGGCCAGCTGAAGAACCTGCCACTGCTAGGGGTCTGAAAATGTTTACTGGTAGGCTGGTACAAACTATTACAGAAATGTGTCCTCGAAAACTGATTGGTCTAAAATTAATGTATGCAAGCAAGACAAAGGTGAAAAGCCTGTAGAATATCTCAAACATTTGAAACAATGTTTTGAACAATACTTGGGGTTGTTGATGCAGCCACAATAGCGCCTCAAGCCGTGGTGGTTCAGTTTCTGATGGGTTTACAACCTACTGTATCTGAAGAAATGAAGGCAGTGCTAATAGGATGGGAAGGAATGGGGTTTTGCCCATGCCCAGGGTTCGAGGGGGAGGATGGGGAAGAGGGAGAGGAGTACCCAATCATTTGAACCAGAGCAGGATTCTGAGACGTATTACACAGATACATACAGTGAATTGTGCAACTATTGTAAGGAGTTTGGACACTGGAAAGCTGAGTCTCCATATCAGTTTCAGTATCACGGTTGAGGCAGACAGCCAACCGCACCAAGTGGAAACAACCTTGTTCC
This sequence comes from Ambystoma mexicanum, assembly GCF_040938575.1. Taxonomy (NCBI): domain Eukaryota; kingdom Metazoa; phylum Chordata; class Amphibia; order Caudata; family Ambystomatidae; genus Ambystoma; species Ambystoma mexicanum. The sequence goes on along the minus strand of NC_090941.1, from coordinate 408,873,178 downwards.
AGCCTCCACAACCACCACTTCGGACCCATGGCTAGGATTGTCAAGTTGTCTGAGAACTTGTTGGACCATTCGTGGCGATTGAACCTATTGCCCTGTATGTTGATTGTATTATTGCTGGCAAAAGATTTCATGTTTGGTTGAAACAGGAGCATCACGTTCCACACTAAAAGCTTCTGAGTTTTCACCAATTATGCATTCTAAAGCTGATGTTTTTTCATTTTCCAAAAATCTACATCATCGCATATATATCTGCCACCATTCATAACATGTAATATTTTCTCTGCCCTTTACAAAGGAAACAATCATCAAAACAAAGGATGTCATAGTATACCCTAATATTGAGGCCCTTTCTCGTACCCTTCTCAGTGACATGCATTCTCTTATGACTCTTTTTTTTAACATTCAAGTTTTATTGAAAGAACAACACAAGGTATTGCCATCATAGGCATATCAAGCAAATACACAACTGTATAGCAGCCTCAGACAATATATAGCATCATTGCTTAATATCATGAAAACATTTATAAACGAAAAATAAAGAACAACCTGTTACAGCATGAGATAAAATGATAAATCAAAAAGAAAAATGATGAGCAATGAACCACCAACACCTCTGAAAATCACGCTTTGCAAAGCACAAAAAGATGGCTGCCCAATCTACCACGCATGTTTTCAGTGGTGGAACAGAGATCTCACTCCTGGAATAGGTCACTGGGCTCCACATCGAGTGAAAATGGAGTACAGAAGAAAAAAGCAGTGTTTTGCTAAGGAAACCCCAAAACCTTGCTTTAAATCCCTTTTCTTTCTTGGTTGCTGAAGCTGCAGAATGCCGGTACAAAACACCCTCAAACAGCCAAAATTCTTGCTGGGTGCTACAATTCACTTAGTTTAAGAAATCATTGTGAACTTGCAAGGTCCTGAAAAGCTGAAAGCATAAAGGGATTTCCACAGCAAAAGCGGCCTGTCTGTGGGTGTCAACATCTCTGTGCAGCAGAGGGCTGCAGGCATGACAGCTGTCAGGAGCCGACCTGATTAAACTTTAAACATGTATAAACTGAAATCAAATGTTTGCAATCTAAGAGGCCTGTTGAGAGTAACCTATGTTGTAATTGTTTGATCCCATGGGTAAAATCTTGAATGAGAATTCTAGCTGCAATTTGAAATCACAGGTTTGTTTTAAGATGAGGAAAAATGCAACAGAATTAACAATTAAATCAAGCCTGGCTGATGCTAACCAAACTGGAATAACAGGTTTTGTCACAGGGGCCTTTTCCTCCAGCAGGAAATCACACCAAAGTGATAATTTTAGGGTTTGGAAAGAACTTGGTCTACAGAGGCAAAAGGGAACAATGGACAGCTGTGGCTAAGGAAATGCGAGGTGTGAGGACAGTTGGAAATGGCCTCTGCCAAGAGCAAACAGGGAGGAGACTGCTCCTGAACTGCAGGGAGACAGAAGGGGGCGGACCCAAACAACCATCTGTGGCTGAACCTTCACAAAGAACACTTTCTTTAAAGATTTATAGGTGCAAGAATGGAAAACAGGAATGCACTTTTAAAATGACAAAAGGATTTCTTACACTAGAGGATGACTATGAACAAAACGAATACCCCACAGACAGATTCACCCACTATCCTGATACTGGCAGAGCACCCTGCTGCAGAACTCTCCATCTTCCTTGCTCCAGACTCCAGAAACCTGGCAAAGCAGAAACCCATTGCATAGCTGAACCATTTTCAGCTAGGCCCCAAATTCCAGAACCAGAACCCCACAGACCTAAGGGGAAGCATCAAAATAAACCTGGGCTGTGCTGTACTGCTTGCCTGCTGAAATAATTATCATCAGAACCAAGAAGGGCAGATCCAATCCAGTCCTGTACCGTGCTGTGACCAGAGCCATTGCAGATCCAGTCCAGTCCTGTGCCATGCTGTGACCAGAGCGCCTTGCTGATTGCAGATCCAATCCGATGTGCCCAGCTGTCTACCCTAGAACCAGATCCGATTCCCTGACCAGAATCTTGATGGACCATAATCCTGATGGTTCCATTTAAAAACATATCTAGTAAGTATCTATAGATAGAACTGTGTCACTAGCATATGTACCTTGCTTAGTTAATCCCTATCTTAAACCCATACCAGCTTGTATTCAGAACCGCATTGTTAGGAGTACTTATGAATTGTCTGAACTCTCTATCGTATGTCTCCTATCTTCCTCCTGTAGTAGTATTGCTAAAACTATCTTTGCGCTGATCTTTTCTCATCTGAAGAAGGTGAGTCCTTGGCAGGCAGTCATTCTGATCAAGTCGCTGTGTTCCTGTGGGGTATTAATTTTGTTCATAGTCATCCTCTAGTGTAAGAAATCCTTTGTCATTTTAAAAGTGCCTTCCTGTTTTCCATTCTTGCGCCTATCTCGAAAAACGACCTCCACTAAAACGTCCATAGCTCCCCCAGGTTTTGTGCTAGAAACAAATCCATACGATTCCCCCGTTATCATGATTATCGCGCAGTGAGAAGTTTGCCGCAAATTTCATTTTTGGGAAATTCTGACACGTGTAAAACAGCTTTTGATTGCTCCCGACTTGAATTTTAAGATTTCAACTATCCAAAGCGGCTCCTATAAGAATGTATACAATTTCAGCAATTTTGACCATATTCAGTGTTTTTACCCAGTCCATTCTAAGGTAACTTTAAAAGCCATTCTGACAGCTTGACAATCAATTCCGTTTTTCTCTTGTGTTTGCTGGGGGGAAAGTGGGATTGATATTTTGTGTGATTCTGCCATTCCTGTATACCTGCTCTCTCCTCCTATCGCTTTACATTGCCTATTGGCGGGTTGAGGGGTACGCAGGGGGAACCTATAACCACAGTGCTATTTGATCTGAACACACACACAAAAGTATTATTTCTGTGCTGAATTGTTTTGCTCACTATTACTCCTTGTGTATTAAAGAGATTATTTACTGTTACATCACCCCATTGGTGATTATTGTGTACCCATTAAAACATAGCGTGATTAAATTGTAAATCCACAAATAAATATTTTAACTTTGCAAACCAGCCTGATTCCTGGTTCAGTGTGACCAGGGGGGAGGGGGTTCCAGGAGAGGGGCGTGATATGAGTGGTATATCGTTCAGAATAAATGGATTTCAGTTGTGCATTACACGCTAGGCATTGACTTGGTTGTGTGCCGGATTGAAATCACTTACACAGAGATACCATGCGGCAGAAGCATCCTAATAACGTAAAAGACATCATGTCATGTGGCTTATGATGGAGTCCGGGGTTGTCGTTCTCGGCCACAAAATGGATGAAAGACTCCCATTCTGCAAGAAACTTGGACATTTCACCTTTCAGGGTGGCTTCAATTTTACACATGGCTACAATAAACCACAATTTGACCCACCATCCCCTTATGTCTGGCGCTGTGGGGTACCTCCAATTCCATGCCAACAACATTCTGGCAGCGACCAGGAAATGCGTGAGTAATTTAGCTGACTTGGCAGACAATTTGTAATGCCCCTCGATATCCTCATCCCCCAATAGCAGTACTAACGGTTCCATGCAGAGTTATATCCCAGTAATCACCCTAATTTGAGCCAAGACCTCCTTCCGAAAGGATTAGATCACCACAGAACAGCACCCAATGTGATAGAGAGCCCCTGCGGCTTATGCACATCACCAGCATCGGTCAGGGACAGAAGGATCCATCTTATGGAGCCACAAGGGTGTGAGATACCATAACAATAACAATTTATAACTATTCTCTTTGAACAATACACATTTAGATGACTTAGCAGCCCTGTTCCATATATTGTACCATGTAAGGTCCCCTTTGGGAACATTCATCTCCTCCCAACGCAACATGCAAGTGTGCAGGGGGTTAAAGCGGCAGGCATTAAGAACATGATATAATGAAAAACCTTAGGAGTGGGAGCGTCCCTGACAGAAAGATCTTCAAATGATTTCGTATAACGCTTAGCATGTGGGGATACCCTTGTGCCGGATATCCAATGGCAAATTTGTAAATAAGTATACTTACCAATGTCCCGAACCAACAAGACCTGTTTGCACTCGTCAAAAGTCAGGGGTTGCTCGGGTTTAGAGAGTTGATCCAACCGTTCTAGACCTCCCTCAAACCATTTAGTAAACCTACCCTGCTGACAGCCTGGTGGGAATTCTGGGTTGTGGTAAAGGGGAGTAGAACATACTACTCTGGTACTTACGAGTTGGTTTGTCCCAGTATTCTATCAAAACTCGGGTCGTCTGGAGGAGATTAGGCTCTTTCCTATGAACTATAGGCGATCTCCAGCACCAATCATGTAGAGGAGTCTGAATCTTAGACTGCTCTATATTCAACCAGTGCTTAGGGTTCTGGGGTGCACTCATTCTATCAAACAAAGGGACTAACTGTGCTCCATAAAGATAACTTTCTATATCAGGGATCCCCAGGCCACCTTTATCCTATGTTGCCATCAAAGTATGTCAGGGAACTGCCAGAGATTTCTTTGCCCAAATGAATCTAAAGATAGAAGCTTGTAAATCCTTAACGGCCTGTTTGGGAACCCAAATGGGAAGGGCTTGAAAAACATATAGTGAATGTGGTAGTAAAGTCATCTTAAGGGATGTAATATCAGATTGTGTCCAGCGGAGAAAGTGCGCCTTGGCGGAAGAGAAAAGGTCATGGATATTCTGCACATACAGATGAGAGTGAGACGGCATGATCTGAACCCCAAATACTTAAGAGAAATCTCAGTCCATTGAAAGTCAAACGCCTTCTGAAGGTCCTGCCTTGTCTCGGGTCTCTCAGAAATATTAAGAGTAATGGATTTGGAGTAATTTAAAAGCCAGACACCTGAATAAATGATTCTAGTAAGGAGGCTATGCGATGTAAAGTGGTCAGAGAACAGTGCATAAAAAGAGGAGGTTGTCAGCATAAAGTGTAACCGTATGCTGATATACAGCTCTATTGATTCCACAGATATTATCAGTCGGTCTAATTTTACTTGCTAAGTGCTCCATCGACAGTGCAAATATTAAGGGGAACAACGGGCATACTTAGCGGGTACCCCTAGATAAGACAAGTGGTTCAGACAAAGCTCCATTAAATTTTATACGTGTAGTCAGATGGACAATATTAGCCTGTACTCTTAATAAAAATTGGTCCAAACTCAAAACCACCTAAAACCTTAAAGAGGTGCACCCAGTCTATGCAGTCAAATGCTTTTTCCGCATCTATAGATAACACTGCCAATTCCTGCCCATGGTTCCTCGCATACTCAATCACATCTAGGGTTCTATTAACTTTATCAAAGGCTTGGTGCCGTGGGATAAAGCCTGGTTGGTCCATCTGGACTATACCTGCAGAATGTCTGCCAAGCGGGTTGTGAGTACCTTGGAATAGATTCTGGAATCGCAATCTTGAATTGCAATGGGGCGGTATTCTTATCTGGCTCACTAATAAGCGAAAGCAGGGATTCACCCATGGTAGGTGAGATCACCCCTGTGTCGGTAAAACTATTTATAGGGTGACCAGCTGGGGGAAGTGGAGGTTGACACATTTTCTATAGAAGAAAGCAGAGTTGTCATCGGGTCCTGGGGCATTATTGTCGGGAAGAGACCGTATAACCTGGGTTACCTTGTCCAATGTGATAGGGCTCTCTAGCTTCTGCCGATCCTCTGCATAAAAATGTTGCCTCTCTAATACATGCTTTCTGAGCCTCAAGATCCCATCAGTCTGCGCTAAAGAGCACAAATGTGCACCAAAATGCACATTTTAGAGTCCTCATCCTCTTTCAACTGACCAGCACTATCTCGCAGTTTAACAATGAATGTTTAGCCTTATGGGCCTTCAATTTGTACGCAAGGAGGCATGAGACCTTGTTGGAAGTGCTATAATAAAATTCTTTAGTCTGGAATAGCTTGTGGGAAATATATGATGCCCATACAGCCATGCGTTCAGACTTAGCTACCTGGAGCTTTTTATAGACTCTTCTGGCACCTCCTCTTTTGTATAGTACATCTAGCTCCATTACACGCTTCTCCACTTCTTTCGGCTGAGATACTAACAGCTGCTTCCTAGCAGAGGCCAAGCTAACAAGTTCACCTCGCAATGTGGGTTTTAGTGTGTCCTAAACGGTCACAATTGACACATCCCTGGTAAGATTTTCCTCAAAGTATAAGACCATGCGCTCTGAGATGAGAGTGCTATAAGCCACATCAGTAAGCATAGAATTATTATTTTTCCATAAAGTAGCCCTCCTAACCCCCGACGCAAGTGTATTTACCTGAAGCGTAATCGGAGCATGGTCTGAAACCACTGACAACCCAATGGAAGTATCTGCAACCTTTGGCACTAAGGAACAGGACACCAAAAAGAGGTAAATCCGGGAATGACTGTGATGAACATGGGAGAAATAGGCATAATCCCTCTCCCGAGGGTGCGGCAATCTCCAAAAGCCCACCAATTGTAAGTCCCCTACATGATTTGGACCTGGTTGCATCGAACCCCTCTGCCAGGGCAGATCTGTCCAACCCACCATCTAGCACTACATTAAAATCCCCCCCTAATATAAGCTCACCCACCTGGAACTGAGCGATAGGCGGGAGCTTCTGGGCATAAAACGCATCATGGGATTGATTGGGACCATAGACAGAAAATAAGGTGAGATACACATCCCCAATACGAATATGAAGGCCTAAGAATCGCCCATGCCGATCTTTAGTCAGCATCACCTTTCTGTTTTGCTAAAGTCACCCTGAGTTCGACGGGTGTGCCCAGACGTGGGGCCCGAGTCTGCTGTGCCTGGAGCCCCAAGCTACTCATCACTGATGACGCCCAACAAGGCTGAAACATGTCTGGGGATGCTTGTGGCCTCGTGCAGAAGGGATGTGACCTAGCAGTTCGGGCTGGACTCCCCCTTTTGGGTTAGGACCAAGCCAGATTTGCATATGGGTTTTCCCCTTCTGTAATGGCTTGGCAGGCTGAAAAATGATGGTCTGGAGGGTTGCCCAGAGCTTTGCCCGTGGTTATGATTCATTCAAAACCTTCCAGCCATCACCTTTCTGTTTTGCTATAGAACATCCCCACCACATATGCCAATACGTCCCCTGTTCAACAGCCCCTCCAATAGTGAGGTCGAATCCCTGTATACATTTTTGCCAGTCTTCGGGGTGCAAATTGCCTCCTAGACAGTAACCTATAGTTATGTAGATTATGTTGCATATATATAGATGCCTTCCAGGCCCCTTCACATATACGCCTCCAATCCACACCCTCAAGTACTCTACCGATGTCTTTTACCCATTGTGTTTTATGGTGGATTGTGTCCGTGCTGCGTGCTGCCATCAGTGCTGCATACATTTTCGATATCAGTCCCATTTGCAGACACTTGCGTATCTAAAACCTGTTCAAAAGTTGTCCGCGCCCTATCCATGCATCCTGTCTATTTGGGGTGCGACACCATGTCCATCAGTTACATATTCATGAAGTAGAAATGGGATTGATCTCTAGTGCTGCTTGTAGGCTACCTATTTCTATAAGATTTCCGTTCTTCCAACGCTGACCCACCCATATGACGCCCCTCTCATACCAGGTGAATAGGTGGTGCCCATATCCAGCTCAAGGGCGAGTTCCAGGTCGATACTTCCTTCATGTCCCCTTGCTTTTCACCAAATGTTCCATAACGTCTTCAGCACCGGGTGCATCCAATCCCTTTTCCGGACTCTAGTTCCAAGCACCCACACCATTCTCCCATTATGACTGGTGTGAATATTATATTTTCTAGGGTCACCCATTGATTTTCTGCGTTACCTCTTATGTTGTCAAACTGCACCGTAAATTGTGCAGCACTATAATAGTTTTCCAGATGCGGAAGACCCACTCCTCCCTCGCCCTTTTTCCCTGCCATAGGAGCCTTGTGAAGCCTCTTTTTCCACAGTCAAAGAATTGTGAAGGAATTATCACTGGCAGTATCTGAAACAAAAACAACAAATGCAGTACTTTGTTCATCTTAATAGTGGATAACCTCCCACCCCATGACAATATCAATCGATCCCATCTATCCGTGTCGCTCTTGAATCTATGACCATAGAGGAGGATAATTGGCTGCATACAACTCGGCCAAGTGTTTAGTTAAACTTACCCCACGGATCGGACACTATCTTCCTTAATCAGTTCTTGTGACTTATCAATAAATCGCAAACCTTGTTCGGGTCTCCTCCCACCACTATGGCCTTCATTTTTTGTAAGTTGATTTAAAAACCTGAGAATTTCCTGAATATGTCAAATATGTCTATCAACTTAGGCATCGACTCCTCTGGTTTACTAATTATATAGTAAAATGTCATCCGCTAAAATAGACAATTTATATTCAGCCCCTCCCATAGTGAACCCTTTTATCCCTTCCTCTCTCTTAATAACTAAGTTCAGTAGTTCTATCGATAGTGCAAACAACAATGAGAGGGCATCCCTGCTGCGTGCCAATTTCTAAGGTGAAGGGTTCAGAGGTTAATCCATTGACTGAGATCATATAGGCTTTTGGACTTTTATATAAGGCCCTCACTCCTTTCATCCATCGCTGCCTAAAACCATCCGTTCCATCGTGGCAAACAAAAAAAAACAGACAACCCTGTCAAACGTTTTCTCTGCATTTAGGGATAGTAATAGAGACCCTTCTTCATCGCCCCTGACCACAGTCATCAGAACCAGCATATTTATGATGTTGCCCACACCTTGCCTTTCCCTGATAAAGCCCACCAGGTCTGTGGGAATTACTTGGGCAACAGACTGCTCAGTCTGGTCACCAAGACACTAGTGAAAGGTTTTGCATCATAGTTCAAAAGTGAAATGGGTCCATAGGACCCACACTCCTGTGTATCCCTACCTTCTTTGTGAATCACAATCACCCTTGCATGCACAAAGGATTCTGGTAGAGTCTCCCCCTCCAATATGGAATTAAATAACCTTTGTGAAAAGGGTGCTAAAACGTCGGCTTATTTTTCTTTTATAAATGCATGATGCGTATCCATCAGTCCCAGGAACCTTGCTGGCTTTCATGGATCTTATTGCCCTGCCCACCTCCTCTAATTCAATAGGGGTTTCTAGAGCCAGTTGATCCTCTGCAGTCAGTTTCGGGTTGTCCAACGCATCTAGAAATGATTACTGCACCTTTGCATCCACCTCCTCCCCTTCGTTATACAATACTTTATAGTATCTTCCGAACCTCTGCACCTCGTATTTTGGGTGCATCCACATCCTACTCTGTTCGCCTTTGAACATGCCAACCTTCCCCTCCGCCTGCTGGCTTCTCTATTTGTTTGCCCACATAGTGCCAGTTTTATCCCCTTTTTCGTAAAAGAATTGCTTGCAGTAGTAGAGCTTAGCATAGACTTTGTCTGACCATATCTCCTTTAGCAGTCTGTGTTTTGTTACCACTACTTGCAACATGGAGTCCTTCACCTCAGAGGGTCTTCTGGTCAAGTATTTCACTGTTATGGATTTGTGTTCCGCATTTTTCTCCATACCCATACATCCTAATACGCAGTATTTGTTTGCATTTACCTATAAATCCATGCAATATATGTTCACTAGGCTTTCAATGGGTTACGTAGAAAGCCTTACTCTGTTCTCCCAATTTAAAAAAAAAATATGTTTATTTTAAACCAAAGCAGGGTGGCACCAAAATATCATTCACAGACCATGTTATTCGTCATACAGTGAACACTACCACTCCCCCTTCTTCCCTCACCCCCTAGGCCGCTAGCCAGGGCCAACTTTTTAGCAGTTTCTGTCCTCCGCTGCTATTTCGACTTCCTCTCCCCCTGGGGAGTCTCCCCATCACCCAGGACCCTCCTCACCCCTTGAGGCTTGCAAGTTAGGGCTGGGAATCTCTGGTCGTAGTCCAATAATGGGGCCCAAATTTTCTGGAAGCGGGGCAGCAGCCCCGCTCTAGCCGCCGTTACTTTCTCTGCAATCAATATGTCCTACACCTTTCCCCATCATTGGGACATGCAGGGGCCTTCAGCGAATTTCCAGGAGCGGGCAACCACTATTCTCCCTGGCAGGAGGCACTGGGTCAGTAGTTTGCGTCTTTTTCCCGATCTTGGATAGATCCCTGGAACCGGGGCACCCAAGAGAATGGGCTCAGGCTCTAGTGAGAGTGCTGCCTGGGTGATCTCTTCAATGGCGGCAAGGCATTGTCTCCAGAACTGTTGCGCCTTTGGGAATGTCCACCACATGTGGAAGGAGGAGCTTGGTTGACCACAGAGTCTCCAGCAGGTGGGGTCGAGTTCCTGGTTCATATGGTGTAGCCTGAGGGGAGGATAGTATCAGTGTAACAGAATTTTGTAAGCACACTCTCTGCTGGTGATGCAGTAGGATGATGAGTGCATCCGTGTCCAAATGTCCACCCAAGATTGGTCCTCCATGGGATGTCCCAGGTCTGCTTCCCATTGCACCATACAAAGGGTCTTCGAGGCAAGGAAGTCTCCCAGGAAACGTTTGTATAAGGTGGAAATCCTTCCCTGGGCTGGGAGTTCTTTGAGGGTCAATTCGAGGGAAGTAGGGGTGCATGTCGCCGCCTGAAGAGTTTGAGGGTGAGAATACCAGTGGCGGAGCTGGATATAGGAGAATCTGTCCCTTTCCTGAAGCTGGAAAGTCTCCTCAGATTGTTCAAAAGTGCGGGGCAGGCCTCCCTCAAAAAGCTGATCCAGAGTTTTAAGGCCCCCTGCAATCAAGTTTTTGAAATTCTGGGGATTTGCCCCGAGTGAGAATGCCTGGTTATAGAAAACCGGGGAGGAGAGACCAAGGCCCCTTTGGATCACCCTACACCTCAGGGCCCAATCCCAAATGCATATGTTATGTTCAGTAGATGATAAAAATCCATCCCATCGCCGCCGCACTGGGGGTGGGATGTGTGGAAGAAAGCACAGGGGGAGAGCTAAGCGGGATTGTTCTAACTCCACCCATCTAGGACGATCAGTGGTTACATGCCACGCTTGGGTGTGCGCTAGTTGTGCCACCACCTGATAGCCCTGCAGGTCAGGGACACTCAGTCCGCCTAGCCTTGCACTACCTAACATCGTTTTTGGGGAATCCTAGCCTTTTTGCCCCTCCAGATAAATCGGAGCATTTTCCTTCCTAGAGCGCGGCGTGTGGGCAACAGGATTGCGACAGGTAAGGATGAACAAGCGTACAGAAATCTAGGGAGGCGGTTCATTTTGCAGGCAGTTATATGCCCCATTAGTGAGATTTCTTGGGCCGCCCATCGCTTCAAGTCGTCCTCCAGCTCTTTAACGAGCGGGGGAAATTTGCGCGATATGTTTCCCTCAGGTTTGCAGGAACCTGAAACCCTAAATAGGGGATCGCCTTCACCTTCCATTGAATAGGGCCCGTATCGGCCAGGACTTCAGCAGGAGAGAGGGTGAGAGAAAGCAGAAGCAAAGAGTAAGGTTTTAAGGTGCTTCCGGAACCGAAGATGGTTCTCCGCAAGTTTCAGGGAGGCAGGGAGGCTGTTCTAGAGAGAAGCCTCAGCCGAAGAGAGAGATCTACCACCAACTCGTTGCTTGGAGAAGGTACTGACCCTGAGGGAGTTGGAGGCGGATGAGCAAAGGGCTCGAGAGGGAAGATATTTAGGAAGAGAGAGTTGAAGGTATTGAGGCCCCAGGCCCCAGAAAGCCTTGTGGACGATGCAGAGGGTTTTGAACTTAATCCTCGCAGCCACTGGGAGCCAGTGCAGAGATTTCAGTCCTGGAGAGATACGATCCCTGGGATTGAGGCCAAGGACAAGTCTTGCAATCCTGTTCTGGATGAGTTACAGAGGGCGGAGAGTAGAAGCAGGAAGATTTAGAAAGAGGCTGTTGCAATAGTCCAGCCTAGAGAGAACCAGAGCTCTGGAGACAGTGAGCTTCTCGGGGAAGGAGAGGAAGGGAAGAATACCTCTGAGGAGGTGCAGGTGGTAGTGCGACTTCTTAGAGACGTCAGAGATGTGAGGAGAGAAAGAGAGTGTGGAGTCAGAAACAGTGGCGTAACACAAATTTGGGGCCCCCCTGCGAGCCATGCTGAGGGGGCCCCCCCTAACTCAGCAACAAATCACTGGTCGCGCCACAGTCTGGGCCGGCATAGATTATTTATCACGCTTGCGAAATACGCACAAACGTGCTGCTGAAGGGATATGCCACACACTGCACTAGGAGAAAGATATAAATATGTGTTTTAATGCAATATACCGCACACTTTCTTAGAAAAATTGCCTAAAAGCCAGAGTGTTTGCAATTGTTTTGTTGAGTAACACCAATAAAATAGATGTAAATCACCAACAGTGCACAGGAACATTAATACTTTGCTATTAGAAATGCCATGCCACAATGAAAACATGTCCAACTGGCTACACAGTGTACACCAGTGTAGACACGTAATAACATTACAGTAAATCATGCCAGGCCACATTTAGACATACCTAGACTGGTTGCGCCAAAATGCCAGTCGAAGCATTAACACACATCAAGAAGAGAACACACATTCAAGCCTGTGGCCTCTAACAACACGGCCAAACACTTTAAAATCTGCAAGGAATTGGTCAATCCTGTTGCAGTCTTTCCCTCTCCTGTTCCCTCCCAGGCCCTCTGTATGGCTCTGTCATCTCACCTCTCTGCTAAAACTCCTGTCCTTCATCTCGTCTTCCTCTCCCTCTTCCTCTCTCGGTCCCTCTTTGGCCATCTCTACCTCTCTTCCTCCTTTCTCCTCTTTCTCTCTGACAACACCTGACAAGGTTTCTAGACAAGTCCGATCTATGAAATTGTAATCGAAACAGGTGCTCCCCAGCTCCTCCAAAACTATCAAGGACCATATTGACAACCTCGCTCCAGCCTTGGTCGATTTCTGTGATCACTCTTTTGCCACTGGAACATTCCCCTCTTCCCTTAACCACTCCCTTATGCACCCACTCCTCAAGAAGCCATCTGCCGATCCTGCCTGCCCGGCAAACTATTGCCCAGTCTCCATCACCCCTTTCCTGGGCAAACTGTTGGAAAAGCTGGCCATCTCCCAGCTTACTCTCCACACAGAATCTGTTGTCGTCTCCATGACCTTCAGTCTGGCTTCAGAGCTGCCAGAGGCACAGAAACTGCTCTCCTGAACACCTATAAAGATCTGCTCTCTAACCTTGATTCCAGCATTACTTATGTCCTCATCCTTCTTGATCTTTCCTCTGCTTTTGACACGGTCAACCATGCCATCCTGATCAATCGACTCCATGAGAACCTGGGCATCACGGATCAGGCCCTTGAGTGGCTGACCTCCTTCCTCTTGGACAGTCCCTCCCAGGACCAACTTGGTCCCTTTCTCTCTGCTCCATCCTCTCACCATGGTTTTTCAACCTCTACTCGGCCCCTTTGGCCCACCTGAACTCTACCTTCTCCTCTAACTTTCAGCTGACACTCTGCTTTCCTTCAGGCTGCCCTCAGACTCCTCTACTCTCTCGCTCATTCCTGACTCTCTATCCGCGATTCAGGATTGGTGTGCCTCCAATGATCTCTGCCTTAATGTCAGTAAGATGGCGATTCTTCTCATTTTGACTCCTGCCCCTGCTTTCCCTCTCTCACTCTGGCTGCCCACCTTGGGCCCTTCCTGTCAGGCAAACAACCTTGGTGTCATCTTTGAATCCACTCTCTCTTTCTCTTTCTCTCCTCACATCTCGGACGTCACCAATAAGTCCCACTACCAGCTGATCCTCCTCAAAGAAACTCTTCCCTTTCTCACTTTCCCCCAGAGGCTCACAGTCTCCAGAGCCCTGGTTCTCTCTAGGCTGGACTACTGCAACAGCCTCTTTCTCAATCTGCCTTCCTCTATTCTCCACCCTCTGCAACTAATCCAGAACAGGACTGCAAGACTTATCCTTGGCCTCAAGCCCAGGGATCTTATCTCTCCAGCCCTGAAATATCTCCACTGGCTCCCAGTTGCTTCAAGGATCAAGTTCAACACCCTTTGCATTGTCCACAAGGCTTTCTGGGCCTTGGGCCCGCTCTACATCCAACGCTCTCTTCCAAAATATCTTCCTTCTCAAGCCCTCCACTCAGCTACCTACAACTCTCTAAGGGTTAAACACTTCTCCAGGCAGAGAGTGGGGGTAGATCTCTCTCCTCTGCAGGTGCCTCCCTCTGGAATAGCCTCCCTGACGCTCTCAAACTTGAGCTGGACCACCTGAAGTTCCGGAAGCAGCTCAAAACATTCCTCTTCTCTGCTTTCTCTCTCCCCCTCCCCTGCTGGCCTACCTGACCTACCTGTCCGCTGTACCGACCGGTTGCTTGGCTACCTTCAGAGTCTCACTGAGTCCAGACTCATCTGACTTGATCAGTCACCATTGCACTGCCTCTGGACCTACCAAGCACTTAGGGGCTGTAACTGTAACCCTACAGTCCCTTGTTCGCCTTGCAATACCCAGAGCCACGCTGCCCTGCCTGCACTTACTCCGAGCATTGCTGCCCTGTTTTTCCCTCCCCTCTCCCTTGCACTTCCCCCACCCCTTTCCCCTTGCACTTCTCGTTCTCGCACTTGCACGATCTGAATGACACAAGATTTAGTAAGATCGCTTGTCTTGTCCTCCCTCTATCTTCCTTCCCTTTTCTTGTTGCGCCTAGAAACACTTGTGTACTGGCGTGTTATAAATGACTTATATCATATCATTTGATCACAGATGCCCAGGAAAATATACAATGCCGCAGTAAGAAACAGCTAGACTGGTAGCACCCAAATGGCAATCTAGCCAGGTAATTCACTTAGCAGGACTGTTTTATCAGAAATGCCCAGTTAAAAAATGTCATACCAAACTGAGGAATGACTAGACTAGCTGCACCAAAATGCCTCTCTAGCCACTAATACCACATATCATGCCTGCTTAACCTGGACATGGACAGCATTATGATTTGTTGCACAATCCTGCCCCCCCCCACACATCCGCTCTCCCTACCACCCCTACCCCAACCTCCAAAATCATCTCCTTGGCCCAGAACTACCGCTATGTCACTCTTCCTTGTCCCAGAGTTTACGTATGAGGTTCTTTGCCTCATAGGTAAGCACTGGGATGAGGAAGAGTGGGACTAGAAGTAATTAAGAGTACAGGTCGCTGAAGTCAGGCATTACCTCCATTTACCTCTACCTCATCCCAGTACTTGTGTATGAGGCAGAGTGCCTTATACACAAGTACTTTCTCATACACACTGGGACGTGGAAGAATAGGGCTAGGAGTAATGAGTAATCAAGACATTAAACACAAGTATTGGTGCAACACCACTGAGTTGACTGGGATTCAGCACTCCCCCTGAAACTTTGGGCTATGTTTGTTGATTCGACCTGGCTGACCTTTAGAGCAGTTGCCAGGCAGAACAGGGCGCAGATGTTAAATGGCACTTGGGGTTCGCTGTTAACAAGAGCCCAGCTAATATCAACATAAATCATTTCACTGTTAGTACCTTCTTTCAAATGCCAAATGTTTTATGCAATTGAAATTGTGATGTGGGTTTAATACTTGCATGCCAGGGGAGTGATTGGAAGAGTAGAGAGGGAACAGGAGACCACTCATTCTGACAGCAATCCATAAGTGGGTGCTTTCAACCTTAAAGGAGAGAGTTAACTGCTTGTAACATTGAAGCTGCACTAGAATAGTCTCATTAAAATGAGTAAAGAAATTAGATGCCCCCAAACAAATAAGTTTGCCCCTCCCCCACCGCCCATGAAGTTAGCGCCTCTCCCAACATTTGAAGGGTTAGCCCCCCGAAATGTAGGTTTTGTTGCAGCCCTGAATGCAAGCGCACACACACCAATCACCATATACACACATGCACACCCAGCCAGCCATACATTTAAGTGTGCACCCTTTCACAATACATTCACACCCAGGCAGCCACCTGTACATTTAAGTGTGCACCCTTTCACCATACAGGCACACACACCGAGGCACCCACCCATACATTTAAGTGTGCACCCGTTCACCATACACTCACAAACGCAAACATCATGGGGTTAAGGGGAGCCCTAATACTTCAAAATGAAATTGGGCCTCATTACAAATATGCCGGTCTGGAAACAACGGTGCCGGTAAGCTTACCGGCACTGTTGTTTCCGAACCGGCATATTACAGCTCTGCGGGCGGTTGCCGTCCCACCCGGCAGGTCAGATCTGCCGGGCAGAATGGCCCCCACCCGCAGAGTTTTCATGGAAGCACCGACACCGTTATTAATGGTGCCACTGCTTCTGTGGTCCCCATTCCCATAGAGTCCAATAGGCCTCTATGGAAATGGGGACTTACCATTTGCCGGCGCCTGACTTCCGGGACTGCCAGGGTTGTAATCTCCTGGTGTTACCGGGAAGTTGGGCACCAGTAAATCATTACGGGTCTGATGGCAACCTGCCGGTACCACCGGCACGGTTACCGCCATACCCATGATGAGGCCCTCTGACTTCATAAAGAAATTATTTCCGTGAAGGACCAAACCATAACGGAAATAATGTCTTTGTGAAGGTAGAGTGACTTCAAAAATAAACTATTTATTTTTGAAGTCATAGGGCTCCTCCCACCCCATGACATGGAGGCCTCAAGCCTAGCGTCTTCCATGCCATGGGGAGGGCAGAGCCCTCGGACTTCAAAAAGAAACTTCCTTTTTGTAGTCACTTTGCCTTTATAAAGAAATTATTTCTGTTACAGAAACAATTTCTTTATGAATGAAGACTGAATTCAAAAAGAAAATAAAAAAGATTTAAAAAAATCAGAAATGACACAGAGGTTTTTAGCCTGGCAGGTGGGAGCAGGAAGAGGGCCAAGAGAGGCCGGGCAGAGAGCTACAGGAAAGGTGGGAGTGGGTGTGGCAATGAGGAGAATCTCAGTCTTACTGGCATTAAGGCAGAGGTCATTGGCAGCACACCACTCCTGGATAGCAGACAGACAGTCCGAGATGAGGGACAGAGAAGAGGTGGCCGAAGGTAGCCTGAAAATGAGCTGAGTGTCATCCGCACAGCACTGAAAGTTGGGGCAGAGAGTGGCAATGCGGTTGGCAAGGAGTGCGAGGTATTGGTTGAACAGCCAGGGAGAGAGGTTAGACCCCTGAGGGCCACCTCAGGTAGAGAAAAGGATAGCCGAGCGGAAGGACCCAAGTTGGACCTGGGAGGATCGGTCAAAGAGGAAGGAAGTCAGCCACGCCAGGGCCTGACCAGTGATGCCTAGATTATCACAGAGACAATTAAGCAGGATGGCATGGTTGACAGTGTCAAAGGCAGAAGAGAGATCAAGCAAGATGAGGAAACAGGGGGGGTTAGAGTCAAGGTTGGAGAGCAGGTCTTCATGGATGTTCAGGTGAGCAGTTTCCGTGCTTCTGGCAGCTCTGAAGCCAGACTGATGGTCATGAAGACAACCAACAAATTCAGTGTGGAGATTAAGCTGGGAGATGGCCAGTTTCTCCAGGAGTTTACCCAGGAACGAAGTGATGGAGATTGGGCGATAGTTAGCCAGGCAGGAGGGATCAGGAGAGGGCTTATTAAGAAGAGGGTGCACAAGGGGGTGCTTCAGGGGGGATGGGAAGACTCCAGTGGGGAAGGAGTGGTTGCAGAAGTCAGCCAGGGCAGGAGCAAGGGTGTCAATGTGGTCCTTGATGGTTTTGGAGGAACAGGGATGAACCTGTTTTGACGAGACTTTCATAGATCAGACTTGTCTAGAAACCTTGTCAGCGGAGAACAGGGGAAAGGAGGGGAAAGTGAGGAGAGGTGGCTGCTGAAGGACCAGAAAAAGAGCAGGGAGTAGAGGGAGGGAGGGGCGAGGAGGAGAGTGAGAACAGGATGTCATGAGTTTTAGAGATGAAGTGAGAAGCCAGTGCCGTGCAGAGGGCCTGAGAAGGGACAAGAGAGGTAGAGACTGCGGCAGGATTGGCCAGTTCCTTGCAGATTTTAAAGAGTTCAGCCGAGTTGTTAGATGCTGCTGAGATGCGGGCTTGGATATGAGCTCTCTTCTTGGTGAGGACAGAGAGCCGGTATTGCCTTTGGAGCAGGCGGCAGGCCAGTTTGTCAGAGGATGTACAAGAAGCATGCCATTTCCTCTCGGCCACCCTGCACTTGTGTTTTAGGCTGACGAGGTTGGAGTTGTACCAGGAGTTGCACTTTGCTTTGGGCTTCAGGCTGATCCTCATGACATGGGCAAGAATATCAAGAGTACCAGATATACATAGTGGAGCGTGAAGAGTGTTGAATCAGGGTGAGAAGGGGGTGAGAAAGTGGCGGTGAAAGCCTCAACTGGTAAGCGCTTCATGGGTCAGATCACCGAGAAGGTGGGTGGCAGTGATGCAAGTGGCTTGGCTTGAGGGGTAGAGAGGGTGAGTTGGGAGGAAAGGAGAAAGTGATCACTCCAGGAGAGAGGAGTGGTGAGAGGGACAGAAAGGGGATGGTCTGAGGAGATCAGAACATCCAGAGTGTGCCTTGCAGAGTGAGTTGGGCCAGAGGGGAGAATAGTGAGTGAGAGAGAGTAGCAGAGGTTGCGAAAGAGGGAGGACAGGAGGCATCCAGGTGGATGTTGGTCTCCAAGAAGGAGGGGTTGAGTGGTCAAGACCAGGAGGGAAGGGGAGAGGTCTTCCCACTCAGAGAGGAAGGGGGGAAATCTGAAAAGGTGGCCTATAGATAGTAGCCACAGTAAGGGAATGGCTAGGGTAGAGAGAGAGAGCCTGCAGACAAGGCATTCAAAAGAGGAGTAGGCCTGCGTAGGAATGATAGAGGCAGGAATCCACTTGGGGAAGATCAGGGCAACACCCCCTCCGGAGTGGTTGGACCTGGGTGCGGAGAGGATCTTGTAGCTATCGGGGAGGAGAGTGTCAAAGCGTGTGACAAAGCTGGCCATGAACCATGTCTCTATGAGGCCGAGGACTTCTAGGTCAAGTTCTTCCAGGAGGTGGCAAATGTCGGAGGAGTGTTTGACAGCGGAGTGAGAGTTAAGAGTTGCAATGTGGAGAAGGTTGCCATCCTTGAAGGACTTCCGGGTAGGGGTACAGATCAGAGGTACGCCCTGCGGAGGTGTGGAAGGAGCCCAAGGGGGGCGGAGAGGGAATGAGAGGCCAAGGTAGCTGAGGAGGAGGCAGCAGGGGGAGGCGAGGAGGCCGTGGAGGGGGGAGAGGGGACAGCAGGAGAAGAAAAGAAATTGATGAGGCGCAGGAAGCGTCTATCAAAGAGGTGACCAGGGACTCCCGCTCGTCTGGGGACAAGCCTATTCCCAGAGCCACAGATTTATCAAAGTTAATGGAGAAGCCTGTGACCCTTCCATAGTTATCTATGTCGGAGAGAGCATGCCTTAGCGAGGAATGAGCTTCTGATATGGTAAGCAAGACGTCGTCCGCATGTAGGGCAATTTTATGTTGGGAGGGACCGACCTGGAGGCCCTTAATGCTGTTATTCAGTCTGATTGTTTGGGCAAAAGGTTCCATGATTAGTGCAAATAGGAGCGGAGACAGCAGGCATCCCTGTCTGCTCCTGGAGGTCACAGGGATTGGGCTAGAGAGGGAGCCATTAATCCTAAGGAGGGTTTTCGGGGACTTATAATTAGCCAGAACCATGGCCTGGTACGCCGGGCCAAATCCGAACGCCTCCAAGGTGTGACGCATAAAGGCCCAATCAACTCTGTCAAACGCTTTGGTAGCATCCAGGGCCATCAATACCAACCTCTGAGAGCCTCGGGAGGCGAGATCTACTAGATCCAGAGCCCTGCGAATATTATCATCTGCGGATCTATTTTTAATAAAGCCGGTCTGGTCAGGGTGGATTATGTCTGGCAGTATGCGTGACAGGCGATTAGCAAGAATTTTGGAATAGACATTGGCGTTTATATTTAGTAGGACAATCGGTCTGTAGGAGGCAGGGTCTTTCGGGTCATAAGAATGGTGATTGATTATTGCATAGAGGGGGTTACAGTACCAGTTTCCCTAAAGTAGTTGAAAGGCGCGACCAAGGGGGTAATCAGTTGGGCCCTAAAGATCTTATAAAATCTGGCGGAGTATCCATCAGGGCCAGGAGCTCGAGATTTAAGAGATTTTATGGCGTCTTCGACCTCCTCACCTGAGATTGTAGTGTCCAGGGTGTCACGGACTGAGTCCTTCAGCTGGGGGAGTGCTGTCTTCTGCAGGTATGCTTTCTGTTCATTCTGATCTCGTGGTGGCACGGTCATCACCTGGATCAGGTGGCTCGCTGTGAGTTGTTGCTTTTCTCATTCGCCGTAGTGTATCACGCCCTGTTGATCTCGTAGCACGACGATTGTGTTGCTACTCTTTGTCTTAGCTAGTTTGGCCACCAGCAGCTTATTCGATTTGTTATTCTCTGCGTAGTAAAATTGCTTGGCCTTAGCCAATAGTTGTGCCGTGTGTTCGGCGTAGTGGGCCTCCTAGCTTCTTATAGGTGGTGTGGATGGCTTGTTGCATTTTTGGGGACCAGCATTTTTGCTTATGAATTTTCTCTGCCTCCTGGAGTTCCTCTTCAAGGGCCAGGCGGGTTTGTCGTCTACTCCTGTGAAATGCTACTCTCTGCACAATCCCTTCTCCCCGAACCACTGCATTCATAGCATCCCACGTGTTTGCTGGGGAGGTATCTTCGCTTGGATTTTCCCTGAAGAAGTTCTTAATTATCGTCGCGTTTGTGTCTCTTAGCGGCATCTCGTTGAGCATCGGGTCGTATAGGCTCCATCTGCATTGCAGGTTAGGAGATGGCTCATGGGCTCGGATCTCCAAAGTTATCGGGGCGTGGTCAGATAAGATTCTCAAACCTATAGAGACACTGTTGACATAAGCTAATACCCGAGGGGACGTCAGGAGAAGGTCGATCCTTGAAAAGGTTCTATGAACATAAGAGTAGAAGGAAAAGTCTCTCTCAGAGGGGTGGAGCACCCGCCACGAGTCCACCACCACCAGGGTCCTAAATAAGCGTAGGAGACCCTGCGCAAGAGTGAAGTCTCCAGGAGAGGGAGGATGCAATCTGTCCTTTGTAGGGTCTGGTACCCCATTGAAGTCCCCTCCAAGTACAATTTGACCTTCTGAGAAGGGGGAGAGGGCAGTGCACAGCGATTCATAGAAGGTGGTTTGTCACCTGAAATAAATGTACATAATTGTCCCAGCTGCAGGCATTTGACTGCTATGTATCTGCCTTTGGAGCATAATTTCGTTTCCAAGATCTGAGGGTTCAACCCCTTCACGAAGAGGATCGCAGGTCCCCTTTTCTTGGTGCCGCCAGAGGCCAGGAATTGAAGTGGGAAGTGTCTAGAACGTAGTCGCCCAAAGTCTACTGGAAGTAGATGAGTTTCTTGTAGTAAGACCACTGCCGCATCTTCATCTTGGAGCTTCTGCAAAATGGATTTGGGTTTGACAGGAGAGTTTAACCCTCTGACGTTGATGGAAATAAATCTCAGGGTCAGATCTTCCTGGGCAGGTTCTGAGGCCGCTGTGGAATCCAGATGGGGGGTTGGGGTGAGTGTAGGTTAGCCATCATTTTGGGGAGTCAATAGCCGTATGCCATCCTACCTTTGGGATTTTAACCCAGGCCTCCAACGGGAGGTCGGAACTTTAACCGGTGGGGGGGACATCTTTTTGGGTTTGGCACTTCCCCTGGCCAACCGGGCTACGTGGTGCAGTAAGTAGACGGTGTACTCCTAGCCTCCTCCTCCTCCTTGGAAGCATGTGAGGAAGATTCTCTTATTCTGTTGAAAGCGCTTGCTGAAAAGGGTAACAAGACATCTAAAGACAAGCTACAGTTGTGTCCTACCCTGTGTGCAATACCTGGGCCATGAGATTTCTGCTGGGGAAAGACATTGGTATCAAGATCGGATTACAGTGATCCAAAAAGTCCCCAAGTCCCAGACTAGAAAGCAGATGAGATGGTTTCTATGGATGGTCAGGTACTGTAGACTGTGTGTCCTGGGATATCTAGCCATAGCTAAACCCTTCAGAACATCAGACATGATTCGACCTGCCATGGCCTCAGGAAGCACAAGATGCCTTTGTCCCATTAAGCAAGCACTTGCAACGGCTCCGGCTTTAGGTTTGCCGGATTATAGTCAGCCATTTGTGCTATGCTGCGATGAGCGCAACATGTTTTCTCAAGGTGTGCATCGGCCCATATTCGACCACATTGTAGCCTTGTCAGTCCAGAAAAAGTAGACACCTCTCAATGATGGAGGCAATGTATTTTGTTGGCCGAAGACCAACCGCCTCATGTGTCGGATTTAGAAATACGCTTCTATCAGCTTGACTAAAGTGCAGCCATTTTGAAGTGATTGAAATCGCCATTTTGTTATCTAACCTTTGCCTCTTGCCTTCTGTTAAAACTGCTTTGCTGAAAACCTATTCTGCTCCACAAGTCCATTATTGTTCATGCATTGAGCAAGGCCGCGAGAGACTTGTTGAAACATAACGCAGCGACCCAGACACAAATGCCCTGTCTCCTCCCTCACAAATCCTTGGAAGTAAGCGAGAAGGCATTTAATCGTTACACAGATGCCAGCTAGTCTTGCTAATGCAGTAGAAATGTTAGAAACAAACATTTAATGGCTTGAATTATGCTCTCCTTTACGGCCCCCATTCCCTGAGCCCTGTAGAGCACCGGAGAGCGAGTTGACCCTCAGTACACGAATAGAAACTAGGAGATAGCGAGGCCTGGAATATGTCTCTCCCCTGCACGCAGTTTGCCTGCAGAGAACAGAAGCAGTGTGTTCGTAAAACAAAGAATTGTGTCTGCAGGCTCATGAAATTGCAAACTGTTGTTAAATAAATGTCTGAAGGTGTCATACTCGTCACAATTGTCAATCATCGAACCCAATTCAAAGGAAATACATGATGGGCGGTATTGAATGTGTCACCACTGATTGTAAGATGCTTGCTTTTTATATATGTAACTGTGGTACGATTCTCACTCTCCTGCATCCCCCGGGGTCTGGAAACACACGTCGTGGGGCGTGAGACCCAGTTGGCCAACTGAGACTATTTGCTTTGCAATAAACCCCAGCTTTTGGGAATACAACCTTGTGTCTGTCGTATCAGTTCGTGTGTGGTGATGGTGCCTTGTTTCCATACGCGAGGGTCCCATAGGGGCCCCTTCAGCCTTAGATCCAGTAGCCGTGGGACTTCCAGCTTATCTGCGAGCCGTCGCTGCTGCTGCACTGTTAATAGAAAAGACTGATTCACTAGTGCCATGATAAGAAATGCGTACCATCAGGTTCCGTTGCATGAAAATTCTAAGGACTTGACAACATTAATAACACCGTGGGTGTTAACCAATTTACTTGGACATCTGTCGGTCTTTCATCTGTGGCATCAGTATTTCAACATCTTGTGGACCATTTATGTAAAAAGTCAGCTAAGTGGTCTACTTCCAGGATGGCTTCCAGCTGTTCGAAACAATATGGAAGAACACAATCATACACTGTATGAGGTTCTGAACAGATTGAACGGAGCAGGCATGTGTTTGAACCACGAGAAGTGCTGTTTTGCATTACCATGGGTCAAATATCTAGGGTACACCTTTTCAAGTGAGGGTATCAGACCAAAAAAACTGTCACTGTGGGCGACAGCTCCTATGGCCTTGAGGTAACCCTTACCCAGTAGAATGGACATGAAGAACACACAGTGGCCTATGTCTCAAAGTCACTCATAGAGTTTGAGTCCTACTACCCTGTCATAGAGAAGGAGATGCCAGCATGCACCTGGGAGGCGCAGCTTCTCAAGTACTACCTTAGCGGAAGGACATTTGAATTACGTACAGACGACAAGCTGCTGGTAAGCATTCTGCAGTGGGGTGGTCACAAGCCTTTGACCACAAGACTAGCTAGACTCGCAGCCAAGTTGCAAGAACACTCCTTTGAAGTAGAACATATCCCTTGGTGGAAAAATAATCGGACAGACTGCATGTCACAATATCTAATAGAATGCAAAGGAAGCCAGCAAAATTCTTAAATGACAACTGCATAGTAGCTTCGCTTCGGGACTTCAGAGAGGAGTGAGACACAAACATTTGTGACAATGCGCCATGGCGAGAAAGAGTCAGACATGGAACTGAGCAGAAGATTCTTGACCATTCAATGACCTAATGAGAGGAATCCACCACACCCACAACAGTCATATTGGAAAGGAGCGTACCAAATTACAGTACAAGTAAAGTTCATGATGTCGACCGACAGGTGCATCCGCCAAGAGAATTGAGGAAACACATTATTGAAAAAGCTAATGGAGGCCATCTGGAAGCCTCACTGACAAAAAAAGATGGTCAGGGAAAGCTACTGGTAGTCAGAGATGGACAGTGACATCAACCTTGTGTTTAACTGTTGCCACGCTTCTCCCAATAGGGACAAGCATCTGCTCACCAGGCAGGTACCTCTGAGAGGGATTGACATACCAGATCAGGTATGGCAAACAGTGGGATTGGATTTCATAGGCCCACTGAAGACAATGGATGAAGAGAGCAGGTATAGCATTGTGGCCATGGACTCCATGCCCAAGTGGATCGAAGTGAAATGTGTCTCAGGCATCACCAGTATGTCAACAATATTATTCCTAGAAGAACTGTTCAGGAGAGAGGGATGTCCTTCTGAATTAGTCACAGGCACCAGACTGCAATTTACCTTACACGACATGCAGATGTTTCTCTCAATTAAAAATATCTGCCGCTGAAATGGATGGGAAGTAAACATTTATGGAAGCCCTTGCTGTGCACAAAGGCACTCCTAACAATATTGCAAGAGCATCTTCTTTCGAGGTAATGAGAGGCAGAAGAATGACCAATGGACTGATGCCAAAGTGGCTATCAAAAATGTAGGATAGAATGCGTTGATTATACCAGGAAATCTCCCACAGAGCTGACAAGAAGGCGGCCAAAAGAATAGAGAGGTACGATGTTCGCAATGCTGCAGTTGCACCAACTATGCAGCTCAGAGACATAGTGAAAATCAGGTTGAATAGCAAAAAGAAGCAGACACTATCCAGTGCGCACGGAGAGAACGGGCATTGATTAAGTAGTCACGGAAGATGGAAAGTGATGGAACGTTGAAAAGAGAAGGGAACAAGCAAAAGAGGAGAGAGCCAGTTAAATAAAGAATCAAACCATGCACCCCAAAATATGGCAGACGAGGTACACAAATACAACATCCGAGAGCCTCAGCAACATATGCAAGAATTTGAGAACCATGAGATGAGGGACAAATAGAATCCAGGTAGACAAAATTATGAAATTCCTGGCAGGACAGCAGGAGTGACCAAAGATCACAGATGACTCCAGAGGAGCACAAAGACTCAGTGAAGTTAAGAGACTCTTAACTGCATTACATTCTTACTGTACCCAATGAGGAGTGTGGAGTGTAGTATGCTTTTGCTCTCTGCTACTCGTCATCGTGTCGGCAACACATGATGGGGAGAGTCAGGAGAGGGACACTGGTGTAGTGGGGCCCCCTGCAGCCCCTGTGGTGCAGGGTGCACCGCTGCACGACGGCTGTGGGGCCCGAGCCCAAACCTCACCCATCAGGGTGAAGGCTGGGCCGCGGCTTGCAGCACGAGAAGGAGGCTCTCAATAGGGGTTGGAGCTGAGCGTGACATGTGGCATATGCCACATTCAGCTCCAAATCCTTCTTGTGCGGCTTCCTCTTGGAAGCTCTTCCTGGTTCCTGTTTGTGAGCAGCACAGAGGAGCCGAGGGTGGCCTGGAGTGACAAAGCAAAGCTGGAAAAACATTTAAGAAGGCTTTAAAAAAATGTGATGTGTATTTTACATGTGTGAAGTACGTGTCAGATGTATGTATGTGCTATGGGTCAGTGAGTGTTGGGTGAATGAGACGAAATGTCATTTGTATGTGTTTGAATGTTCTAGGTATGGGTGTGTGCCGGTGTGGAGAATGCAGTGACAGTGGATGTAAGAGAAGGTGTATGAGTGAGGGACTGTTGGTGAATGAGTACAAATGTGATAGTGTGTTTTTGAATGTTCTGTGTGGGTGGGTGTGTGCCTGTGTAGATAATGTAGTGAGAGTGGATGTAAGAGAAGGTGTATGAGTGAGTGACTGGTGTGTGAATGAGTAGGAATGTTATAGTGTATTTTTGAATGTTGTGGGTGGGTGGTGGTTGTGTGCCTGAGTAGATAATGCAGTGAGATTGGATGTAAGAGAACGTGTATGAGTGAGTGACTGGTGGGTTAATGAGTATGAATGTGATTGTGTGTTTTTGAATGTTCTGGGTGTGTGCCTGTGTAGAGAATGCAGTGAGAGTGGGTGCAAGATAAGGTGTTTGAGTTAGCAATTGGTGGGTGAATGAGTAGGAATCTGATCATGTGTTTTTCAATATTCTTGGTGGCAGTGTGCCTGTGTAGAGAATGCAGTGAGAGTAGATGAAAGAGAAGGTGTATGAGTGTGTGACTGGTGGTGAATGAGTATGAATGTGATAGTGTGTATGAATTTTCTGGGTGGGTGATTGCCTGTGCGGTGAATGCTGTGTGAATGAATGTGAGAGGAGATGCATGGGTGGGTGACCGGTGGGTGAAAGGGGATGCGTGTTTGTGTGTGTGTGTGTGTGTAAGGCCCTGTGCAAAGCCAAGTTCATGTGTACCATTATCTGGCTAGAGTGGCATTTTGGTGCAGTTAGTCTAGCCATTGCTTACTGTGGCATGACATTACTCAGCATCTTTGATAAAGCAAGCATGAAAAGTAGTATTACCTCACTAGACCGAAGTTTTGGTGTAGCGGCCTGTATATTTCTTACTGTAGCATGACTTTTTCTTAACTCAACATCTATGATGAAGAAAGCATGTTAAGTGTTCTTATGGGTCTAGACTGGCCTACATTGGAACCAGTTTGTACTTGTGTTCTTATTGTGATATGCCACTTTTAATGCCCAAACCAACAGAAGTATGTTCCTAGATAGGAGTACTGGCATAGTTTGGGAGAGCAAGCTTTGTGACTAGTGTCAGCAATGGTACTATAAAAAAAACATCTCAAAGGGAACACAAGTATGTTCTTATATGGGAATACTAGCCTATGTTGGTGGAGCCAGCATGGAAATGTAATGTATGAGCACAGCCAGCATGAAAATGTTTTTTATACTGGCATATATTGCAGGGAACGACTTGACAATCCAAGTTTGGTGCACATTTGGTGACTCGATATGATATGATATGGCATTCATAACGCGCCTATACACAAGTGTTTCAAGGAGCGACAATAGACTTGCATCTATTGTACTTTCTCATGAGTTACCATACACCCTACACACTGTGCAAACTGTCTGGCCTTTTACCCACATTTTCACAGAATGTGTGCTGTGTAATGTACCATTTTAACCCATTATTCAAAACATTTTTTCTGGGAGGGGGAAGAATCCCCCCAAATCCCCAAACCCACTGTCGTTCGTTCGGGCTCCCTCGTTTCGCTTAGTTGCAATCGCATACTTGTGGCAAGTATTCACACCCTCCAATAGAACAACTCACCAGCCACCACTGGTGGCTGGTATATTTGAGAACCAAGCACCACCCCTTTCTTTGTACGCTAGATGAAACATTTAATCTTTGATTAAAAAACATCTTTACTTCTTTCACTTGGAGTTGTACATGCCCCTTCAGTGGCATAATCATTATGGACATTGCACCCACTTGGTGGTCCGGGCCGGCCCGGGGGTGGCGTTTCCTGTGCTTTGTTAAGGAGCTGAGGCGTGGGGCCTTATGCATGGCTCGCAGGGCGGCCCCCAAATATTGTGCTACGCCACTGGAGAGAGTGAGATGATGTCCACTCCTTACTGACATTGGTTACGGGGATCATTGGGGTTATGCATCCTATTTTAAGATCCTGCCTCTCTGGAGACAGATTGCTTCTGACAGGTGGTGCAGATATAGTCTAGTGGTGTCCAGCTGCTGCTACCTCAGCGCAGTGGTCGAAGTGGGCGAGAGCCGTTGGGAGCGGTGCTCCTCTACTTTGTTAAATTAAGTTTTACTGTTTCTATACTTTTATTTTAAAAAGAATCTGTTCCGGAATAATTTTACTTTAAAATAAAAGTGTAGGAAGAAGTTGAAACTTGCACTTCAGTGCACTGCATTGAACGTTCCCTTAAACAGCAGGTGTGTATGTTTGGGGGTTTGGATTGCGCATGGGAGGGGGTGTGGCGATGCCGTTTGTGGGGAGCGGTGCATGCTAGTAGGGAACATAGTTCCACTACTTCTTTTCGCACACTTCGAACACTACCTCTGGGATTATAGTGGATCATCTGTTTATAACCAATCAATCAGTCAATCAGTAGTGGCAGCAACCATCTACTGGTGTCAAGAGGTATGCAGGGAGGCATAACCGTGGTGTCAGCAACCATCTACTGGTGTCAAGAGCTATGCACGGGGGCTAACCTGCCAAAAAGTGCAGCCATTCTCAATGGTATTCCGCCCTGCCCAAACCGCCAGAACAATACTCCATCTGGAGACCAATGATCTTGACTCTGTATCCGATTCTATCCTCTCCTTCAAGCGCCCCCTGTAATTTTGAACAGCCTTCAGGAACACCTAGTGCCTGATCATCCACAGTAAATGTTGGGTGTTGGGAACCATCGCCTCTTCCTGTTCAGCTCACTGGAGGATCCGTTATACCCAACTCACATTTGCATTTCTGCGATGCTGACGCGCAGGTTGACACTTCTTAGAATTACAACTTGGAAAACAGAAGGCTGTTCTTAATCAAACAGACCTGGGTCGCCAGGGCAGTCACGTGTGTTTCCTACCGGATGGAGTACTTCAGAAGTGCCATTTATTCGGGAAGCTGTGCGATGCTTCCCTTTTGATGAAAGAAATACACGAAACAATCCAGCCCTTTGGACTTGGGGATTCGGCAGGCTTTGATCTTCAAATTGAGACAAGTAGTAGAGGAATTATCCCTTAACAAGGATGCGAAGCAGCACCCCCTTCAACAAGATCCGGGCCATCACTCACACAGCGATCAAACGGCGCCGCATAATAAACAACCTAATTACAAACTGTGGCGCATTCAAGAGACACAATCATAATTACAAAAGGAACAGAATGCCATCATCTGACCTATATCTTGATATCCCCTCATAAAAATCCACTTTCATAATTCATATTTTTGAAGCCTTTTGGTGGAGGCGGTCAGCTCCAGGATTCATGACACTGTGGTTTCTAATGTCATCACAATAGCACAACAGACAATTTGTTCAGGGTTCTGAAACAGTCCAACTTTTCAAATGAAGGATGCCGTTTCTTCAAACGGTTGATCATTCTACCTCGTCATTCCACAGCATTTAGTAAGGCATTGAGTCGAAACAGACGACACAGAGGGCACTTTGCTAGGAAACATGCATTGCTGTGATCGTGTATTTGAAAGCTGGGTTTCATTGACTGTGTTTATTGTTTAGTATCTGGAGGCAGGAGTGGCAAACAGATGGGATGTGGATGCGGTTGGATAGAGGAAGTAGAAATATTACACACAAGGAAAAAATGAGAGGACGTTTGTTGGATAAGGATTGTACTAGCTCGTGTGCACGCCCCTGAGCACCCTCATGTGTACGCGCAGACACACAAACGTGCGCACACAAACAGTCAGTTTCACTGACTAGTAGATTCTAGAACATCATCATTGACTACAAACCTCATCAGTCTCCCGACATACGTGACATCACATCCCACCACAGCACTTAACAGTTTACAACAAATGCAACAATCAGGACCAACACA
This sequence comes from Ambystoma mexicanum, assembly GCF_040938575.1. Classification (NCBI taxonomy): domain Eukaryota; kingdom Metazoa; phylum Chordata; class Amphibia; order Caudata; family Ambystomatidae; genus Ambystoma; species Ambystoma mexicanum. The sequence continues at coordinate 408,843,478 of NC_090941.1, read as the reverse complement.
GAACACAATCCTGTCATGCACTATTCAATGCAGGTCACTATTGTAACTAGAGACCCGCGCCGAGGGCTCATACCGAGTCACATGATTGTGGTCCAAGTGATCACAGCACTATACCCACGGCTGGGATCACGTGTGAATGCCTAATAAAAGGGACAAATGGCTTCCCACTAGGCAGTCAATGACAACAGACTCCTGTGTGGTGCATGTTGTTCAACGTGGCGCCAGAGGCGCTTGCAAGCAGAGGACCTGCCCTGCGGAGCCCTTCATGAGCATGGCCCGGCACCCCCAGGCCCAACAACATCTGATGATGAAGGTGGGACCCGCCCAAGCCGATCCCTGGGGTCAAGGCCTGCCCTGGCCGTGCCACTGGGGCATGACAATGCTCACTCCTGTTGTGACAGAGCTTGAGCACGGCATTGAGGCAGTGACGCCTCACCACTATACAGGTCTGCCCGGCCAACCATGGTCCGCTCCCGCACGGGGGATCCCGGAAAAGACTTTGTGGCCTGGAAACGCAGCCGTCAGTGCTCCTGGATAGGGGAGCCTGGTAGTCACGAGGCGCCAGCCGCTGGGACATGGTCACATTAAAGTAAGTTCCTGGCTGGGGGAGAGAGGAGGTGGCACAGCCCAGACAACTGCTGTCCTCTTATTCTCCTATATGGGGGAGCATGGAGAGTCAGAGAACTCCTGCCGGCACTATTAGTGCCCTGGTCAATGTGCGGCCAGTCGACCACTGACAAGTGATGGCTTGGTCAAGACACGCTGCCACCGGCTCGCGCACAGGGAGCATAATAACATGCACGGCCTGGTGCACCACCAACATGGAAGGCGCGATGGATCCGCTGCCTCCAGTGCTCCCGGATGGGAGAACATATCCGCCGTTGTATAGCGGTGGGGGAATCCCTGGCCCCCACTGTAGTGCGTCGTGAGCCTTGGGCCTCCCTCCACTCCAATGACTCACACGGAGGTGAAGTGCTCTGCTCGGGCTCCCCTGTCGCGAATGCTGTGGCTGGGTATGCCCCTTTTATTAATAGTGCACGCACCGCCGTGCAACGTCACGCCGCCGCATGCGTTCGCCAAAAAAAGGAAAGCACCACACCCCTCCTTTTTCATGAGGACAAATAAACAACACCATAACACACTACGTATCTCCAAAAACGTATTTAAACACACTAACACCCTTACCCAATAACTAACTTCCCAATGAGCCCCTTTATTCACAGCCACCCCCCTTCCTCACTCAGCAGGTACCTCCATGTCGGGCTCCTTCATGAGTCCAACACAGTCACTGAAACAAGCAGGTTTCCCTTGCCCTGTCTTCAGGGGATACCTCCTGCTCGCTTCAGGGTTGGGAGTCCCGCTGTCAGCTGGTATCCTCACAGGGGATCAAGGGAGGGGCTCTGCACCCCGCCCTCGTCGGGTATGCCCACACAGTCCTGGCCCACCTGCGCCTCAGCCCTGGGCTCCCCAAGCTTCTTGAAGAAGCTAATGTTCCAGTTGACCGAGGCTCGGCCGTCCGATGCAGTCACCATGGACCCCTTGACTGCTATCCCGTCCAGTGGCTCAGGCTCATAAATCAGTGACAGTTTCCCGCGGGGGTGCCTTTTCCTTATCAGCACCTCATTCCCAGACACAAGCTGTTGTTGACGAAGACCTCTCCTGTCATTCTCTTGTTCAGTTCGTAGCTACCGCTCCAGCTCCACTGAGTGTCAATGACCGCCGGCTCTTTCTCCCTTACTTCCGGCAGCAGCCCTCTCGGGCACCACTTGAAAAGAGCTTCGGCCGGGACCACCACTCCCGTCGAGGTGTGCAGTGTTGTTGGATACACGCGCAGGAACTGGTAGAGGGCCGTTTCCGAATATGTCCTTGACCTCGTGCAATCCGAAATTTAAAGTGCGCATCATCCTCCCAGCCTCTCCATTGGCCCTCGGCCACAAGGGTGTGACCTTCCTATGGTGTAAACCATAGTCCTCCATTAGGGCAGCAAACCGTTCACCTTGAAATGGAGCTCCATTGTCCGAACAGAGTACTGTGGGTAGACCATGGGCCGCAAATACCTTCTCCACCGCCACCACCACGTTCTCGAAGGCCACTGACTGGATTAACTCCACCTCCGGGCAGTAATCGACCACCACCACCAGGAAGTGCGTCCCCTCCGACGTGGACCCAAAGTCTGCATGGACCACCTCCCAGGGTCGCATGCCGCATGGCATGACTTCGATGGCAGGCTCCCTCTGGGCAGGCAACGCTGCCTGACACCACACACATGATGCGACATGGTCATCCACCCGTTTTTCTAGCTCGGGGAACCAGACCTTGAGGCATAGTTGGGCTTTGGTCTTTGCGGCCCCTTGATGGCCTTGGTGTGCCTGGCCTATCACCTCTTGTACCTTCGCCTGAGGGACCACAATACAATCACCTTTCAGCAGTAGGCCCTTTTCCGAGAATGACAGCTCCTCCCGCACTCTCCACAGCTGCTCTAGCACCATCTTTGCTTCCTGGGTGCGCCCAGCCAGCGACTCTAGGACAATCTTCCACGACCCTTGTTGCAGGGCCGCTTTGAGTATGCAGAAGCACTCGTCGTTGGCAGCCGCGACTTCCAGTTCCTCCAGCGGTAGGGAGTTTGGAGTGGCCGATTCGACCACCAGTTGTATGTGGTCACAGGCCTCCTCTTCGCAGCCATCCTCTTCTACCTCCTGGTGACTCCCCAGATGGCGAGACAGATAATCGGCCGCATTGTTGGCCCCTGCCGATATACCAATGAGACCCCGTATTCCAGCAGGGCCAGCATCCATCTCTCGATCCTCGCTGGCGGTTTAGATGATGAGCCCGCTAGGATCGGCAGCAGGGGCTTGTGGTCTGTCACCACGGTCACTGGCCTTCCCAGGATATATGGCCGGAAGTGCCTGCACCCCCAGAGGACGGCCAGCGCCTCCCGCTCTATCTAGGAGTATCGCTGCTCCGTGTCGGACAGGGCCTTGCTGGGATAGGCCACGGGACAGACACAGGAGTCTTGCCCCACCTGCGTTAGAACCACTCTGAGGCCAAACGGGCTGGTGCCAACGACGATCTCGGACTGCAGGGCAGGGTCGAAAAAAGCCATTGTGTCTTCCTCGTTGAGGGCGCTTTTAATGTCCTCCAACACGGCCTGCTCCAATGGTCCCCACTGCCACGCCATCACTATCTTCGTGAGTGCTCGTAGTGGCTCTGACCTAGAAGCCAGGTTTTTGATAAGCTGGCCACAGTAGGTGACCACAGGCCGTCACAAAGGAGGTGCAGGGGGGGGGAAACTGCCCCGAGCATCACGCTTGCGGGGGGCCTCGCGGCCCCCTCTCCTAATGGGAAGGCAGCACAGTCTCCCATGTCCGTTATTCACATGGGGGACTGTGCTGTCTGCCCCTGCAATGATGTTGCTGTTTTTTGCAAAGCCGTTTGGCTCCGCAACAAACAGCACAATAATGGGAGGCAACAGGGCTCAGAAGTGAGCTCTGCTGCCTCCCGTTATTCAGCTGACAACGTGGACATGCTGAATGACAAGAGAGGACTCCTCTCCTGTCAGTCAGTGTGTTCATGTTGTCAGTGTGACCACACTGACTGATGGGAGAAGACTCCTCTCCTGTCAGTCAGAGTGACTGATGGGAGAGGACTCCTCTCCTGTCAGTCAGTGTGACTGATGGGGGAGGACTCCTCTCAGTCGGTGTGTTCATGTTGTCAGCGTGACCACGCTGACTGATGGAAGAGGACTCCTCTCCTGTCAGTCAGTGTGACTGATGGGAGAGGACTCCTCTCCTGTCAGTCAGTGTGTTCAGTTTGTCAGTGTGACCACGCTGACTGATGGGAGAGAACTCCTCTCCTGTCAGTGTGTTGATGTTGCTCAGCGTGACCACGCTGACTGATGGGAGAGGACTCCTCTCCTGTCAGTCAGTGTGACTGATGGGAGAGGACTCCTCTTCTGTCAGCCAGTGTGTTCACATTGTCAGTGTGACCACGCTGACTGATGGGAGAGAACTCCTCTTCTGTCAGTGTGTTCACGTTGCTCAGCGTGACCACGCTGACTGATGGGAGAGGACTCCTCTCCTGTCAGTCAGTGTGTTCACGTTGTCAGTGTGACCACGCTGACTGATGGGAGAGAACTCCTCTTTTGTCAGTGTGTTCACCTTGCTCAGCGTGACCACGCTGACTGATGGGGGAGGAGTTCTCTCCTGTCAGGCAGCATGTCTACGTGTCGGCTGCATGGATGCTTTTGAACAGTGAATGGAGGTACGGTAAGTGCTTTTTATTTTAAATTAAATGTGTATATATGTGTATTTACATTAAATTAGTATGTATATGTGTATGTACGAATGCATGCGTGCATGTTGGTGTTTGTGTCAATGCTGTGTTTGGTTTTATGTATGCATGCATGTATGTATGGAGTTGTATAACTGGTGGATGAATGCATGGTTGCATGGGTGAAAGTCTTTTATGTGAATGTGTTCAGCCCCACCCCTAAATTTAGCCGCCCCGGGGGCCACTTTATTAAGGGGTGGGTTAATGCATCAGAGGTGCACCTTGGCTAAAATGGCGGGGGGGAAAGTGGTGGGGTGGGCAGTGGAGACTAACACTTCAAATGTTGGGAGAGGCGCTCACAACAGAGTCTGTGAGGGAGGGGCAAACTTCCTTGTATGGGGGCATCCAAAATCTTTTCACATTCAAATGAGACTATTGTGGTGAAGCTTCAATGTTACAAGCAGCTACCTCTCGCCTTCATTTCTGAAACGTCACACTTAAGGACTGCTGTGAGAATGAGATGTCTCATGTCAACACATCCCTTCTAATCACTCACCTAGCATGCAAGTCCTGACCCCACATCACAATTTCAATTACCTAAAAATGTCTGCATATGAATGCAGGTGCTAACAGTAAAATGTTTTATGTTAGTAATTGCAGAGCCTTTGTTAACAGCGAAGCCACGGCACCATTTAACGCTTGTGTCCTGTTCGGTCTGCCCACGGCTCTGCCGGTCAACCCGGCAGGGGCTGGATGATCGCTTTGAAAGCGGATAGTGAGTGGGCCAATAAACTCATTGCACTTTCGGTCTCCCCCTGAGGGATGGCATCTGGGCTTTTCACCTTTTACAGTTGAAATAGGCCCCCAAGTAGCTACCCCCATGTTGGCAGTCTTATGACACAGATACCTACTGATAATCTGCAGCTTTGAACCTCCTTGCTGCATTATTTTGACTTAATTATTGATTTAAGCACTCCACAGCCTTGGACCATTGTTCCAATCAGTACGGGATGCCCCAAACATCAAAAAGAAATGAGACCCCACCAGCCCTGACACATCTTTAGCCACCCCTGCTCCCATTTCCCTCTGAATTCCCTCAGCCCAGCTAGGAAGCTGAAAAGCTATTTCACCTTCCCTTTGGCCACAAGTTGTACCTTTCACCCCAATTCAGAGGCTGTTTACTTTCATAGTGCTATGCTAATCTCTGGAGGGGTGGACCATATAAAAGCTGAGACCAGAAGTTAAGACTTTGGCTTTATCAAAGTGAGTCTGTTGATATTGCATGGATAGGTTTTTGTGCTCTGCATGTTTGATGCTGTTGCTGCTCCTTAAAGGAATGGTTCGGTCAGAAATTTGTATTGTCCCTACGGGTCGGCCATGTGTTTTTAAGCCTAAGTCGGGCGATATTAGAAACATTTCCTATGGACCTTACCCGAGTTTTCGTCCATTAAACACGCGAAAACAGGCAGTAGGGCGCCGCCATTTTGTGCTAATCTTATCACTTGCCGCATCGCCCTGTGTGACCTGCTTTTGCGGGACTAAATCATATCCCCCGCCCCTGAGCCTGACATTATCAAAACATTCATATTCCCCGCCTCTCTCTGTGTCGTTACTGTGCTGCGTAGGCAAACGTGCCCAGTCGTCTTCTACGCGACTTCACACAGAACCCGGAAACCAACACAGATCAACTCACAACACAGAGCGCCACAATTCGGAATATGAAACTGTACTTTAAAATCAAACAGCAAGATTGTACTTTTGGTAAAGTACATTTATTTGACATGAAATGTTTAGAGAATATTCAGCAATTGGCATATTAAATCGGAATGGATTTTTTTTTCTTTGCTCTCGATCCGCAAATCCGCTAAGGTTTATCGTGAGTCACGCGCTGTTCCTTTATGGTACACAGGGTGTTGGTTTTCGTTAAAAGAAGCACTTTGGTCACACAGTGAATCGCAAGGCTATTCCATCAACTAGGCACTAGGCCACCGTAAAGGTTGATATGTTGCTTCTAGCCGCAAGTACTGCGTAAGGGCATATGGGCCCTTGGCGATCGTCCCATTAGATAGTCAAGGTAGTGCAGTTGTTTACAAGAAGCTGCAGCTGGCGATTGAAGAATCCATCTGCCGGGGTCTGGAATAGGTGGCAGTCGCAGTACGGTAGGATGTACCTACTTTGAAAACATAAAAATTGAAATTAGTCTCACCAGCCGATCTTTATTACTATTATTCATTTTATTGATTAGGGCCGAGGTGAAACTATTTGCTTGTGAGGATAGTGCAATGGAGTATGTTCGGCTCTAAAAGCAATGCGAAAACTGACGAAAGAAATCGAGGTTAACACACAATGTAATGATTTATTAACGTTGAACCACTAAGAAACGACTGTTTGTCTACATGCGTGTCGAATGGGCAAATGCATGCCCATGTGCCCGGTAGAAAGACGATCCCACAAATGTTTTACTTGCTCTTCATTGTAATATGCCACACAGATCGAACAAGTACAACTTAACCTGTCTTTAACTGAACGCTACTGTTATTATATTACAGGATAAAATCGTATAAAGAGTTACTTACATTATATTTGCCATTACCATTGTCTCTGCGTAATGCAGTCTGTAAATCCAACTCTGTTTGTGGCAACAATTTTTCATATACTGAACTAACATGAAACTCGGTGTAGTTTTAGAATTTTCAGCCTTATCGACTCTTGCGTTATTGCACCCCTCCTTTAAATGAAGTCCTTTCGGCATGGTCCCTGTCTCTCAAAGTCAAAAAACAATAGAACCTTATACTGCCAGTGCGAGTCGTGGGCCTCTCCAGCCCGCAGCAAAAAATCAAAGCTGCTGACCTTCACTCTGCATGAGCATACATTCTTACTTCCCGTGTAAAGCCATCTGTGAGAACTTGAATTTTCGACTCCATCTTTGTATTAGGCCTCACTGTGCTAATGAGAACTGGCTTCTCTCCCATCTGCAACGCCTCGCTTGGCGCGTTCCAAGGCCCCCAAGTTTGTCCTCCTTGTCCGCAAGATTTGCAGCCCTAGAGAACCATACCTATGGAGACATTTTTGGGGGAAGGTGAGGATAAGTATAAAGTACCCGAGGAGTTGAGTTGAAAGTGAGATTTATTGTTTGTTAGTTTTATTATTTGTAATGCGCAAGCCTCCCCTCAGGTAACAGTGCGCAACATTTACATGAGATTGCGAAGCTTAGTTACAAGAACAAAAATATATACATACACATATTGACAAGGTCAGTGATATGAGGTGAATAGAGAGAGAAGTCAAAGATGGCTCCCAGGTTGTTCGCCACCCAGGATGGCGAATGGAGGGGTTAGGGTTAGCATACTGTGTATATACACTGTACAATAAAAAAAATTTCAAAAAGACAATCAGATTATAATGATTTAAACCGGGATTTGTACTTCTCAACAAGCTCTTCTTTGGGTGGACATGGCATAGTGGCAATGTTTGGTGGCAATGTATCTGTGCTCTGCACAGAATCGCTCAAAATTCCATGTGTGTGCTTCTCTAGTACATTAACAATAAGGCCTTTAACAAAGTCGAACTCCATTTCCTCATATACTGGTTTGACCACCCATTTCTTACTTCTTTTTGCAAAGGCCGTAGTGTAGTGAAGCATTGCTACATTTCCCGTAGTCCTAGATTGTTCACAGCACACATTCTCGTTATGGGCCAAGACCGCTAGTAGAGTCCTATGTTTCATGCCCTGTGTGCCGAAATTCAATCGCTTTGGCCTGTACTTTAGGCACATATTGTGGAATACCTCCAAACCTCCTGTGTGACAGAATTCTGTCCGTCCCCTCAAATCTCTTGATAGAGTGTTATCAAAAACAATCTTCTCAATGGCTTTGTGTGTAGGTGAAGATGGAATCAACCACTTCTTCTTCTGTGCCTCCTCTGGGGACAAAGGGCCATGTTCACATTGGTGGAAATGTTGGTTTTCTGTCCAGCAGTGAACGTTGGTGCAGTAGTGCATCAGTGACCGCCATTTTTCAAGTATGATTTCCACTGACCTTTCACAAGTTTTGGAGCTCCACCACAGATGGTTGCTGATAGACTGGGACCACTGTGAAATACTTTCCAAACCTTTTTTTTCCCCTGCAGCCGAGATTTTCTTATTGATTGATTTAGCAAGATGCCATACGTCAAATTGATGTTTAATATGTGGGAACTGCTCTCTCATTGTCTTGGCTATTGAAACGTGTCTGTCCATGGCTATAAGGTCGATGTGCATTCCCCTCGATTGTAGATATTCCAATGATTTAATAAATCCTAGTTTCTCCATGGCCACTGAGGATTTACATTGGGACACCTGCACGACCACCAAACTCACAATGTTCTTACTATCCATGTCCTGAAAGTGGTAGGTGCAGCACTTGGCAGAAAAGCCAGGGCTGTCGCACTGTCCATCGCCGGCTAGCCTGAATCGTTTGCCTTCGAATGTACTTTCAAGAGACAATTGTTCTATTTTCCAAGCATCACTAATGGCCGGAAATAGATAATCATGTTGGAATTTGTAGTACTGCGTTTTAGAAATGAAATAGAGTCCCACAAACTGAAAGAAAGACTGTAACTTTTTAAAACTGGACCCACTAAAAAGTGAGGTAGGTGCACACAGTAGATTGCCTGCTAGCAGTTTCCCCAGCATCGGTTGTGCAGACTATGAGAACGTATGATGTAATGTACAGGCGGCATGTATTTTGACGTTACTGCCTTGTGTTTGACGAGTCACATGAATCAATGTCTTCCCACATACTTCCCCTCTAACTGAATGCCCACATTTCAGCATACTTATAATATCCATCAAACAACTGTCGAATACTATGCATTTGCCCTCTTTCATTAGACTGTCATCCTGCATCACATTTGTTTCGGACTGTATCATTGTATACATATCACCAGAATTGGAACTAATATCGCTGATATCATGTTCTGATGCGTCGGTGAATAGTGCTGCTGGTTCATTCTCTGTCATTTCAACATCTGTTACTTGAACATTGATGGGAGAACACAACAATGTTGACAGCTTTTTGGGTGTCATTCTTTTTGCTGGTGTAGATTGTGTGAATTGATCTGCGACTACTTCAGAGCTATTGTGAATACATCCAGTATCATCTTCTTGTGGTGGTGCAGTCTGAACACGCCATGCCTGAATTAATAGTTCCTCCATAGTGTAAATGGTCTGGCAAGCAACATCTCTAATTTGCTTCACTGTCTGTGTATGTATAGTTCGCATACCCACGGGTAACTAGAGGACAGATTGGAAAAGGGATGTTCAGTTTAAACACAAGATGAAGTATAGTACAATTGACAGATAAAAAACATAATATAGTCCCCAGCACAAAACGATTTCTAAAAATATGAACTGTTTGTAACTAACCTTATTTTTGTTTCTTTTCTTTGCAACTTTCTTGACTCGAACTTCAACATCTGCACGCTGTTGCTCCGATTCGTTTCCGCATGTCTTCCCTTCCTCTTGCGCTGCAACGACTATATTTTCTGGATCCGCATAGACAGCACGGAATGACGCTCAATCTCCCTGAAACATAGTACTTTCATTACTATGTATCACAATATTGAAAACATAAAACACACGTGAGGACGACCACACAGGTACATCTCAGTAGCTAAACACGAATTAAACATTGTGAAGAACAATCAAACAACAAGTATTCGAGCTCTGATGATCTAGTTCGATGGAACTGTCAGTATCCATACCTCTGGCTCCGCAAAGACTGCCATGAATGTTTTTATTGGAGAGGACGCCTCAGCAACTCCCTGAAACACAGTACTTGCATTAGTATGGTTTTCAATATTGTAAACATAACACACACTTGGGGTCGACGGTACAGGTACATATAAAGAGATAACCACAAATTATGCATTGTCTAAAAGAATCAATGGATATCTAAATATGATCCGATTTAATCGACTTATTTCTCCAATTTATTTACATCTGCATCATCTACAAGGGATGTTGTGATTGCAGAGGAAGCTCCGTCGTCTCCCTGAAACACAGTACTTGCGTTAATAAGGAAGACAGTATAGCAAATGGAATCATGTTATATGATCACTCTCGATGGAACTGTCAGTATCCATACCTCGTGCTGCTGAAGAATATCTATGGATGTTGTCAATGTGGTGGACACTTCAGCATCTCCCTGAAAGACAGTACTTGCATTAGTATGGCTAACACTAATTATAACTGAAAACAAACACTAGGGGACGACAACTAAGGTGTATATCAATTGGAAAGCACTAACCAAAAATTTGGTAAAATAATTACACGATACATAAAAACTATTACTTGACATGCATAAAACAAGTCTGTAGCGTAATAGAAAAGTAAGATTACCTGATACGCGCTAGAAGTGGTTGAAAACTGCGGGCATGTCACGGATGTAGAATGTTCTTGTTTCAGATTCAGTGGATAGTCAAGCAGTTGTAAAGGTAAATTATGTTTGATAATGAAATGCCAATATTAACAATTGCCATGTAAGGCGACAGAATACTTGAGAATAATGCTATTGAAAATGCGCAATATAGCACAGTTCCCTGTGCCCATAAATAGATTTCCTTTGAGGGTTATAAAAACGAAAAATAATTAATTGATAAATGTCATTATTCAAAAAGCTATACACTCATATCAATATCGAAAGTATTACAAGGGACACAACACCTAAAATATCAATTAATCCATTCGGCTACCTACACACTACCGCAAGGCCTAAAGCTAAATCCGGGCACTTGACTCACCAGTGGCGGAATGTGGACGAATAGAGTGGGAATAGCGTTTGCGAGCAATTTCCGTGTCGTTTGCCGTTTATTCTTCTTTGTTACCCAAGATGTGACGTACATGTTCGAGGAAAAGTGCCGGCTGCAGATGCAGTATCGATCACCCCTCTTGTCCTCAAAGACTTGTTGGACTCTACTTTCAAGGTCTTCCGGTGGATATCCGCAATGTCTGACCCATTCTCTTATTCGATCAACAGTTTTAGGGAATACATGCATTGTAGTGCCTTCAGATTTAGCATGGGTCTTCGAAGGCAACCACTAATCGAACACGCAGGCATTGTTGAAAATTCTGAAAAGTAAATATCAAGATTATTATAAAACCTTGATGAATAAAAATGCCATAAAAAAGTAAATGAACCATACAATGTTCAATGCAAGGTTTGTTTTGGTTGCCGGAACTATACCAGTTCATCAAGTGCGGATTAGTATTTGCATTACTTTCACAAATTAAAAAATGATGGAACTAAACTCTGAACATGTGACTCGTCCCTTGGGTGTACTGTCTTGCACGAGAAGGAAACATGCTTACATTATAGACAGGACCCGCGAAGGATGCAATTCGATGACAATTGACACAGACGAAAATAAATAGATCTATTGATAGCATAACAATTGAAACCCAGGTCAATAGCAATGAGACCAATGAACATAGCACTATTGAGTACTCTACTCGCAAATAGATAGAAATTTAAAAATGACCGAAATAGACTGTGATACATGGCCTTACCTTGACCAACAAACAGTTAGATTCAGCAAGCCCAGTAGTTTGTGGCAGGAGAACAGGTAGATGGCCACAGCTAGCACACTGACGAGTTTGCTCGAAGCGGTCACAGAAGTTCACAGATAGCACAACGACGAGCAGATTAGCATCGATCTCAGTGGTTCTCAGGTAGCACATTCAGGAGTTGACTTGCAAAGCACAAAGATGAGACATATCAAGTGGTTTATAAAGTATTAGAAACAGGGGTGTGTCTGTGAATGAATGACGTATATATGTCGTGGTATTATGTGGTTTGCAGGGGTGGGGTGGATGGGCCGGTGGGTGTGCAGACAAGGCACTGGAAGACTCTTGAATGGAGACACACTTATGTGGATTGCAGGGGGGCGGCCTGCTTCAGGGGAGGCCTGCCTGGAGACACGGGGTCTGAGGAGGCCATGTGAGCAATGGCCCCTGGGCGTGGGATACATTTTGACGGATATATGGTGTTTGGCACCTTGGCCGTTATCGCCCCTGACAGCACACCATGGCAGTGCTGATCCCCTGGTGCGAACTGCCTTTGATTGGGGGGGTGGATGGGCCGGTGGGCATGCAGACAAGGCACAGAAAGACTCTTGAATGGAGACACACTTGATTCATTTAAAAAATCGAAACAACCGTTGTTAAAATATATGTGGTGTTTTATTTTGTTTCTTATTTTGATGGCACAAAAATACAAAACTTTATACATTGTACAGGTCAGGTTGCAGCACAGCGAGGGAAAATCCCCTGTACTGACCGCTGTCACTGGGGAAAGTTTGTCTTATGGCACCAACGGCACAGGCGGGTATTACTCTTCGAACGCGGTGTCCAAGCCTCCCGTGAAGCCACCATGTACAGGAACGATAGACCACCAGTCTGTACCACCTGTGAAAAAGAATGATACAAACTGTTTTTAAATGACCAAGATAAGTTTATTAAACCTTTGTTGTCAATGACAATTCTTGTAACTAATGGCATTCTGCTCGGACAAATTACTTACTCGTTACTCGGATTACGAGGACGAACAGTTGCGCGAAGTTCGTGCATAAGCACCATCATTATCCTCAACACAGGCCGTGTGAGGCAGGCTGCCCTGAAGTCTGGCAGCTCGGTGATGCATTGCGGCCGTGGCTCGACATCCGAAATGTAGGCCACGCATTCAGAGTTTTCACAGCAGCAGCAGTTCTCGTCCTCGGTTGGCATTAGCTCACACCGATTGCATGTGCACCAGGTGGAAACACCGTCCATGCGATTAGGTCCAGTGTCTTCATCCGTTGATTTGTCCTGCCAACTGTCGTCTGAAGCCCCATCGTTTTCGCATTTGTTTCCCTTTCCAGTAGTTCCTTCTCGGTATACTCAGGCTCGTACATGTAGGGCATTATTGTAGCCATTGTGTGGTAAACAAACTAAAATAATTTATAGCGATGGTACTGTATCTGTCCACACAGGCTACAAGTGGCGAAGGTAGCTGACCAGAGCACAGGAACGAGTCACAAAATACTCAAAGTAACACAGAGAGAGGAATGGAATCGAAAATCTGCTGCTGTGTGTTGTCAAACGGTCTGTTTATACTTATTGAGTAAAGAGGCGTCCTGCCATTTCCATGGCGACACGTCATTAGCTGAGGCACACGAATGTTGACACGAGACGTGCTTTGGTGTTGTGAAATGGGCGGTACGCATCTGCTGATGACAGGCTTAGGGGCGGGGGATATGATTTAGTGCCGCAAAAGCAGGTCACACAGGGCGATGCAGCAAGTGATAAGATTATCACAAAATGGAGGCGCCCTACTGCCTGTTTTCGCGTGTGTTTAATGGATGAAAACTCGGGTAAGGTCCATAGGAAATTTTTCTAATATCGACCGATTTAGGCTTAAAAACACATGGCCGACCCGTAGGGACATTAAACATTTCTGACCGAACCATTCCTTTAACGAGTGCCATGGGCTGGCGACACATTGAAAGGGGCCTTCTGCCTCAAAGTGGCCAGGGGCTGGCGCCGGCCATGGAGCCAGGTCAATCCAACAAAGCCCAACATTTCAGGAGGGGGCTACAGCCCAATCTGCTCAATGGTATGGCACCACTGCATGGCATTCTTTTTGTTTGGGTTATTAGGTGTGCCTCCAATAAGCCAAAACTATTGCTTTAGCGAACACAGTGGTTGAAATAGACTTTTTTTCTGGGGCATCCCTCCTACCGCAGTGAAAGAGGCGAGGCCCAGCGATGGGAGGATTAGGAGTAGGGCAGATATTTTAGTCACTCCATGAACATTTGCCTCTTATACTTATATATAAGATTTATCGTGAGCAAAGTTCAAAATCTGCACCCCTTTTAAACCTAAAAAATGCACATCAATATTTCCAGTACAGTGCAACATTGACAAGGGATTTCACAGGGCTCCTGCTCAGACCCTCAAGTGGTCTTGTGGGGAAGTGTCTCACTTTGGAACCTAGCGGCCACGGTTTAAATCCCTGCCCAACATAGTTTAAAGCACAAACACACCAGAGCATTCTAAAATAAACATATAGTGCACAGATTTCCCAGATTGTGGAGCTGTAGTTCAATCTGGTGAGTAATTATTTGCCAGAACCTGGGTCTGGGAAGATGCGTCCCAATGATAGCATTGCGTACAGATAGGAAGAAATGCAATATGATTAGGGACTTGTAGGTGTTGTTTAGTTATTTGCCCACCCATTGACTTCTCAAGACCATGATAATCCCTATGGCAATTATCCCTCAGTTCCTACCCTCCCCACCCAAAACACCTCCTCACTGGAACTCTTAGAGCTAGCTTTAAACACGCCTTCCCATCAAACGTTGCCCTCAATGTGCCTGCAAGTGTTTTCTCAAAGGAGTCTTCTGAGAATTCATAACTTCATTGTAAACATGGAACTGGTGTGATAAAAATGTCTTAATCAGGTCTGCTTTTGGCCACTCGATTTAAAAACACCCTGCGTGTCTTTAGCTGAAGTCCTGTTAAAAACAAGCATTGGCAAAGCCAACAGTTTTGGCTTGTGTATAAGTATTAAGCATTTGCCATGCACTGCTATTAGCTACTCAGGTACTCAAACCATTTCGCACTGGCACTATTAATGGACAGCTAATACCAAAATACAGAAGTGTCTTTCCCATGCTTAAACGAATGCCCAAACTGTTCGCATTGCCAATGCTCTTTTTGCTTTACCCTTGATGTACAGCACTATGCATCAAGGTTAAAGCAAACATACTACTTGGCTAAATTGTCCCATATCGAATGTAGGCCAATCTAGCCAGTAATAACACTTATGGTACACAGTCAGCCTGGATATTCTTTCTGTGGCATGGCATTCTTACTGGATGGGAGGGCGTACATGGTAACAATGGCATGTATTGATGCAGCCTGCATGGACATACATGAGAACAACCAGCATGAATATATTTTTATACTAGCATTTCTTGCGTGGAAAGGTATTGAAAAATGTTCCTGTGCACGGTTTGTGATTTGCAACTATTGGGATTTTCCATGTGCTTCCAAACAAAATCAATTTCAAACTGTATGGAGTGGATGGGTGGAGAATAAGTGCAAGAGAGGGACTGTAGGGTTACAGATACAGATCACATGTGCAGGGGTGCCAAGAGGCAGTGCAGGATTGCAACAGGGCAGACAGGGACCTGGGCCCGAATTCAGAGCTTGACCAGTGCATGGATCAGGCAGGTGATCAGCAAGGGAGAGGAAGAGAGAAGGCAGAAGCAAAGAGACAGGTCTTGAGTTGATTCCGGAACCAGAGATGGTTCTGCTCAAGTTAAAGAGAGACAGAGAGGCTGTTTTCAGAGGGAGGCCCAAGTCGAAGAAAGAGATCTGCCCTCAACTCTTTGCTTGAAAAAGTGACTGGCCCTCAGAGTTGGTGGTGGCGGAGTGGAGAGCTCATGCCATCCTATATATATTTATGCATATGATACAAAAGTTAGTCCAGCATAAACCTTTCTTCAATAGAGAAATCTAACTTTGCTGTAGTTGATTTGGAGTTGTAATAATAAGGCATATTTGGGATCCTCCACACACACTCAAAGGGAGATTTCTCGAGTCTCCTGTTTGCGGAGGTGTCGCCACTGGCTGAGTGCAAAAAATTGTAAGGGGACCTCACCAAATGTTTTGCCCTGGGTCTCACCACATCTTCTGACAGCCCTGGGTGACCATCCCCAGGAAGCGTCTCACTTCGGATACATTTTCAGGCGGTTTCGCTTCCTTGATATCCTTTACCTTCCTGGGGTCTGGAGACACTCCTCCCTCTTTGAACATGAATCCAAAGAACTCAATGCTCGTTCTTAGGAACTCACATTTTTCGCGGTGGAATGTAAGGCCCACTGACTGAAGTCTCTCAAAAGTCTTTGCCAGTCCCTGTCGATGGTCCACTTCTGACTTGGCGAACACCAGGATGTCATCACTGATGTTGAGAACACCCTCTAGGTCTGCCAGCGCCCACCTGATAATGTTTTGAAATACCTCCGCTGTGGAGGAGACCACAAAGCTGAGTCGCTTGTACCGGTATAGACCCCGGTGAGTCGTGAAAGTCGTAATGTATCTCGACTCTGGATGCAGGAGGACTTGGTGGTAGCCCGCCCTCAGATCAAGCTTCAAAAAGAAGCGAGCTCCCTGCAGCTCTGCGATAATGTCGCATGGATGCGATAATGTCATCAATCGTAGGTGTGAGATGGCGTTCCCTCCTGATGGCTTTGTTTGGAAGCCTCATGTCCACACAGATTCTCACCGCATCAGGTTGCTTAGGGTTCCTGGCAACTACAATTGGGGACACCAAGGGTGTCGGACCTTCCACCTCCTCTATGATGTCAAGGTTCACCAGATTATCTAGTTCTTTGTCCACCAGTTCCCTCAGATGGAATGGCACCCTGCGGTGTTTGAGGGCAATTGGCTGCACCGATTCATCGATGTGAAGTCGGACCGGATCCCCAACCATGTGGCCAATCCCTTGGAAGAGGCCCGTGTACTTTTGCAGGAGCGTTTGTATATCCTCCACATACACAGTGTATGCAAAGCTCACCAGTCAAAGGGCTTCTACCGCCGCACCGCTCAGTAGGGTGTTGTTGCTGACTGGGGTGATGAAAAATCGTACTTTAATCTTGGAACTTCCATGTCCTACCCGAGCCACAAATGCACCATCCAGGGGAATAGGATGTGATCCCCCAAATGTGAAAATGTGCGCTTTCAGGGTTGACAGTCTGGGGGGGCAGGGCATGGCATCATAATGCTGACGGGCCATAACGTTGACCGAGGCCCCCATGTCCGCCAGCACCGACACTGGAGAGTCTTTTACTGCCACGATGCATCTTGGCTGTCTTCGGCCCTTGGACTGGAGGGCATCCATGCTTGATACAAAGTAGATATTCTCATATTCCTCCTCCTCTTCACCGGGTTTGGCAGTTTCCTCCCCCTGATCTACTTGGGCAACGTTTGGAGGGCGAGATTGTCTGAAAAACTCAGACCGGACTGGGCCCCTCTGCACCATCACTGGTAGGGACGCTCTGCACACCGTTGCAAAATGGTCCATCATGCCACACCATCCACATGGCCTCCCTGCAGCTGGGCATTCACTGGGGTGGGGCGGGTCGTATCCCACCTCTGACATGCTTCGCCTGGCTTTCCGCCCCTGTCACAGAAATTGCCAGGCGGTCTCTGGGCACTTCTGCCACCCCAACCCACAGCACACACCTCTTCCGACTTGGCTGCGTGGGACCCCACCTCCATCCTTGACACACGTACCTCAGAAACCTCCTGGGAGCGGCCAAGCTCCAGGATGTGAAGAAGGGTGAATCCCGATTCCCTCAGTACCTGTCTCCTCGACTTGCTCGAGGAGCACCCTTGGATGAGCTAATTTCTTATCATGTCATTGGCGTTGTCCCATGTGCAGAACACTGAGAGTCTCCTGAGGCGACCATGAAATGTGTTGAGGGTTTCATCCTCTTTCTGCTTGCTGGAGAGCATCACAAACCTCTCGTAGTCTGCATTGCCCAGTGGAAGGAAATAGTTGTGCAGGGCCGTCCTTGCTGCCGCATATGAATTGTCTGTGGTCTGGAGAGAGTCAATGATCTCGTGTACAGCGGGGCTGGTGGCATACAGTAATGTGGCCAGCTTGCTATCATCGCTGGTTTCCATGGTAGCCCGAAAATACATGTCAAGGCGAACAACCCATCGCCTCCACCTGGGCCCCAGGCTGGATAGGGGGCCAGACACGTCAAACTCGGGTATGGGTGGCAGCGCTGCTGGGGCCCTCATCTGGGCCATTGCTGGAGGTTGGGGTGGTGGGGGTGCTAGCCCTTGTGGGACAGCCTGGGCCACATCCTGATCTGCTGGGTCATTCATGGGTTAGAGCGCACAGGCACCCCTTCTTCATGTACAGGGCCACAACTCACCCAGCCAGCTTGATCTTCACCTTCCATACCAGGGTCTCAGGCCTCCAAGCCACCTTGATCTTCAAAACCCCCCACCAGTCTTCCACCAGTGCACACAAGCACTTACCAGCCTCCAGCCGCAGTATAGATCCAGTGTCCAGTTGTTAGAATGTCCAGTAAATGAGGAGTGTCCAAAAATTGAGCCAGTGAGGCCTAGGTTAGGAGTTACAGAATAACAGGCCTCCCTCCCAGGGCCTCCACTTCACTCAATGAAATGCACCCAAAAATTACAAAATGTTGCAAAATTTAGGCATGTCCATGTGGGGATAGCAGTCCGCTATCCATTCCTCCATAAATTGTGCCTGGATGGCACTCACAGGCCCCACCAGAGCTCTGTGAAGTTTCCAGATTGAGGGGACAAAATGGCCACTGCCGCACGGGCTGCCCCTCCCCCCATGCGTAGAACAAGAGATTCGTCCCTCGCCCGGTGAAAAAATTAGAATGTTCAATCACTGCCGGGTCCGGGCATAGTATGGGCATTGTCGCCACTGTTGTATTGCGGTGGGTGAATCCCTTGCCCCAACCGTAGTGCGCTGTGAACCCTGTGCCTCCCTCCACTCCAATGACTCACACGGAGGCGAAGTGCTCTGCTCGGGCTCCCCTGTCGCGAATGCTGCGACCGGGAACGCCCCCTTTATTAATAGTGCATGCGGCGGCGTGCAACTTCATGCTGCCACGTGCGTTCCACGTCACGCTGCCACGTGCATTCCCTAAAAGGGAAAGCACCACACCCGCAACAATGAGGACTACTGTCTCGGCATGGAGGGGCTGGAGCCGGCACAATGGACATGCTGCCGCTCCACCGCCCGCCTGATGGAGGGGAACAAGGTACAGCTGCATCATGTATTGAATAACTCCCACCTAGCAGGGAGAAAATGCAGCCTGGACCGCTGTCGTCACCACTCCCGGGTGGAGGAGCCGGAATATAGCACGGCCTGGACCGTTGACCTGCCCAACACATTGCTGGCCAAACAGCCCACTGCCCAGCACTGCCATCACCACTCCCGACTGGGGGAGAGGAAATATGGCACGGGCACGCCTGGGAGAACACAGAGCTGGTGCGGCCGGCTTCTTCCAACACCTCCAATGCAAACTCCTACCTGGGGGAGCCTGACATTGGCGCAGCCCCTGCCGCTGCATTGACTGAAGTTGCTCCAGCCTGGAGGAGTGAAGGAGTGGCGTGGCCTCTGTCAACGCATTAATTTAAATAATGCCCGCTTGGAGGAGAGTGGGTGCGGTGCGGCACCCACTGCATTAGGATGAACATCTCCTCCCGCATGTGGAGGGGAAACATAGACCGGCCCAGACACGCTGCCTTCATCATCCGCACAGATAGACACCCCGCAGCAGATGTGGCCCTGGTGTACCCATGTGCGGCTTTTCCTGCCATCGCAAGGGGCGCCATCCATCCTGTGACAATGGACTAATGAAGCAAGTCAAATGTAAATATAGGACATGTTACTGAGTCAAGAATACCTATGAACAATGAAGTATGTTTTAAGTTGCCGTCCTGTGTGTTATGTAATGCTTAAAGTGGACTCAGTAAAAGACAGGTTATCATTGTGTTAACAGCTCTACCAGCATTTTGCAAGCACTACCATCATCCATGAACTAGAAGACTAAATGGAATATTGCAAATGGTCAATGTTTTAATGTGTACCGTGTGTATGTTTCAAATGAGTGACGCCACAACATGGTGTTTTTGGTCTTTACTCTTGGCATGCTATGTTGTAACTAGAGCCCCGTGCCAAGAGCTTGTGACGTGTGCTTGTGCCGAATCATACGATTGTGGTCCAAGTGATCACAGCACGTCACGCACAGGAATGGCTTTGATCACGTGTAAATGTCTAATAGGGCAGAGCAGCTTCCCCCTCGGCAGTCAGTGACAACAGACTCCTGACTGATGCGTGTTATTCAGTGTGGTACCAGCGCCGCCTGCAAGGCAGAGGGTCTGCCCTGCAGATTCCTTGATGAGCGTGGCCCCTGCACCTCCGGACCTCACAACAATCTCCATAAACCCACACTTGAAGCAGGGGTTAACCCAGAGACCACACCACTCAAACAAAGAGCTCAAACGAACCATAGCAGACCAAACATCGACGAGAAAGACAACATGTGCAACCACCTCCAGGTCAAGGCCACATCTCAGTGGACTCTGTGCTAATAGAACCATAGCAGTTTACTACGGTTCCTTCTGATTTGCATGCATTAATTCAACGTCAAAGCAGTCATGCACTGCTCCCTCTGTTCCTGCTGTTCCTGCTAACCAAATCCAACCAAATTTCTTGCATGTCACAAAGCACCAAGAGACCACGAAAAGCTCAATCTTACTCTATTTAAAGGAAAACCTGATGTTAACCCTCTGCACCATTTAAACATTTTTCATTGAAATCTGTTGTGTTTTGACGAATCGGTATGGTAAGATATGTTTTCACCAAAGTGATTCCTGTGTGACTTATATACATACAGAAAAAAGGCCCTTGTGACATACTTATTTTTTAAAATTGTATTGATCATTTGTGAGACGCTTTATACAACAGAATTGAGTTTCAAAGCACCACAAGTCTAAATGGGAAGGGAACAGGGGAAGCAATAACAGTGGCAAGAAAACAAAAAAACAACAATGATATATACACAGTTGTGTTCCTACTAGGTAGGCCTTGTGGCATTCGGCTGTGGAAGTGCATTGAAGAGTAGTGCAGGGGAGGGAGATTTAAGAGGGAGCAGAGGAGTGGACAAGTGCTGGGGCAGGCCCCCAGAGGGAAGTGCTAAGGGGAGTCAGGAAGAGAACCTCAGGCTAAGTTCTAGTAAAGGCAGCTCTCAAGGGTGGTATGTGGAGCCACCACACATATTTTTGAATAATGCATTAAAAGGGTGCATTATACAGCACATGTTTTGTGAAAAAACTGGTAAATAGCTAGACAGCTTGCAATCAGGTTTTGTAGGGTAACTCATGGAAAAAGCCAATAGATGCAAGTCACCAACAGTGCATGGGAGCATTTTCATGATGCCTCACACACAATATATGCCAGTATAAAAATGTTTTTCACTTCGTACACTTCAATGCATGCTGCACCAGTATATACCAGTATTAACATATAAAAACACACACATGTTTGCTTTGCACCTGATGCCAGTATTACTTTGCGCATAATGCCATTATCCCCTCGTACAAACATACTCCTGTTGGCTTGCCATTAAAAATGCCATGCCAAAATAAAAAATAAAGAAAAGTCCAAGTTGGCTTAAATAAATATAAGCCAGCCTTGGCACGTAATACACTTACAATGGTTGCTTTACATTGATGCCAAGTAGACAGGGCCATGCCATAGTAAGAAATCATAGGTAGACTGGATGCACCAAAATTTGCCAGTCTAGCCATCTAGTAGTACTCATGACGCTTACTTTATCATAGATGCCCAGTAAAAAATGAAATGCCATAGCAAGAAAACATGCTTTTGTTGACTGTGTGCACTGCATGCAGCCAGCAAGAACATCTTTTTCTTACTTTGGTGTTGCCCCGCACCAATGCCCCCTCCAAGCCCAAGTCCCCCACACACATCCACACCTCTCCAAATCCCGCACACATCCATTAATATGTACATGCACACAAGCAGTCTTGCACTCATACAGCTACTCTCAGCTTTTTACAAAAAACCACCAGAACACATACATGATTGTGTGTATTTGCGTGAGTGAAGTGTTCTGGAGGTGTTGTGTGTATGATTGAGAGAAGTCGTATGGGGGTGGGCCTGCCTGTGTGCATGTATATGTGAATGTGTATATCTGCGTGAGTGAAGTGTTCTAGTGGGTACCTGTGCAGGTGCAAAAAATACTTGGGTAATTATTGATATGCACTGTTTACATCCAAGCAAAAAGATCATGGTGGAAATGCATTGATTCAAGGCACACGGTTGGTGTTTGTCCACTGTGGAATTAGCTGTTATGTGCATTATCATCGGAAATGTCCTCAAAAGGTGAGCATCTCATTCAAAGCTATGGATGCAGGATCTTCTTGACGCTAGAGCTTTGATTCTTGGACTGTTCACTGTTACTGGTAATTGTGTGTTGTAGATATTGCACAATGTGTGCATTGGTTGTACATGGCAATCAGTTAGCTTGATTGTCCATTGAGAGCAATGATAGATTGGATTTTGGGTTATTGTTGCATGGCTGAGCAAACCTTTCTTGATGGGAAGGCAGGGTTGGCGGATGATAATTCAAATGTTTGCGGCCTTAGGTAGATCGATGTTGCCCTCAGGACCTGGAAGAGTGGTGTAAGGGCTTTCTTGAAGGCAAGGTGGCCCCAAAGATCTTGGATCGGAAGGGATAGAATAGCAGAAATTGGATGTTTGGACTGACAAATGAGACGGGCCCATGTCAGATTTTAAGAAACACTGGCTTTTTATAAGTAGCTAGAATTGAGAGTAGTGGTTGAGCCTCATTCTGAGATGCGTGGTTTGCTTCTTGGAAACATAGGACCAATGCCCTGGAACACATAGCGGGAGCGTGCCTGTTTGCACAGAGCCTTGAAGGGGTGCAAAAGGACACTCAATCCAGTGGAATAAAACGGATGTACAGTGTATTTCTGGGTTCAGCATCTATAATGGGAGTGGAGAAGATATTTATTTGTGTCTCAGGAAACATACCATGCTAAATGGTAACACAATATAAATATGGCCTAATAATGGTCCATATTGACAAAACATATCATACACCATGCACCAAGTGACTCTATGATCATTTCAATTTCTGTGCCTGTATTTTTTACCATGAGAAATCACATGCAAATTAAGAAATCTGTTAAATTTAGTATGCCCAAACAACAGTGTGGTGTCACATTTTTCTGATAAAGACTGTCTAATAAATATATTACTAGATGTAGATCACACCCAATATATATTTCAGTCATAATAATGTTGCACTTGTCTGAGCAAAACGTTTTTACCAAAATCTAGCATAACCATATACATAATTCTCGGATGGATGATTGTCACTCCAAGATGAACAATATTGTACAGGCCCATTGTACTCTTTTAAAATGCCCCTATGGGAATGGGGAAAGTGAAAAATAACACGATTGAGGGTTCAATCTTCCTTTGAAAAAAAATCAAAGAGAATTTTGGGAACATACAAATCAACACTGATATTTAGATTTCTACAAATATGTCTGCAAAACAATAGTTGCACCCTTTGCCCTATACTATATATAAGGAAGGCCACAGGAATTTTCCAGACTCTTATCAGACACTTTCTCTTCTGGATTCCCTATTCAAGATCTTTGGAAGCATTGTATTTGCTAGATTGCAGGTGTGGGCTATTAAGGAAGAGATATTGTCCAACTTCCAATTGGGATTCGGAGAGGGATTGGGTACAATTGAGCAGGCCTTGAACGTATACCTAATCATTGCTAACTCTTTATGTATAAGGAGGGAACGGATATACCTTGCCGCCATGGACATTAGGACAGCGTTTGATAAGATCAGTAGAAGCAAGCTGTGGCAGTGCCTTCAAAACCAGACTTGTCATTTAGACCTTCTGAAAATATGAATGACTTGTGGTAAGTCAGACTATCTCAAAGGAAAATAACAAACGGTGCTCGTCAGGATGTCTTACATCAAAATTCAGTTCTCCATCCAAACCTAATTTACCCAAGGTTCTGTGCCTTACCACCAGTACAACAGATGAGCATGAATTGAACCAAAATGCTCTATAAGAGATTTTGTCTCAACTTGGACATGGTGGCTGGTTTATGACCCCCACCCCAAATGCCTCCCTAGCTTTTCCAAGAACAAATACCTGATCATACATACGTGTCTCTTTATTCTTCCTTTTCTCCTGAAAGAACAGCCTCCGGAACTTATAGGTGAGCTGTGATTGTCTCAGCCCACATATAGTTTGCATGTTTTTTTTCTCTATCTAGGGCTGCTGATTCTCTCAGTCCCGCCTGGGGATAATGTTTCTTTCTCCCCCTCTTGGGGAATCACTTCTCACGTTCCGCTTTGTGACCTTACCCCATCTTGGGTTTTTGTTTCTTCTGCCCCTTCTTGGGGTCCTGTTACTCTCACCTCTCTCTGGGGTTTCTGGTTTCTCACCCGCCCTGGCTTTTCCTTTCTCCCACTCCGGGAATCCCTTCTCCCACCCTCTCTTGGGGTCTCTTGTTTCTGTCTCTCAGCCCCTCCTGGGGGTTGGCCGGATCTCCTCACCCTCCTCCATGTTCCCTGTGACAATTGCGTGCCTGGTTTGCTGTAGCGATAGTCCTTGGGAGGGGCGGTCTCCTCAGCTGGTGCGGCACTGTGGTCTGAACTCCTGCTTTGTTCTCTGTGTTGGTTCGGCGTCTCTGTCCATCTTCGGTTTGCTAACTACTGGAAAAGCGGGCACCGGTTTCCCATGTCTGGCATGGTCAGAGCATCTCTTCTCCATCAGCCGAGTGTTACATGCTCTGTGCTGTATCGGAGAGAGCAACGCCCCATGGGCTTCACGGATTGGTAGCACGGCACACATTCTACCTTGGGCTGCTTTGGGTTCTACCTGTACTCTGGTGGCTGATTCCACATAATGTTCTTTAGCTGTGGCTTGCTCTGTGGGATTTCATTCACATGCGATTGACTCTGCAGGACTTCTTTCACCTGCTATTGACTCTGCAGGTCTTCCTCTCCCTGTGCCTGGCTCCGCAGGAGTTGCCCTCTCCACATTGTTGCTCATCTGTCCTCTTTATGATTCGGGCTAAGCCGAGATTGAAGAGCATGTTGATACTCTGGTTCAAGTAACAATGTTGTTCTTAATGGGTCAGAAACCACACCAATCATTTAAAAAAGGGCATTGCACATTGTTTCCCAGCTCAATTCCCATCAGTGAACAAATGGGAGTCTGTACTTAAGGGAGGATGAGTAAAAACCCTGTTTGGGGATTTCCTGTCCTTTAATGGGGAATCACTCCCAGTGGGATCCCACTTGCCCTGTCCCATAGGGGGTGCTAAGCATAGCGGGCTCACCTCCCTAGCCCCAAAGGAACATTGCCGTTTATGAACTGATGGTGAAAGATGTCATGGACATAAAACATTACATCTATGGCATATATGTGTACATTATTTACTACTGTCCACTAAGCTTAAAAGTAGGAAATGAAGAACACACCTTTCAAATAAAGGAACAATTTTGCCTTTCCCCCTCAACATGCCCTAACACAACCTGAATGATCACCTGCTGCCACCAAGATGCAGCCTTGAACTACCAACAACCTCCTACCAAGCTAGTCATGAGCCCCAGTAACATGCCTTATCTGGCAAAGCTTATGCTAATTAAGAAACATTTGCCTGTTTGACTACTGAAGGCCACCTCTCTGGGTCATCACAGTGTCTCTCAGCCACTCCTCCTGCTGCTACAGAAAGAGCTTCTCTAAAAAATAAGCCAATGCCTCCATTTCCCTTGTGCCACCTTGTAATTTCTAGATATTGTGACATTGAAAACCTGCAGAGCTCCGAGTTAGTAGTTCCCAGTAATATCTATTTCTCTCAGAATAGCACACTTGATAAAAGTAAATGCAGGCCTGCAACCTTTACACCATCTGTTTATAGTCCCCGGGACAGAAAGTATCAGTAGGACACAAATCAACCTTTTACTTTCTCTGCATCTCAGCCCATCTCATTAACAATGATGACAGCAGCATTTGAGAAAACAGCACTCTAAATGAATTGATCGGGAGCTAAAGTTTGGTCAGAACCCTATTTGGCAGAACCCTCTCTCCATATGTGAGCCATAGTTCTCTCTCTCTCCACTTGAACTCAGAAAAGCTTCATTCCAATACCCCGTTATCATGTTGTCTCAGAATGGGTTTTTAGGAACCGAATCGATGTGGCTTCAACCCCTGCCTGTCTCTCATAACAATCCCAGCACCGCACCTACTCTTGCAAGGTAGTAGTCTCCTAGGCAGAGCCTGCATTCTCTACATCAGGAATGATTTTCCATTGAAATACACAGTCACTGAGTCCTGTTTTTCAGCAGTCACCTTACAGGTCAGCGATCTCATCAGAACGACGCACTCACTGTCACTTCTCAGCCATGTTGCTTAACATTGATCACGAGTAAGAGAAATCAGCTTGCGTATAAAAGTGATTTTTAAAAGAGCATGCAGTTATCCTTCGAACACCGATATTTCCAACTAATTCCCCAAATAGTTATCCTTCTTAGTTAAATTCCGCTTAAAACGTTTTAGTTTCCAGCAACAAAAGGACACACCTCCAGCCCCACAGTTAGCATGTTCTGGCGCTCAATTGTAAGCTGCTTCTCTTGTCTTTGATGTAGAGGATAATAAGCTCGTTAAATGATAAGTGTTCGTCGTGCAGCGACTACATTGCCAACAAGGACCAAGTAACTAAGCAAGCATTCTTGTAACAGCGCCACGATGCCCGATGGCTGTTTGTGCGCTTTATAAATGTAAAATAAATAAATAAATAAGAAACCTCTTGGATTTGTTTATGTTGTAGTTCATATTGTAACTAGCAGTATCGCCTGGCGGCCTGTTGGCACGGTTACCAGCCACAGGTATAATGCTTAATCCCTAAAACCATTTGAATGCAAAGGCTAATTTGAGGGCATTTTATCAGCTTCCTAAACAGGCCCGGCTCCAGAATGTATCATCTAGGTGGTCCAGGGGTGTTATTGGGGGGCCCAATTTCCAGTTGGTGTGAGAGTAGCCTAACCCACCCCAGAGCTACATTATATCGCCTTGCAAACCTCTGGCACAAACAATACACAGGTTAGATTCTGTTTCCATACAGGCACTATGGACAGTTATCCAAACTGCATGAGCTGATGAGGATCAGTACTTTATAAACAGCCGCAGCCATGACATCCTCTGGCCTGGCAGTCTTCCACACTTGTTTGGTCAGAAACCCTCTAGTAAGTACGTACGACAGAAAGCACTAAAACATGGCCCATACTCACCATCTTGCCCTAGTTCCTGGCAGGCAGGGCAAGCTGCTATACCTGCCCAAATACAAAGGATACATTCTGATTAGGTAGGAATCATTATGAGAGGTACCCTTAGAGTGAACAGGAACAAAGTCATCATTCTTGCCGTGACACATTTTCAGGCAGGGCAGGCTGCCTGACACCCAAGTATAGAAGAGACATTCTGAAAGTCCCATTCTTGGCATCTTCAGTTAGGGCAGGCAACACGCATTGTTATTAGGTTGGCACTCTGCATGCAGTTTGTGTAAAAATTAAGAGCTTTATAAAGTCCATACCTGCACATCTTACCCATTTTATTTTTAGTTTGGGCTATGAGGTGACACCTTTAATATGAAATTATTGTATTTGATTACAGTAAAGTGGGAGTTGGCAAGTGAGAAAGGACACACCCACTACCTGCCCCTAGCCAACCAAAACACATCCCCCTGAGATCTCTTTGAGCTCACTCTATCAATATGAAATTTCACACTTTTGTCTGCCAGAGTTGTTTCTAAGCAGTCTGCTGAGAGTGTATTGCAGAAGTAAATGGCTAATGGTGTAATAAACATGTCTTGACCAAGTGCGCTATTAGCCACTTGATTATTATCTGTTCCTTGGACTGAAGTCCTGTTAAAAACAAGCATTGACAAAGCCATGTGGCTTATGTATAGGTATTACATAGGAATTTGCCAAGCACTGCTATCAAATGTCTAGACAATCACATCATTTTCCCGGCACTGTTGCAAACCTATGGCCAGGTAGTACCACCATAGTAGCAGTGCCTAGCAAATGCCTACCACATACCTAACCAAAAGCTCAAACCGTTGGTTATGTCCTTGCCTTTTTAACCAAGCTGCCCATCTGTGTTCTTTCAATTTTTTTTCATTTGTAGAATTCAAACTGCATAAATATTTATGATTAATTAGGTTAGACTTAAGGTGTACTCCCCAAAAACAAAAATACTTTGAACAAAAAACAGTGGAGGAAAAAATTAGCAAGACGTGAATTCTTTTCTCCAAAAAGCTGTATTTTCGACAAATGAGAATAGTCCTTTGACAACTGGTTTAAACTAAAAGGGTAATTTTCTCTTTAACTTTTTAAACTCCCTTACAAAGACATCCATGCAAAAAAGCTGTATTTTTGACAAATGAGAACAGTCCTTTGGTAACTGATTTAAAGGGGTAATTTTCTCTTTATCTTTAAAAACTCCCTTACAAAGACATCCAAGAAAAGATTTTCCATCAGTTCTTTCTCGTATGCTAATATGGTCAGATTTTCTTTGGGATCATGAAACATTGAGCGCCGAAAAGCTGTGACTACACGGGACATAGTAGAAAATGAGTTCTCACAGGACGCAGTTGAAATGCCTATGACCAGTGCAGAGACATTTATTTCATGCAGTCCTGGAAAAGCATCTGCATAATTGTTTAGTACTTCACGAATTGTGGCAATATTTGAACCTGCTGTGATTTTTTTTTGCAGCAATGGTTTTGCCACTACCAGTTCTGCCTCCAAAGTGGATTTTCTGACCTGTTTTAGGTCTAAAAGAGGTGAACATACATTGACATCCAGAAAATGCTGTGATGAGGGAACCAGAGCAGCAATGGCTTATATTAGCATAGTGTTTTTTCTGGGAGAATCTAGTTTCCATTCCAGCAATTGCTCTGTCAACAATGTGCAGCAGTGGTTTCCTAAGTATTTGTTGTTCTGTAATTGAAGAATCATTGTCATTTTCAGATTGTCCAACTGTGGTACATACCACAGAATCTGCAAATCGGCTATTTAGGGTTCTTCGTCTTTTTGGTCCATTCTCTAAATGCGTGACATCACCTGAAATATTTTCTGCGGTAGAAGAAGAGCAATATTTAACATAAAACATTGGATCAGCGCACATACTTTTTAGAGCCTCGAGGGTAGATTGCACAATCTCTACAGCAAATGCAAGATTTGTTTGCGCTGTTTGGAATGCAGAGTTGGCTGGTTTTAGGCTTAACAGCAAGTGTAATAAAAATGTACCA
Source organism: Ambystoma mexicanum (assembly GCF_040938575.1). Lineage (NCBI taxonomy): Eukaryota > Metazoa > Chordata > Amphibia > Caudata > Ambystomatidae > Ambystoma > Ambystoma mexicanum. The sequence continues at coordinate 408,814,236 of NC_090941.1, read as the reverse complement.
ATAATATATACATTTTCTCTTTGTATGTCAGACAATATACAACGTGACTCAGCACGCAATTCAGATGAAGCACTTTCATCATTATATATTTCAGATAAAAGATCAGAAATTGTATCTAAGTTTTCAACTGCATATTTGGTAACTTCATAATGGCTAGTCCATCTGAGTTCAAGCAATCTCTTAAGAGCTGGCCCATTATATTGTTGGCTTACGTAATGGCGATGAAAGAAAGTATGCAAAAGATTACATAAATCAAAGAAACGTTTTGCACTTGGTTCCCTCTGAAATGCATGTATAACAACACAATGGAGCTGATGATTAGAACAGTGAATATAGGCTATACATCGATTTAACCACTTTTGTATGACAGCCTGAACTCCCCCATTACAGTCACTCATAACTGACGCTGCATCATGGCACTGAGTCTAAAATTATATTTTGTCAGGTGGCTTAATATCTGTTCAGCAATGTGTTCTGCATCCAACTGTTCTAACTGTAAAAGGCCGATTAAATGCTCTTCTGGTTTGGCTTTACTTACAAAACCTACTAAAAGTGACACATTTTAATGTTGCATTTGTCACGCGTACCATCACTTTTGATACAAAAACTCTTTGAATCACAATTGTCATACCGTTGCTCAATTTTAGAGAGAAACATGCTTTTTAAAGTATCTATTACTTCATTTTGAATATCTTTTGAGGTATATCTGGCATTTTTGGGACCAGATTGAGCAATATTAGCCAGCTTTTTATCTTTTGTCAAAGTGTATTGAAACAGCTTTAAAAACAAGCCACCCGAGAAATCCAGCACATCTTCTGTGTCACCACGAAGAGGAAGTTCATTAACAACAAGAAACTTAATCACTTCTCCAATGCTCTTTAAGTAATAACTATTGTTTTCAATTACTTTTGTATCTAATAAAAAGGAAATTATGTCTCCTTTTTGCATTCATTTTGCACTTTCTGGCTCCCTGCTGGACCCTTGCCCAGCCACAACCCTCAAAGAAATGTTTGCTTCCACCTGCGCAGGTGAACAAGCAAGATCCATCATAAATGCCTCCCTCTCCTCTGGTATCTTTCCCGATGCATTTAAAACGGTTCATGTCAAACCTCTAATTAAAAAACCTTTGCTCGACCTTCTCGAGCCCAAAAACTACCACCCCATCTCAAACACCAGATTCCTTGCCAAACTCATTGACCGAACCGCCTACTCTCAACTAAATGCCTTTGTCGAAGCCAACAATCTCCTAGACCCCGCTCAATCAGGTTTCAGAGCTCATCACGGAACTGAAACCACCCTAATGTCAATTTGGGACGACCTTAAAATGACGGCAGACTCCGCGGGATGTGCGGCACTAATCCTTCTTGACCTATCCGCCGCCTTTGACACAATCAATCACTCAATCCTTCTAGACCGCCTCCTCTCCCTAGGAATTCGTGGAACCACTCTTAAATGGATAGCTTCATTCCTCAAAGATCGGTACCAAATAACGATACTCTCCACCTATACCTCCCAAGCCCGACCAGTTCACACGGGAGTCCCACAAGGAGCATGCGTATCCGCCCACCTGTTCAATTTATACTTGATCACCCCCCCACCAATAATTTGTTCGCGCAACATCCTGTGCTACAACTACGCCGACGACACTCAATTAATTCTACAACTCCTGAACTCAAAACCCAACTCCCGACCTGACCTGGACTCCTGCCTCCTTGACATAGAACTCTGGATGACCCAAAGCCACCTCCTGTTAAACCCCTCCAAAACGGAAATCATGGTATGTGGCAACCCTGAACTTCTACCACACCCACTCCCCTGGCCATCCGCCATGGGCAACTCACCGACCCCCTCCAACTCAGTGAAAAATCTTGGATGCACCCTTGACTCTGACCTAACACTCTCGCGCCAAGTCAACAACGTCTCAAAGTCCTGCCACTACCACCTTAAAACCCTTAGGCGCATGTTTCCATATCTCTCCTTTCCCAACAGACTCTCCGCGGTGCAATCAATCATTACATCAAGACTGGACTACGCAAACCCCCTATACCTCGGAGTCCACGCGTACCAACTGAATAAACTCCAAAGAGCACAAAACGCGGCGGCCAAATTGCTCCTTGCACTCGGCCCAAGAGACCACATCTCCCCAGCCCTTAAGACGCTGCACTGGCTTCCAGTAGCCCGAAGGGTGACTTTCAAAACCTTGTGCATCTCCCATCGAGAACTGCATAAAACCGGGCCTCAATATCTTTAAGACAAGCTAAAACCCTACCACCCCCCACTCACCTTAAGATCAAGCTCAGCCGGCCTCCTAGTCATACCAAAGACAAACTCAATCAGGTTAGGCGGATCATCATTCTCAGCAATGGCCCCCACGCTATGGAACTCACTCCCACCCCACATCCGCCTAACTGAGGATTTAATGTCTTTTCGCAAACTACTGAAAACCTGGCTCTTCCCCTAAAACCAAACTGTTCCAAACTAACTCAATCAGACCAACAGCAACTCAATGTCACCAATCCATTCAAATCACCTGATGAGAGAAACTCACAGCTAACAACCCTAATATAAATTAGAAGGACAAACAGAATTAAACAGATAGAAAGTAGATCAAAGCAATGAAATGGTTAATTAGAGTAACTCATACGGAAACAGTAAAGAGATTTAAACTCCAGACATGGACAGAATGCATGCGGAATGAACGAAGTGAAGGGCGTGGACAAGTTACTTATAATCGATTAAACAGGTGGACCAAATGTACGCGCTGAATGGAAGAATTCATGAGTGGAAGAACAGATAATTACTTAGTTCGAAGAAGTATGGAAATCAAATGAATATGCTGATCGGATGAGTGTATGGAATGGATGAACATGTTAAGTGGATGAGTGTGTAATGCGGCTGAGTGTGTAGAACGGATGAGCGTGTAGCGCGGATGAGTGCGTAAATATAGATTATATAAATATGCCATATATAAATATAGAAAAGCGAGTAGAACGCAGGAGTGCGTAAAACAGATGAATGTCCAGAACGGATGAGCATAAACGGGATAAGTGTGTAGAATAGATGAGTATGTGGAGCAGATGAGTATGTAGAGCACATCAGTGTGGATAACGGATGAATATGCAAGTGCGGAAAGTGTGTAGCTCGCTGGAGCAGATGAATGTACGAGCACATAGAGGGGATGAGCGCGTAGAGGGGATGAGCGCGTAGAGGGGATGAGCGCCTAGAGGGGGTGAGCGCCTAGAGGGGGTGAGCGCCTAGAGGGGATGAGTGCCTAGAGGGGGTGAGTGCCTAGAGGGGATGAATGCCTAGAGAGGATGAGTGCCTAGAGGGGATGAGTGCATAGAGGAGATGAGTGCGTAGAGGAGATGAGTGCGTAATCAGCACGTAGAGGGGATGTGCGCCTAGAGGGGAGGAGCAGCTAGAGGGGAGGAGCAGCTAGAGGGGAGTAGCACCTAGAGGGGAGGAGTGCCTAGAGGGGAGGAGTGCCTAGTGGGGGTGACTGCATAGAGGAGATGAGTGCGTAGAGGGGATGAGTGTGTAGAGGGGATGAATGCGTAGAGGGGATGAGTGCATAGAGGGGATGACTGCCTAGAGAGGATGACTGCCTAGAGGGGATGAGCGCCTAGAGGGGATGAGCACCTAGAGGGGGTGAGCGCCTAGAGGGGAGGAAAGCCTAAAGGGGAGGAGCGCCTAGAGGGGAGGAGCGCCTAGAGGGGAGGAGCGCCCAGAGGGGAGGAGCGCCTAAAGGGGAGGAGCACCTAGAGGGGAGGAGTGCCTAGAGGGGAGGAGTGCCTAGAGGGGAAGAGTGCGTCGAGGGGAGGAGTGCGTAGTGGGGATGAGTGCGTAGTAGGGAGGAGTGCGTAGAGGGGATCAGTGCGTAGAGGGGACGAGTGCGTAGCGCATTTAATTGCACGACATATATAGTATGGTTTGGAATGCAGAGAACGTCTGAAAGAGCATATAACCCATCATATCACACCACCACGCTTACTCTCTCCTTACATCACCACTCAACTAGAACACAGAGATACTATGACACCATTCGGTATAACTGTTCTCATACCAACATCTGCCGCTCACTCCACATCATTCTAAGTAATCACTGCTGGTTACACAACCCCCAGGCGTTCTCCTCAGGCCTAACGCAGCCACATCCGGTCTGGATAAATCCTGCCAGAACAAACACATACTCCTGATCTCTCAACCATCACACCTACCGCTAAAAAGCAGCTATTACACGGATACCGCACGAGCTGCACACATACCCGATGCTCACACGCACCTTTTGACTCTCTCCACTGTCTCTACTGATCTGAACTTCGGTTCCCAAGGGCGTTCAACCAACCAGCGCCTTCAGACCATACCAATGGTATATAAGGCGCTATATAAATGCAAAATAACAATAACAATAACTTTCTGCCAAAGCAAGAGCAGCATAGGTGTGTGTTTGGCCTAAAACATGTTTCGCAAAACCTTTGCCAGATTCCAAGGCATGTTTCCAATTGCGGAAACCAGTTACATTAAAGACAATGGGCCTCATTCCGAGTACGGCGCTAACCAATGGCGCTATTAACGCCTTGGTTGACGCCGTACCCGGACCGGCAGCGCCTTGGTGGATGGCGGAATTACCGCCCCATTCCAAGGTTGGCGGGGCGGTAATTCCCCATTCACCAAGGCTCTTCCCCATTCCCAAATGAGCCCCCATAGGGCTCAATGGGAATGGGGAAGATGCAAATAACGGTGACCGTTCATTACGGTCACCGTTATTGGCTTGGAGGCCCATTTGCGCTCTCGACTTTAACACCTGCTCAAAGCAGGCGTTAAGGGCGAGGGCGCAAAGGGAACTCGGAGTATGGCGGTAAGGGATTACCGCCACCGGTCTCGTTACCGGTGGCCGCTATCCCTTACCGCCATACTCGGAATGAGGCCCAATGTCCTTGTCATTCTGCCCAGTGGTAAACACACTACAAGGAAAACAAAAGCAAGCATCCTTGTTTACAGAATACTCCAGCCATTTTCGGGTTTGTACCATTCTGAACTGAATGCTATTTCACAGGTACCAAATTTACTTTTTGGATAGGACTGCAGTAAAGGCTGGGATGGTTTTTCACTATTCAAATCAATAACATTGTCTGTGTTAGCACACGATTTATGCTGTGCTTGATCAATAGTGCTTAGCTGATCGGGCCATTTCATCTCTTTTGCACAAAAATAGGGTGGTGCGGCCAGAGAACTTGATGGAAACGCTGATGCACTGTGGGTGGCTTCTACAGAACCTCTTCTAATGACAAATTTGTCCATAATGCTTGGCTCGAGTTAGAGTAAAAAAACTGCAATGCAAAACAAAACAAAAAAGATGATTAGTTATGAAATAAGCACGATAAAAGGGACTCCAGAGTGACCTGATTAGAAATTTCTGTAGGCCACAGCACCTGCCCTTTTAAGGCAAGCACTTGATTTGTTCCTCAAAAGTAAAAAAATGCTTTGCTCTCTTGAGATCCTGGAAAGATCATTGAAAAGGTTATTCGGAGAAAAGGTGCAACTAAAATACCCTACTTTCTGTATGAACATACATATTTTGAACAAATATCGGGCACAGCTATGGGCGCAACTTTTGCGCCAAGCCTTGCCAATTTGTATGTAGCAGCCTTTGAGGGGGAAACCATCTACCCTGACACAAATCCTTGGAAATCCCATATAGAACTTTGGTCACGCTACATCGACGACATACTTATGATTTTCAAAGGCACTGAAGCAGAACTAACAAGATTCATGATCTGGCTCAATGAAGGAAACAGACACCTGACGTTCACTGAGACGCACAGCAAATTCGAGATACATTTTCTAGATCTCCAACTTGAAATCAAAAACAACATCATAACTACCTCGGTATTTAATAAACCCACCGATAGGAATTCTCTGTTAACATTCTCAAGTTTCCACCCTGCAAGCCTGAAGAACAATCTGCCCTTCGGCCAATTTCTAAGAAACTGTCCGAACATCACAGATTTTGAAAGACAATCGGAACATTTGGCCAATAAACTAAAAAAGAGAGGATATCCTAGAAAAAACATCCAGCAGGCAAGAAAGAGGGCACGTAACATTCCACGTGATATTACGCTAGGTCAGCACACTAAACAAAAAAGTTCTGAGGATAAAATTACAGCGGTCTTCACGTTTTTACCACTTACTAACAAACTCAAACAGGAAGTTTTAAGACTCTGGCCAATCTTGAATGTGGGGGAATCAAATTTGGCCACTCCACGCTTTGCCATGAAAAGAAACAAGAACCTGAGGGATTCCCTTGTCAAAACCTACAAAGAAAAAAGTTTGCCTCATGAGACACTCTGGAACTATGAAAAACCGACAGGACATACCCCATGTGGGTCATGCAGTGCCTGCTCTGGGACTACGAGAACCAAAACCATAGACATCGGATGGCAATACCCATGGATACAAAATGAAATGACTAACTGTAACACGAAAAACATTATCTACCTGATCACCTGTCCATGTGCACTCAGATATGTAGGGATGACTACCCGACCGATCAGAACGAGGCTGCGGAGCATCGCTCTTGCATACGAACAAAAAAGATCACAGCCCCTATGGTGGAACACTACTTAGAAAAAAAGCACAGCCCCAAAGACATGCAATGGACAGTCCTTGAGAAAGTGAAGATACCAACAAGAGGAGGGAACATTCATAACTTACTTTTCAGACGTGAAAAATTGTGGATATACAGATTAAGAACTGATGTGGAAGGCCTAAATGAATCGATGTGCTGGCAATCACTTGCTACCCTCTAACCCTCTATTACATATTTCCTAAATGTAATGTGTGTAACAAACTGCACTGCTGGCTATCTATTGTATGTTTTGCCTCTGTTTTACAACCTATACAGAGTTTGCATTCCCCCCTAATACTCTGCTGTGTTGGAGACAAACCACACCCCCAACCATCACACTCACTGTATTGGTGTATAAAAATCTCCTTCTGATTTATTGTGATCATGTGAAGTACCATTCAGACCTATACACAATGAGACCATACCACCTTTAGTATATTTGGCATTAGCCTCTGTAAGTCATTTCTCGAGTTGTAATTTTTGAGTTCACATTGTAAAAACATCAGGACGTTATATAAGGCTCCTTCGAAACAATATTTTCTCCAAATATGTTATCTTTAAATAAGCTTCTCGATTTTTCTGACGATCCAGCTGTTACCATCGTGGCTGGTTCCTTAAGAGCTTAGCCCGTAGTTTGGCTAAAATAATTTGGCTATCTATGCAAGAGATGTGTCAAATCCCAAAACGGCCCGTTTTTTACTATTTACAGACAGATCCGCCGCTTCCCGTCATCAACATCCCATACTAAGATGGCCGCTATTCATGCAGTCCGTGTTCAGTCCTTTTTTAGTGTCCATTATGGTCCACACATAGTTTATCACGTGAATACACGACAGCCTAGATGCCGCTCCGTGTATCGACATCGGACTTGGTTAGAATCTCGAGGGGTACTCCTCATCAACCGGGAGGTAAGCAACACCTGATAGGCTAACGCTGCTCATGCACGGCCCCCTAGCCTTTACCGACGCTTCGTAGCAGCTCTTTCTTCCCATTCGATCCAAACTAAAGATACGCGTTATACACAGTGAGACCCCAGTATCTACAGATGTGAACCATGTCCTGGGCTGTCTCCTCTCTTTTCGTAAAATTAGACCACGGGCGGGACAAAAAAAAACCCTACATCCATGGCCCCACACGTACTTTATTTCTATGTATAAGGTTGGCTTGGGAAACTACAGTTTGTAAAATCCCCAGTACCATATGGGCTACAAATTACATAGAGTGACCAACTGGGTTGCTTTCTGGCGACGTGACAAGGGGATACCTAACTGGGCCTGTGAGCTCCACAGGTCAAACTCCTCAGGAGTCGACCTGCAAATTGAAAAAAGCTATTTTTTTAATGATCTTGGCCCTCATTACAAGTCAGGCGGTGGACCATGGTGCTATTAGCACCATGGTCCATGCCGGATTCCGCCATGGTGGATGACGGAATTACCGCCCCATTCCAAGGTGAGTGGGGCGGTAATTCCCCATTCACCATTTGCCCTTCCCCATTCCCATTTTCGCCCCATAGGGCATAATGGGGATGGGGAAGGTGCTAATTACGGCACCGTAAATTACGGTGCCGTAATTAGCACCAAGGTCGCTTAGCGCCTTGGACTTTAACGCCTGCAAAAAGCAGACGTTAAAGTGTGAATCAGGTGTTAAGGGTTAACGGCGCCGATGGCGCCGTTAAACCCTTAACGCCTGACTTGTAATGAGGGCGCTTGTGTTTTAAATGCCCACTGATGCAAACATAGTCATCCTTCAAGTTCCATTTTATTTCACCTAAATCTAAAAGAACATATTTCTTCTGTAGGTGAACAAGGAATGTGTGATCATCTGAGAACCGGGAATCTGTAAATAATTTACCTACTCGAATCCAGGACCCTGACACTTGGGAGTTGCCTCATCTATAAAGGGTAAGATGTATTATGACCTCTTATATCTATGAGGCTACTCACGGGATATGTCTCTAATGGCACTCTCCCTTGTTTTTCTTTTCTCCGTCCTTGCTCTTTCAAACATAGGGCAATCTCCTATTCTGAATTGAGAGACTCACCACTACCAGCAGAAGAAATCAGACCACACACCAAGGGGTGTTGGTCCTTAGCCCTGAAGAAAGTGGTCCCAATAACTTTAATACCACTGAAACCGGTCGGCTTCCATGTGACCTGATTGGAATAATTACAGATCAGAGATATCCCCAAATCAAGCCACACTTCTGATCCCAACACGAAAAGGGATCGTGCAAATTCTATAAAAACTTTGGGTTCGGAGTTCGCATCAAGAAATACATCTCCGAATCAAAAGAAATAGGAGCCGTCATTGACTATTCCTGGTCCATACACTCCAAATGATGTTTTTTTAACAAATATGACCTATGAAACAGTTTCATGAGTTCTACCTCTCGACTTATATAATCCCTTCTGCAGCTGAGAGACATTAGATCAACACCTCTAATTTTTTAATAAAGGTTGCATTCCAAAGAAACGAAATAAAAATTATATGTTTTATTTGGGAAACAACATATTATGTGCAAAACCTTGAAGGATAAAGCAAAAACAGGAATCCAACAGTGTGGAGTAAACCTCCATAAGAAAAAGCAATACCTGAATAGAATTGACTCAGATCAAATTGTGATATGGCAACTAAAATACAGCCATGCGTTACATGAACACCTTCCTCCTGCTTACCCAACTAAGAGGCATGTGTTTTGTTATCATAATTGATCCCCTAATTGCATGAATGAAGCTTTGCGCTGAATGATTAGACAATGGGGTCTGCAAACTGCAGCTCTCAAGATATTTAGGAATACAACTCCCATGATTATACTCTCTGAATACAGGGCCTTAAATGGAATGTTCCCAATGGCAGAGGAGTTCTCTTTAATCCGGCCTGCCTGCACGCAGATGCAGTTGCACTGTTTATATTCCAAGTCTCACAAGCAAAGAGGCACGTGCCCAGGGAAAGGAAGATGGGCAGTGACAGCGTGTTCATGTGCATCCCTGCTTTGCATTACTATTCAGTTGGAAGAGAAAATGTTTCCTAAACACCGCCATTCATACCTTTGTGATATTTAAGAGTGCAGCCTATGCTTTTCTATCAAGCATCTCAATCTTGTTACCAAACTCGCACAGATGAGATAACACACGCAGAGCAAGGTAACAATAGTTGGACAATCTGTTTTCTGCAAATAAGCACCTCTCCCACCTTCGGGGACACAAATAATACATTTCTTTTTGAGATAGATGCAATTTTCCTGGCGAAGAAAAGCACCTATCGTGCCACTGATGAAAGGACCCACATCCAACTGACATTATTGAAGTCCACTGAACCATCCCTCTTGGAAAGTACAGCACCTGCAACCTCAAGGGACCAGTCCAGCTGCAAGTAGATGAACGCCTTGGTATATGGATCTCTGAGTTCATGGGGAATTTTATCACATAGCTGTAGCACCTGGCATCATGGGTAGGAAGTGTGGGGATGTGGAACCAAATATGGTTGCACATCAGAACTGTGACTACATAGGACTTGTGAGAACATGAGACCGCTGAATAAAAAGGAATAAAAAGGAGTTTGGAGCGCGTGCACATCTCTCCCCCACATGCCTCCTTCCTGCCCATTCTCTTGGCGGCCTCTTTGAAGATAGGCTGTGACAGCCCTGATGCCCCACAATGCTGGAGCACTAAGGGCAGGAGTGGGCTCGGGGCACACTGAAGTGTGTTCCTATAATAGAATGGATGCCCCTGTGCGCCCCTTATATAGTAAGGCCTTATGCCTCTTCTCGGACATTGATTGTGCATGACATCTGCTGCTACTATGACCCCGGGACCACGGCCCCACCCCTGGATATGCATGCACCCCCTCCACCTACATGAATAATAGGAGAAAATGTCACAGGCAAGGGGCAAGAGGGATGGCATGACAGGGTGAACAAGAGTCCAGACAACACAGGGCGAGTAGGGGTAGGAAGAAGGAAGAGCAGTGTAGAGGGGCTGGTAAGGCGACAGGAAGAGGTCACAAACATGGGTATGCTTGGGATTAGTAGGGTGGGGCAGGTAGAGACAAGCTGCAGTTGCTAAGTGTATGAAGATTTTGGGGAAATATCTTCCAGCCAAAAAAGAAACTAAAGGAGAGGCAGGGAAAAACAAGTGAATGAGGCTGGAAGTAAGAGGGGGGGGATTTGGAGAGCTGAGGAGACTGAACAGGGTGATCATGTGATTATCAGAGGGAGCGCGAGTAAGGGAGAAAGTCTGAGGCCAATCCATTGCAGTGTTGCAGGGGGTTCTTGCACCTCCCCTGCCAGAGTTGCAGGAGGTGCCATCTCCCCCCAGTGTTGCAGACAGTCCCAGCTCCTCCGCTCCGGCTGTGGGCGGTGACTGCGCACACAACTGTGCCAGTAATGGGTAAATCAACCTCGGCTGACATAATCAGCCTGGGGCAGGAATCACTACCATACGTACAGTTGGATGCAGTAGGGGATTTCTTCAAACCACATGCAACAAGATGGAGTCCCCCATGGCTCACTTAGTGAGCGAGGGATTAATCAATGTCACCAAGTACGCCCTCCTGTACATAGGCACTGCCTTTTAATGTCAGATAAGGCCACATGAGTGAGGTGTAACCATGTTATGCAAAGTACAGCTTCACATGCCTAGGTGCTGCCATAATCAGACAAGTGCAGCCTCAAATCTCAGGTCCTGCCACTTATGCATGGCATAGGCTCATATCTTTTCATGTTACAACATGCCTCTAGTTTGTAAAGTTAATCATATATACTAGAAAAATTCATATATACTAGAAAACATGTCAGTATGGTGACACATGTTTTGCATGGATTATGCCGATTGCAATATGGTATTTCGTGTGCACATCCCCATGTTCTCCCTCTGCCACTGCTCCTCTCTCATGCACCAATCTTTCCCAATACACCCCTCTTTATACGTACGGTACACCTCTTTGTTGCTTCGGTCGTCTCCCACGTGCTTCTCACCCCAATAAGGTCCCTCTCAGCCTCCCTGCACATTTCTCACACACTGCTTCTCTTTCTCTTCATTCTCCTTGCAGCCTCCCCTTACATCCCTCACCCTTCTACCCTCCTCTTTCACCTGCACCACTCCCTGTCTCTGTACCCCTGTCACACTTTTCACCAACTACATATTCCTCTCTTCCCCTAAGCAACTAACACTGGGTTCTGCCTGTATACCACCACACTCTCACTTCTACCGTGCACGGCCCCCTACCAAACAGCGAAGCCCTACACCTCAAATTGATTTTTTCATCCAACAATTGCCTTAACTTAATAGCTATCTATAGACCACCATCATTGGTCTCAGACTTCTCACTGGAACTTTGCTCTCACTTAAACACTTTGAGATCCGTCAACGTGTCTACGGTCGTTATGGGAGACTGGAACTTCTGGCGAGGCAATAAGAGGGACAAAGGGGCTATAGCGCTGGAAAAAGCTTTGAATAACCTTGACTTCATAGTCCTTAATAAAGATCCCACTACCCCTCAGGGAAACCAGTTAGACTGGCTGTGTGGTCACAACATTTCATTACAAAACTGTAGCACCACTCCCTGCATTTGGAGTGACCATTATCTGATATCGGCTAACCTAAAACTGCCCTGTTATGCACATAAGCATAACCCTCACATAAAGGTAGCAATCAGAAACTTCAAAAATTTAAATGAACTTCAGCTCAAGCCCTGCTTGGACAAAATTCTGTGCTCCTTTCAGGACCACGACTCATGTGTCGAATTGCTAGACAAATATAATAAACACTTACTTGAGTCAGTAGAATCCGTGGCACCGCTTACCACTAAGCTAACTAGGAGAAATAGTAACAACCAAAAATGGTATACACCAGAGCTTCTTTCATTGAAGAAGGAAAAAACGACTTTGGAAAGAAAATGGATCACAGATAAATCGGCAGATAGTAAAGCGAGCTGGAAAAGGAAGGATATGAAATATAAAGAGAAAATTAAGTCAGCTAAGGCTAACTTCTTCAACGAGGAAATCGAGCTTGCTGACAACAATACAAGCAAACTCTTCAATATCTTGAAGAACATAGAAAAACCTGCATCTCTTACCCCCCCATTTACGCCATCTGAGGAGGACTGTAATATGGTGCTTAATGCATTTCAAGCCAAAACGGAAAAGGCGAGACAAAATATTATTAAGGCCAGAACTTCTTCTAGACAGGAGACCTGCCCCATTGAAGTGAAGGTATCTGCCAGAGAACAACTCTTTAAATTCGACCCCATCTCAGAGGCAGATATGCTAGAGGTGCTGAATAGCATGAAACCTACCACTTGCGCAGAAAATATCCTGCCTCCTGGTATCATTCTCCAACACAAAGATATATTTGCTCCCATCCTCCGGAGAATAGTGAATGCTTCGTTTCAAGAGGGCATGGTGCCTAAAGATCTGAAGAAAGTCACTATCACCCCACTTGTTAAAAAAGCGGGACTAGATCCCAAAGATCCCGCAAATCTTCATCCCATAACCAACTCGAACTTTGTTCTCAAACTGTTAGATAAGGTAGCTACACAGCAACTCCAATACTTTTAGAGAACCAGGAGATTCTGCACCAGCAACAATCTGGCTTCAGAGCATCCCACAGCACTGAAACAGCCATGCTGGATTTGCGGAATCAGATGCTGACTTTGTTGGACGATAACAAGTTGGGGATGCTGATGCTCCTAGACCTTAGTGCCGCATTTGACTTGGTGGATCACCACCTTCTCATCAAGGCGCTTAGAGAGAATGTTGGTTGCTCGGAGGGAGCTATTGACTGGCTCCTGTCCTTTCTTTCCAACCGCCAAGTGAGAGTACTCTGGGGTAGCAGTTTCTCCGACCCATGTGACATCCTATTCGGAGTGCCTCAAGGGGCCAGCTTATCTCCAATGCTGTTTAACATATATATGCGCACTTTGTGTAGCCTACTGGTGAAAGCCGGAGTGTCGTTCACAAATTACGCAGACGACACCCAACTCATATTGGAGTTGGGGGGTGGGAATCATGCCACGGACAGCGAAGTGATCACTAGGGTTTACAAGATAATAGACGACTGGATGCAGGCAAACTGGATGTGCCTGAACGATTCAAAAACCGAACTGATGCTGTTTGGCTCCAGTCGTCAGCTGGAAAAACTGGGGGCAGAGTACAACTCATTCCAAATTAAGAATGCCACTATTCAGGTGGTCCCCAAGGTGAAGACTCTGGGTATGATGGTCGATTCTGTGGTCGACTCTCATGCCCAGACCAGTTTTCTCCAAAAAAACACAGCGTACTATCTCAGGCTTATGAAAGCCATTAAGCCATTGCTTAATGAGGGAAACAGGGCAACGATAGCCAGAGCCATTATCCTCTCACAGCTCGACTACGGGAATGCCCTGCTGTAGGGGGCCTCATCCAAGGATCTATCCAGCTGTCAGGTGATCCAGAACAACGCGGTCAGGTTAGTGAAATATCTGAAGAGGAAAGACCATGTTACTGAAGAGAGGTTTGCTCTGCACTGGCTTAGAGTAGAAGAACGCATAAAGTTCAAGGCTCTCTGCCTGGTACACAAGTGCCTTTTTGGCACAGTGCCTGCCTACTTGAAAACGTGTGTAGTGCCCTACAATCCCAGTAGAAATCTACGCTCGGGGGGAAAATGCCTCTTGATCGTGCCCAAGTTCAAGCTAAAAACCGGGCTGGGCAGATCTTTCCTTGTGCTGGCTCCTAAATTGTGGAACAGCGTCCCCGAATCCCTGAGGTCTGAAGTTAATCACTCCGCGTTTAGGAAGCTGCTGAAGACACACCTTTTTAGATGAGAATTCGGGCGAAGGCCATTTCTCAGGGACACCCTTTAGGCAGTAGCTATTTGTACTTGTCGTCCGTCTCGTACTTGTCGTCCGTCTCGCAGTATCAGTGTTTTATGTACAAGCGCCCTGATGCCCGTGGGCTACCGGCGCTATACAAAAATTAAATACATACATACATACATACATTTCACAAGTCCTCCTTAGGCGTCCTCATCGCCGGTGTCCTCAGCAACGGATGAATGGGCTCCTGTTTGTACAGGTTCAGACTTGATACAGCCAAAGGCATCCCATCTATCCCCACTCTTGCTAGGGTTTGAATGGCCAAGCACCATGGGCAGCCCCGGAAAGCTACCCTAGCAAACTTCATCAATATTGCCCTTGCCCCATCCAACACCCATCGACCACACACACATGCCCCCTCATGCTGATCAATGCTTGCTCATCAGTCACTCACACCACAGAGTTAACTGATGTCATCATGCACAATCACCTTTATGCCCTCCTCATCAACGAAACATAACCTATACTCTCCACACGTTTTCAACATCCTCCTACTCCCAGGCTAATGTATCCAACATGCCAACTGGCCAGGAAAGGTAAGAGGAGGAGTGGCAATCATCCACAAGAGCGATTTGTCATGCTCCATCATCCCCCTCCCAGCGCAAGCTAGTATGAATCACTCGCCTGCCAGTTCCCTTATCTCACAAGGAATTCATAGCCTTCGACCTCATTTACAGACCACCTCACATGAGTGAGTCTGTCATTTCCGACATCTCCAACGTACTCTTCTCTGCCAAATTAGCACACAGTAATAATATTTTTTGTAGAGATTTAACGCCTCAAGCCGACTACTACATTCAAAGCACACTTTTCGCACTGAGAGGATTCATGGACCTTAGGTAAATTGTGCTCTCCCCCACAAAAAACAAAGTTAACATCTTAGACTTAGTCTTTACGTCATCTCCTCTGCTCACCTGCTCAGACCCTATCCCACTCGACTGGTCTGACCACTCTGGCCATCCCACTGTCGATCACCCACTCCACCATGGCCCACAAAGGTCAGGCTAAACACCCCTCACTCAGCGCCGCTCATTTAAAACCTTTCCCATGAATGGGCTAGAAGAAAACTTTGCAGACTTCTCCACCACATGGAATGCCTCTCTCTTCTGGTTGTGTAAAAACTGTAACCCTGGAGATCTCACCAGCTGTAGGATTCTGATCACTGAGTCCAAAGCTGCTTACTACTCCATCACCATTGCGGCACCCTCTATCCGGAGCAAAGCCCTCTTTGAAGTAGTAAAGCATTGTACCAAAATCCGACCACGAGGTGCCAGCAACTCTAGGAAAATGCTACGGAATCAACAACATTTTAATTAAAAACAGAGAAAATTGACAGATCAATAAAGCAACCCCACACAGCACTAGCCACCCCCTGTGCTCTAGCATGCACACTGCCCCTCTGGACTGAATTCTCTCCTCTCTCCTTCCCAAACCTCCTAAAAACAATTGCCTCTCTCAAACCTACTTCCTACTCTTACAATATTATCCCTGTCTAGATTATTAAAAAAATAATGGGCACGGTTCTCAATGCACTCCTCAACATCATTAATGCCTTCCTCACAGAAGGGTAATCCCGGACACCCTCAAGACTGGTCTCATACAACCTCTTTTTAAAAACTTGACCATATTCCCAGATGACTTGGCTGATTATGGTCTATTATGAACCTCCCGTTTATTGGCAAAATCTTGGAAAAAGTACCTGCTACACAACTACTCTCCAGAATTGAACAACTACATCTCCACAACTGTCAGTCAAGGGTTCCATTCCAAGTATATCATCGATACAGCCAACATCCAGGTTTTAGATGATGCCCTCCAAATCATGAATAAGGGTGATTCATGCCTCCCCATCTTTCTTAGCCTCTCGGCTGCATTCAGCACCATCAACCATTGCTTCTTCCTATCCCTCCTTGCCAACAGGAAGGGATTCTCTGGCACTGTCCTGAATTGTTGACCTCCTAACTCTTGGGCCGAGACCAGGCTGTCTAGGTCCAGAAGTTGCATTCTAACATAGTCCCGGTCTTCTTTGGAGTCCCACAAAGCTCCTTCCTCTCAGCAACCCTTTTTAACCTTTTCACAGAGCCTCTGAGCACACTCCTCAAAGATCCCAATATAGCCATCCAACAATGCCCCCACAATTCTCGAATTTCTCAAATCTCCCAAAATGTATCTTTTTCAACAAGACCTGAGCAAGGACTAATCCCAATGTATGTACAGACCGACGCACAGACCGTAACTCACAGTACTGCGCTACTGTTAAAAGGTGCCAGGTGATACGCTGGCTACTCACACCATATGCCCCCAGGACAGCCCTCTGCCACTCTTGAGCTAGGTCTGTGCTTTAAACAATAAAATAATAATAATAATAATAACATATTAGTGGACCGCCATTGCGACTTACCAGTGGGCCCACATTGACCAAGTGGGCAGTGCATATGGATTGCTTCATATTTTCACATCATTGTAACCCACCCCAGGGGAAAAACCTAGACAGCAGTTGGTGTGGTGATCCCGCTGGGTAGAACGGCCAATGGGAGGGGGAGGGGGAAATGAGGGGGCATGGGAAGGACAGGTCAGTGTGGGTTGTTTGGGTGAGGTCAAGGGAAGAAAAGATGGACTGAGAGACGAGACGGAGGAATGATGGTGCAACAGATCGCAGAAGAAGATTACAGAGAGTGTTTGCAAGGTGAAATATTGGTTGGTGAGAGAAAGGGGTACTTGGTAGTCACATTGCATGCATGGTGAGTGAAGGGAGTGGCTCAGGTTAAGTGTAAGCGAAGGGGTGAGTAAATAAGAGTGAGCAAATAAGGTGAATGAGAGAGTGAAAGGAAGGCGACTGTGAGGCTAGGAGGGGTGGTGTGTTGTGTTAAGTAGGAGTAGAGTAGTAATAGAGAGGGGTGTGGTGAGTAGTAGGTCGGGAGTGGAGAGTAGTGAGGGGAATGGAGAGCAGTAGAGAGGTGGAGAGGAGAGTAGTAGAGGGGGAGCGGAGAGTAGAAGAGAGTAGACTGGAGAGTGGTAAATAGGAGAGTGGAAAGTATCAGAGCGGGGAGTATAAAGAAGTAGAGAGACTCCATAGCACTACACCACAATGGTTGAGATTGTTCCTAACTGACAGAACATAAATCACCTGGTTCCCCCCTTTCAGTTTGAACCCATGACCCATTACCTGTGGAGTTCCTCAGGGATCAAGCCTCTGGCCGTTCCTCTTCAACATCTATATGACCTGTGAGGAATCCAGGGAATTTGTCCCCACTCCACATTGGGGAGCAACCCCCTTTGGGACTAGGTAGGTGAGCCTGCTCAGTTTAACACCTCCTAGGGGACAGGGCACGTCAAATTCAACTGGGCTGATCCCCTTCTTAGAGGACAAGAGGCCCATAGAAAGGGAGATAAGTTATCCTCCCTTTTTCCCAAGATTCCAATACTACCTTAGTTGGATACCTGGGAGTTAATGTATGACGATTGGAAACTTCCTGTAAGGGTGGTTGGTATGATTTCTGACCCTCAGTGTGTACAGGATCTGCTGAGAGTAAGAGCACAGTGGAATGTTCAACCCTCTAACATAGGGATAAAGAGCCAATCAACTTTGGAGAAGGGAGAGAGACAACCGTAGAGGTGGAGCCATGCAGAGCCTTCCCCGTGGTAGGTATGGCAGGAAGAGGAGAATATATGCCAGGCATGGCATGCCTGGCTGAGGCAGAGAGGATGTAACACTGATAGTCCTGCCTGGAGAGGAACTGGGAACGTTCGGCCCAGAGAAACAAAGCATAGCACAAGCTGTCCAATAAGAGGTGGGTCACAGGACTAGCACCGCAGACCCATTGGAGGTCTGTTGGAGAACGGGGCAAGCTCCGCTGGCAGTGATGAACCAAGAAGATGAAGAGGAACCAGTGACGTCTGGACTGGACTCCCCACATTTCCTGAGGCGTGACACAACAAGGCGAGAGTCATGCGGCTGCTCCAGCGAACTGGGAGAGGGGAGGCAAGGCCCAAGAAACAAGACCCCAAGGTGGGATGAACAAAGCCATACCTCAAGGCAGGCTGATAGAATGAAGACACCAAGGCGTAGCATGAGAAACCAGACCCCAATGCGGGGTGAACAAAACCATACCCCATGGCGGGTTGAGAGAAGCAAGACCCCACAGTGGGGTAAGAAAAACAAGCCCCTTAGGCAGGGCATGAGAAACCAGTCCCAAGGCTGGGTGAACGAAACTGTACATGTTAGGCAAGATTGTATGCAGTACCCTTTGGGTGCACTACAACAACCCTTACTTCCTGGCAATAGGAACCCAACCTTTGGTATAGGTCTGCACTACACATGTTTTTAGCGTGTTGAGCAGCCAGGCTCAAGAGGGGTCAATGTGAGCTGCAGGGGAGTTACACTGAGATTCACAGTGACAAGTATTCAAATAAACTCTTACACACAAGGTTTCTTCAGTAAACAATTATTAATTTATTTACCAGTCAGTTATAATAAGCCTTCTTCAGAAGGGAGCAATATAAAACAACACACAAATGCACTCCAAAAATACACACTCTTAGTTATCTGAAGCAGCAAATACCCATTTGGGATGACACACAGGCACTACGTACACCCTCGGGTGACATCAATAGCTAGGGTGCACTTGGCATTAATATATTACTGTTGCATTTAGAATATTCTTGGGAGTAGTGTTAAAGAGAAGAGAGTTCAGAATAAAACAAGTATTCACACAGTTCTTCTTAAGTAGGTAAGTACTTTCAAAACAACCCAAGACGAGGATCCCAAAAAGCTGCCTCAATGGCAAGATAGCCCAGAACCTTTTTGGTGAAGAATATCAGGGACACCCTTACTACAGGGGGAAGGACATGTAGAATGGGACCAGAGACATTTCATGTGGATTTAATGGAGCTGTGTAGAAGAAAGACTGATTAAAAGACATTCAGGGATTCAAAATGGCCGCCGGCACTGTGTAGATGTGCCGACAGCTCTTCCGAGGCTCAAATCTGGCTCGGGCGCCCCACGACCCCTCCAGAGTCCTCATAGCATACTACCAGCTGTCGGGGGAGTCGCGCGACACAGGAGGTAGCCGTGAGATCCGAGATTGCAGAGGCGGAGCAGAGGAGCAAGCGGCTTGTGGAGGCGATCGGGAAGGAAGGCGAGCAGCAAGGCGAAGCCCACGGCTCTTCCCGGTGTCGGAGGGGGAAGGTTGTGTGAGGAGAATCAGGACCAGTGTGGACCCATGGAGAACTAAGTGGCCTGCGAAGCAAGGAAGACGCGGGAGCTGCGGTGCAGTGCTCGAGTGCCCGCGCGGGGATCGGCGCCGAGAGCAGACCGCTGAAGGTGGAGGAGGGGCAGAGCGAGGCCGTGCCCGGAGTGTTCTACAGGGCCGCTGGCGCAGCGGTGCCCCGCGGCAAGGTCAGCCGGTCCACGGAGAGACGGAGGCGAAAGGGGGCCCGGAGTGGAGGAGGTAAGGGGGCCAACCAAGAGGACTGGAGGGAATGCTCCCCCTGCAACAGCCTGGGGGGGTGGTTGCCCCCAGAGCACACCTCTAAGGCTCTCTGGCAGTGGGAGGCAGGGGATGGGAAGCCATCTGCCCCCCTAGAGGAGAAAGGAACGAGAACAGAGGAGTGGCAGCCCCCGGCGGGAGGATGAAGGTCATGGGCGGACCCGGGCCCGAGGGCATACATGGACTGCAACACTTGGACTGAGCCAGGGGGCCCCTCAGCGTTCTAAAAGAAAGGGGAAAAAAAAGCCGGAGCTGGGGATTGAAGCAGAGCTCTGACAAGTAGCTACCAGGGCCCCTGGGGATACTGTGAATCGGACGGCTGGCTTGGGGACCGCCGGGAGTCTATGCCAGCTCCCCTAGCGTGCACACTGCTCCAGTACAAGCTGGTTAGCCCAGTTAGACACAAGGAGAGAGTCTCCCACACCGAAGAGCAAGGAAAGGCCAAAGGAGGGAGAGGGTACCCGGGAACCTTCAGTGGGCAGAGGAATAGTACAGGAGCACACGGAAACCAAAAGAGCATGACAACGAAAACTAAAGGGAGAGGAGGGAAGCCTTCCCAAGCTTTGGGAGACACATTGGGAACCCTCCAAGCAATTTGGTCAGCACAGAGCAGCAGGGAAGGAGCTAGCAGCAATCAGGAGGAGCCTGGGGAAGGCGCTCTTCTTGGAGTAATGGAGGGCGTACCCTCGATGTCCCGACAGGATCTTTTGAGCGAATTCCAGGCGCTGCAGACTAATCTGACAAAAACATTCCAGGACCAATTTCAACTGATGCGAGCCGATCTCAATGAGGCCCTTGGAGGGATCAGGCAGGAGGTGAGACAACTAGGCGAAAGGACTGATCTCCTGGAACAAGGCCTTCAAGAAGTGGATAGGGAGACCACTGAGAACAGTGAAGCTATTGAAAGGCTGGACGTGGCAGCACGAAACTTGGAAATACAGGTGGAAGATCTGGAAAACAGATCCCGAAGGGCAAATATAAGGATAAAACTGCTGCCAGAATCAGTGTTGGATAAAGAACTATAGATGGTGGACCAGGAGGTGTTCACAGGAATATTGAAGGAAGAAAATCCGACTACAATTTAACTGGATAGAGTACACAGAGTGGGGAGGTCAGTTAAGGATCGGGCAGCGAGGCCAAGAGATGTCCTGGCGGCATTCACCAGGCATGCCCAGAAGGCGGCAGTCCTGTTGGCGGCAAGGAAACAAGAACCCATTGACTATAAGGGGCAGCAGATTGCATTGTATCAGGATTTGGAGAGTATTACACTCACAAAGAGGAGGCAAATGAATCCAGTGCTGAGAGTGCTAAAGGAGAAAGGCATTCGGTACAAATGGACCTTCCCATTTGGAGTGGCTTTTGAATGGGAGGGTAACCAAAAGCGTATTACCTCGGTGCAGGAAGGAGCGGACATCTTGCGCATAGAACTGGATGGTGACGCCTCAGGACCCGGTCTCCAGAGCACGAGCAACCAACCTAGAATGAGACCGTGGGAATGGTCAACGGCCATAAAAAGCGAAGGGCTCGGAAGGAGAGAGGGCCAAAATGAAAAGAAAACACTGATGGGATGGCAAAGGGAAGGCAGGAGAGCCCCTGAGGATATATGGCGGTATGAGGGGTGGTGGGCCTCTAAAGGGAGTAATGAGATTTTTGGGCTTGTTGGGGAGCAACCATTTTGAATCAGAGTGGGTGGGTTTGCCCGAGGTAGGAGTGGAGGAGAAGCGGGAAGGATACGTTCTTCTGGGGGGCTGGGGCGACGGTACAGGGGAAGTGGGAGGGAGGGGGGAGGAGGGAGTGGAAAAGAGGGGAGACGGGGCAACTTTTCCGGGAAAGAAGGTGAAAGTAGGGGACAAGCAGCTGGGACACGGAGGTGGGTTGGTGATCCTTTAAGTGGCTAACACATAATGTACGGGGGCTTAACACCCCTCTTAAAAGGAAGAAGTTGGAACAATTCACAAGGAAAGAGGGGCCAGATATCCTAGGGCTTCAGGAAACTCATCTATTGTCCAAAGATCAGGGGCGGTTGAGATTGCGGGGTTTGATCAGATCCTTCATGCTATTAGCAACAGCAAAACTAAGGGAGTGGCTCTGGCTCTTAGAAATACTGTGGATTTTAGGGTCGGGGAGGTCATACGAGACAAGAAGGAGAGGTATATAATAGTCCAAGGGAATTTTCAGGATATACCCTATACCATAGCGGTATTATACGCACCAAATTCGGGTCAGGAGCAGTTCCTTCAGCGAGTGTTGGGAGTTTTGGAGGAGAGGGCTTGTGGTCAGGTGATCCTGATGGGTGATCTTAAAATTAAATGGCACAGGGAGCAGGATAGGCTTGGGGACGAGGTAAAAGGAGAGGGGGGCGGTGATGTCAGCAGCTTTGAAGGATAGGATCGAGAAGATGGGACTGCGTGACACATGGCGAGAGCTGAGAGGGGAGGAGGAGGGATGTACGTTTTTGTCTGGGGTCCATGGGTCGCAGTCCAGAATTGATTACATCTGGGTCTCTGCGGGTCTGGTGAGTAAGATTCGGGAAGTGAATACAGGCCCTATAGGAATAGCAGACCATAAAACAGTCTCCATTATTTTGGACTTAGGAAGGAGGGAAAGGAGGGTGTGGGGATGGAAGTACCCTAGTGCCTTGTTAAGGGATGTGGTGATCAGGGCAGGAATGGAAGAAAAGATCAAAAGTTTCTTCGCTCTTAATAAGGAGGGAGATACAAGTGAAGCGATCAGATGGGACCCATTTAAGGCTACTCTCAGAGGGGAATTAATAGCAGTGGCCACCCTTCGGACGCGGCAACGTAGGGCACTCGAATCACAGTTGGAGGTGGAGGTAGAGGTAACTAGACAACAAATGGGTATGACTCTGTCCAGACTCGCCACGAGGGCCTACAGAAGGGCGGTGGGGCAATAAGAGGTTCTTTGAACCAAAAAAGCGGAGGGGGCTCTACTTGCGTTGCGCCAGAAGTACTACGCAAAGGCGGGTAAAGCTGATGCGTTGTTGGCGTGCCTGTTCAGAGGAGTGAGATCGAGGAATGTTATTACGGCGTTAAAAACAGGAGCGGGGGAAAGGGTGACACTCCTAGAGGATCTGCAAGAAGCACTAGCAGAGTATTATGAATCACTCTATACCTCGCAGAGTCCTCGGGCTGATCTACAGGAGAGGTTTTTAGGGAGGGTGCAACTGGAGAGAATAGGGTGGGACATACGGGAGTTCCTAGATCAGGAGATTACGGAGGAGGAAGTAGGGAAAGTGATTAGGGGATTGCAGGCTAATAAGGCTAATAAGGCCCCAGGCCCAGATGGTATACAGGAGATTTTTATAAAACATTCAGTACGCTATTGATTCCGCACTTGACCTCACTCTTTAATACTTTTAGGAGGTCAGGTAGAATAACTCCCTCCATGGAAGGGGCTAAATTGACCGTCATTCTCAAGCCCAATAAGAGCCCAGAGGAAAGAACGTTGTATAGGCCTATTGCGTTGATAAACATTGACGCTAAGATTTTTACTAAGGTCTTGGCGAATGGGCTTGAGAACTGACTGTCTGATTTGATACACCCGGATCAGGCGGGCTTCGTTAGGGGCCGGCAAATGGCGGACAATATAAGGAGGGTCGCCCATTTAGTAGTAAAGGCGCAGAAGACGGGCACTCCCGCGGTCCTTCTTGCTTTGGACGCAGAAAAGGCATTTGACCGCGTGGAGTGGTCCTTTCTGTTTCAGGTGTTGCAGCAGATGGGCTTTGGAGAGGAATTCTTAACGATGGTGCAAGCTAACTATCAGGCCCCGTCCATAAGGATAGCGGTGAATGGAGTGATGTCCAGAGTGTTTGGTTTGCATGGGGGCACAAAGCAAGGCTGCCCCCTCTCCCCAATGCTTTAGCCAATTTTTTTGAAGCCTCTCCTTCAGGCGATAAGGGACGCAGGGGAGATACAGGGTATACCTTTCGTGGGGAGGCAACAGAAGGTAGCAGCATTCTAAATCATACGCTGCTTACCCTGACAGACCCAATTAACTCAATTAGGGCTGCAGCGTTTCAGGACAAAATAAATATCTTTTAGTGCCCCGGTCACGTAATTTTTGCGGGCCGGGGTACTAATAGCAATAGAACCCTCGCGTCGGGGGCATTACCGTCTCAGGTAATGCCCCGGGGCCTTCCGTAAGGCCCTCGCTTCGCTCGGGTCCTTACCTGAGACAGTAATGCCCCCGACGCTCGGGTTCTATTGCTTAATTCTTAAATCTTGATAATTGTTTTTAAAGCAAGGGGGGGCTTCTTCTAGATAACGACTGTGTCACCTGCAAAAAGCGTGACACTCAATTTTTCGCCATTCAGTGAAGGGGTGTTTGCAGGGAGGTGATACTTTCCGTTGTCAATTGCATTTACGTGCGTGGTAAAGAGGAAGGGGGCGGAGGACACACAGCCATGTCTCGCAACGTTTTCCATGCCAAAATAATGAGTACTTTTGCTTCCCAATCTCCATCTGACCGGGTCTGAGCTCTTAATAGTGACATAAATATGCGAGGCAACAAAGACGTTAGAATATTAAGTTGAATCAGGGACTTTCAAAGGGCAACTCTTGGCACCCCGTCAGAAGCAGTTTTTAGGTCTATGGATATTAGGGATATGGACTGTTCCTTGCAGAAAACGCGTTTTTTGAAGAAGATTCAGTCTAAAAACGTGATCAATGGTGCTTCCTCCTTTCTCGCACCCCACCTGGTGATGACATATTATGTGACTCTCAATCATCCAGGTTACAAGCCGTTCCAAGAGGCATTTGCCGAACAGCTTCCCTGGAAATATCCAAGAGGGAAATTGCCCTGTAATTCTTTGGGTTACGCTCTCCTTTTTAGTTTTGGCTTTTAGGTGGTGCTAACGAACCACCGATATGCAAAACTATTGCATTGGACTACAGCTAGGACGGAGAAGGGATATGAGGAGGGGCACACTGCTGGTGGGTTTTGTTTGAATATTTATTCACCCATTGACTGTCCAAGGCAATGTCGACCCCTGCGGTCATTTTTCTCCCACTTCCTGCCTCTACCTACCCAAAACACACCCTCCGGTTATCTCTTTGCGCTAGTTTTATCATGCAGTAACTTTAAACTTGGTGCTGTATGTGCCTGCCAAAGTTATTTCAAAGCAGTCTTTTGAGAATGGCTTAATTTGAGTTGTGAATGCACTACTGTTGTCATAAAAATATGTTAACCAAGTGTGCCTAAGGGCACTTGATCTGTAAGCTGTATGCATGTTCTTGCACTGAAGCTGTGTTGAAAGCAAACATTGGCAAATCCAACAGTTTTGGCCTGCACACAGATATTTGTGTCAGGCACTTCTATCATATGCCCGGGTCCTTGCTCCATTTTGCAGATGCTACCATTAATGACCAGCTCGTACCATAATGGAAGCTTATTCCATGCCTAAGCCAAAGTCAAAACTGTTGGCATTGCTAATGCAAGTTTAAATATTGGGGCCACGTCTGCAGTTTCCCAGGAAGTCGAAACTTCCCCAAGTTTGCAGGCGGCCATGCTCTTATGTGTACCCTTATGCATCCTCCGGGCCCTGACCTCCCACACCGAATCACCCCCAGCTTCTGTCTAGCCTCAGCACTTGCCTCGGCTCAACCTCCACCATGGAGGCACGCACTTACCTTACTCTGCCCTTCACCTGTTGCTCACCCAAGAGCACCGCAGCACTTAGCCCATTCTTCCTCCCTCTGCACTTGCACTTTCTGAACACTCACAAGACATAGTAGGTTCGTCCCGCCCACCCCACCCCGACTGTATTGAATATTCTTCATGTGTTTAATTTTTTCACATCCCCTTGCTCCCTCCCTGGTGCCCTGTGGGTGCTTTGAAACAGTATGTACTTCCTGTATAAGCAGTTAACAAGCGAACAATAAATAAATAAATGAATAAATAATGTCCTTGTTGAATATTTCAGCAGGGATTGTTTCGGGGCCTGGTGTTTTAGACTGCTTTGGTTTTACAATGGCTGAGGTAATCGCTGTATAATTAAGTTTTAGAATTTCTGTAGAATTTTGATTGTCCTATTATGTTACTCATCTGAAGCTTTAGAATTCTAAAGTGTTCTCTTTCCTTTTTATATCCTTTTTATACAAATTGCTAAAACTGGTTTGGCACTCACTTCCCGTCAACCACATTCAAAGTGTCTGACGCCCTGAGTCATCTCCATTGTGAGCAGTCTTTTGTCTCACCTGGAGTACTCCTCAGGCTGGATTCTGCCTGCTAGCGCCTGCGCAGTGCTGGCAGAGGCCGACGGTGAAGGCCACGCAGCTGAGCATTTACCTGGCGGTGGATTCTTAGCTCTGTTATGCAGGTGCTGGCGATGCTTGCAGAGGCTGCAGCACCTGGGGCAGAGGCCGGAGGGCCTGGGGAAGCTTCCTTCTCTGATTCTGCCCAAGGCAGGAAGGGTATCCCACCCGCTGGTTTTTGGAGGTTGACATTTTAGTGAATACAGATATGGCGGTGCTCCTTATGGGGGGTTTCTCATGTGCTCCTCATGCACGTTGAGACAGACAATAGATATGGGGCCTCATTACACGGTAGGAGGTAACCATGCCGCTATTAGCGGCATGGCTACTCCCTTACCGCATACCAGGTCCGGGTAGGCGGTATGGGGACTTACCGGGTCATTCCGACCCTGGAGGACCCGGTAAATCCCTATGCCAAATACCATTCCCCATTCCCATTCGAGCCGCCATAGGGCTCAATGGGAATGGGGAAGGAGCTAATAACGGTACCGCAATTTACGGTACCGTTATTAGCTCTGAAGTCCCTCAGCGGGTCCCGTCCTTAACACCTGGTCATGTCAAACTAGAAACTATATCGTGCCTCCTATTGCTATGAATATATGTATATTGGCCTACGCCAAGCTGCTAACAAGCTGCTTATAAACTACATGCGAATAAACTCGCATTGCAAGGTCCTGACCTTAGAATCTATGTAAACGGCCATTTTGGGTCAAGCCGCCATTTTAGGTTTTCTTGCTCTATAAAGTCACCATGTGAGCTAAAATGGTAGCCTATGTTATTCAGAACAGAACTCGATTTTCATGACCTCTGTACAGATAATGTATAACTTGCCTGCAGGCCACTTGTTAGGGTCATGAGCTGAGACCTTGTCCTTCTGCTGACCTGTGTGTAATGGTGTAATGGAAACTGATCTATAATTGAATGAGAACACCTGCTTAACTATATTGTAAAATTAAGTTCTGCATTGTAATGTTAGGCCTAGAGCATACATTATTACCATTTCTTCTTGTTAATGTATAAACCTAAGATGAACTAGATTTGACCTGGCAAGGGACCCTAGAGCAGTAACTTATTTATGGAATGGTTAACCTGCAGAAAGGCTGGACAACAGGCTGGAGAAATGTATAAAAGCCGGACTGTTTCAATGAATATTTGCACTCACTGAGCACACCAAACCACGCCGGAGTTCCCTGTGTTGTACTGAGGGTCGATAGCTATCTGAATTTTGTTCTGTTCTTTTGTAACTGGATTCAGTATAAAATAAAGTGCTTTGTATGTTCCTTTGTAACCTTTGTTTGGTGTGTTTCCTTTTTGGTTACCCTGCCTCATATTATTTCCTTGTTTTCACAGTTGGCGCCCGGAATAGGGACCCTCAAGATTGATGCCGGATTATTGAAGGTTGACGCACGCTATCGGACCGGGATTGGACGGTGTGACATAACGGGCCTGACTGAACGAGACGCGACACCTCAACAGCGCTGCACGATCCGTTCCCTGGACGATAGCTGTGTGGTCTGAGACGGCATCTTGACGAGGGTCAATTTTTTGAGGCGGGCAGATTTGCCGAAATCACCATACACAAGGTAAAATTCGTTAGGTAAGTCCTTTGTAAACCGATCGGTCCTCCTTAGGTTTGGTCAGGTGAGTCGTTACCCGACTCTTAATTCAACCCTGACAATTTGAATTTGGTGCATTGTATCTGCAGACACAATTATTGACCAGGTAACACCGAGTATTTGAGAAATGCCTGGGAAATTGTCTAGCTGTCTAGACAATCTTTGGAATTTAGCTGTCCGGCACCACAGGAGGGGTCAACGGCATGTACTATGTACTGTAAGCATGGCATTGGAAGTGTAGTATTTAATAAAATTTGGCACAGACAAACCAGACATGCCTCCGAACTTCAGTGGCCAGTCAATGGTAGTTTTGAGATCCCTCGTATTGAATATTTAGAGTCAGTCTTGTTAAAAAAGAAGGCCAGACCTGCAGCATTTGATGTTTTGCAAAATTGGAAAAGAGAAGCGTTGCAGCAGCTTAAAAGTAGGGAAAAACATGTGCGCCGTCATAAAACAAATGCTGAAAAGGCGTTGTTATATGATCAGGCCAAACAGTCTGAGTCGGTTAGGAATATGGACAGGGCTTTCTCACTCGGTATTCAGAAAATCTATCCTTCTAAAGACCTTCATGTTTCTGATGAGTTTATCGACAAATTGTTAAATGAACAAAGGCCTGGTGCCTCTGCACCACCTCCGTATGTTCCTCTTCCTCCTGCTGTACCTCTTCCTCCTGTTATTCCTGCTCTTCCTGCTCAACCTGTTGTTCCTATTCCTCCGGTTGTTGTTCCTCCACCTGCTCCTCTGCCTCTTCCCATTGCACCAGTAATAGTACCTCCATTGAATTTGCCTGCACCCTCACTCACAAGTAGTTCTGTACCGCTTGTAGTTGATCAGGGTGCGGGGTCGAGGGTTGTTACTCGTAATACTGTTCCTACAGAAAAGAAACATGATTTGTTTGCATGGGTTAAGCATTGTATGGAGAGAGATGATCGAGCTAATGTTCTTGCCACACTTTCTAATATGGATAATTTTCCTGCGAAAAATGTTTTCATTGAAGGTTTAGGGATTCATTTATGTGTAATGTGGGGTAAATTAAATAATGCAGACCTCCCACAAGGGTTGAGGGACCTGGATACTTTAGCGTTTTCAAGAGACACTGTGGAGAAGGTACATGAGCATGTTGAGAGGATATTTGAGTATAGAAAGGAGTTGGAAAGGTTACGGAATGCGGATGACGAAGAAGAAAGTATGCATGTACAGAAACGATTTCTTCCGTGTCGTAAATCGACATCTGAGGAGGCGCGAATTTGTACAAAAGATGCGATTAGATGGATTTCAGACATATCGATAACTCCAGTTGAGGTATATGACACATACAGTCAATATACGCTAGAAATGCAGAGGAAAGTGATACAGGTAATGGTAGAGTACCTGCTGGATGAATGTTTAAAGAGAAAGGTTAGTTGTCCCACAGAGTTATTGAGCATTTATAAGAGAGCTTTTTCACTTGACACTTCTTCAACTGCTTTAGCGCTCGACTTAACTCTGTTGCTTAGTAAGCGTTCAGAGTTGCCTACATCTCAGTTGCCTATGAGAGAGGTTCCTCCGACATTTGTCCCAAAGGTTGAGATTCCTGCTAATGCTGCAGCAGGTACACCTGCTGTGGACATTCCTGCACATTATGTATCGCAGTTTGTTCACGTCCCGTTTTCACGACAGGAAGTGAATACTATTAGACAAACTATTCCTAACATTAGGAAAAATCCGACAGGGTTCTATAAAGAGATAGAGTCAGTTTTGCAGTCCTCAGTGTTTACCCTAGGTGACATTGATTTGCTATTCCCTGTACTCCTGCCTGTAGATTTGTGGAAACAAGTTAGAACTATAGACGATGTACCAGGGTTGGGAGATACATGGGCTAACATAGTTAGGCTTGATGGGGAAAGGCCAGCTGGTGAGAGACCACCTCAGGTGATACTAACTTTGCCTGACAGAATCATTGCAAAACTGAAAACTATAATCCCCGAAAAGAGAATTATTTGGGACAAGCTTACGGCCTGTGTCCAAGGAAAATCTGAGGGTGCTACCGAGTTCTTTAATCGGTTCGAACAGGTATTCTCGGATTTCAGTGGACAAGACTTAGGCACAGAGTCTGGGAAAAGATTATTTGTGGACAAATTTGTACGTGGATTGCTGCCTGACATCCAGTCACAAATTATGTCTTCTGAGAGCGCTTGGCAGGCGAAATCCCAATCAGAAGTACTGCACATGGCTCAGTACTACGAGAACCGTGTCAATAATGGAAAAGATAGAGTCGAGAAGAGAAAAGGTGATTTAAAGACTAAAGTATTGTTAGAGCAAATTGTTAGAGGCCCCAGAGGGGGTATTTCGCAGATTAGAGGTCAGTATGTTCCGCAAGGGAATGTGCCCTTGGGTCCTGTGAATATTAACCAGTGTGCCTATTGTCGCCAGGAGGGTCATTGGCGTGCACAATGCCCCGTCCTTCGACAGAGGTCGAATAACACATTTGGAAATATTGGTAGACGATCCAGAGGTCGCCCAGGTGTAAGGGGCCCTGGTAGAGGCCAGTTTTCGCAGGATCCCCAACAACCTTTTTCACAGGATAATCAGACTTCGAGTGTGGATACTAGAAACATATTTGATCATCCTTCTGCTTGATATCTATCTGAAGAGCTTCCTTTTGATGATATTTTGTTTTGTTAGGATTGCCCGAAGCAGGGTTTGGAACCTACACCTATTCCCGTTAATCAGAAAGGTCCCTACGTTGAAATGGTAGTGGGAAATAGGAAACATCAATTTTTGATAGACACTGGAGCACAGAATTGCTCCATTGATCATTCTCGGGTTCCAAACATTCCACTGTCAGGGCAAACCAATGTTTCTGTAGGGTTTTCTGGCACACCAGTTGTTTGTCCGGTTTCTTCACCAGTACCTATTTCTTTGGGTCCCTTTACGGACCACTGTCCATTTCTCTTGACTTCGAATTGTGGAGAGAATTTGCTGGGGTTGAATCTGTTGAAGGAATTAAATGCGGTAATTAATTGTTCTTCTGATGGAGTGCGTTTGACGATTTCACCACAGCAATGTTCTGTTTCGCAATTCTTGACTAGACCTTTGCCGCCAGAATTCAGTAATGTACCAGAGTGTTTGTGGGCAGTTGATGACAATGATGTCCGTGTTTTGCAGATTGAGCCTGTTAAAATAGTTTCGAAACATGGAATTAAGCTGCCCCGTATTCCACAGTATAAGATCTCAGTTGAAGGCGAGCGAGCTTTGAAGAGCATTGTTTCCGATTTTGTGCATCGTGGGGTGATTGAGGAGATTGCAGGAAGTTTGTGCAATAGTCCGATTTTACCCGTGTACAAAAAAGGTGATAATGCAATTCCATTTCGTTTTATAATTGATTTACGTGCCATTAATAAAGTCGTCGCTACGCAATTTCCAATTGTGCCTGATGTGACGACAATATTAACCATGATTCCAGCTACGGCTACTCACTTCAGTGTTGTGGACCTAAAGAATGCTTTCTTCAGTATTCCTATACATGAGGATAGTAGATACTTGTTTGCGTTCACCTTAGGGGGACGCTCATTCACATTTATTTGTGCACCTCAAGGTTATACTGAGAGTCCTAGTATTTATAGTAGGGCTTTGAAAGAGCAGCTTGATACCCTTGGATTGCCCCCTACTTGTACGTTGCTTCAATATGTTGATGATTTGCTTTTAGCCGCTGACTCTGAGAGCTCTTGTAAAGAGGGCACTGTGTTGTTGCTCATCCATCTAGCTAAGCATGGTCACAAAGCTTCGCTCAAAAAATTTCAATATTGTTGCCAGGAGGTCGCCTATTTAGGCTATCTCCTGTCAAAGGAGGGAAGAAGATTGACACCTGAAAGAATAAAACACATTTCTGGCATGTCTGTCCCAAATACACAAAAGGAAGTTAGAGCCTTGATAGGTATGGCTTCTTACTGTAGGTTATGGATCCCAAACTCCTCACTAGTGATAAAACCGATGTTGGCCTTGACGAAGAAGGGTATTTCTTCGCCATTGCCCTGGAATATGGAGCATCAACATTCATTCGAGTTGCTCAAGACTGCATTATGTTCGGCGCCAGTTTTGGGCACACCGAACTATGAGAAGGCCTTTGTGTTGTTTGTGCATGAATGTGATGGATGTGCTTTGGCTGTATTAACGCAGGAACATGGAGGGAAGAATAGGCCATGCGGTTACTACTCTTCCGCCCTTGATCCTGTTGCATGCGCTTTGCCAAGATGTTTGCGCGCTGTCGCTGCTGCTGCTGCGTCTGTAAAACAGAGTGAGGGAATGGTCGTAGGCCATGATTTAATCCTGATGGTGCCTCACTCTGTAGATATTCTATTGAACAAAACCCAAACGCAACACCTCACTTCCGCACGACTGACAAGATATGAATTAATCTTGTTTGCTCCCCACATTGAAATTAGGAGGTGCTGCATTCTTAATCCGGCTGAACTCCTACCTTTCCCGCAAAATACTGTTTGCGGTGACGAAGAGTCACATGACTGCCTGTATACTACTGAACAAGATACAAAAGGCAGAGTTGATTTGAGGGACACTCCTTTGGATAACCCACAAGGGGAGCTGTTTTGTGATGGCTCCTGCTTCAAACTACTGGTTGGTACATCCACAGCTGCTTATGCAGTCACTACATTGAGTACGGTTGTGGAGACCAAGAGAATTATGCATAACTCTGCGCAGGCCGCAGAGATTATAGCATTGACTCGAGCTTGTGAGCTTTCCGAAGGGCTAACAGTAAACATATATACTGATAGCCAGTATGCCTTTGGGGTGGCTCACAACTTTGGGAGACTTTGGTCAGAGAGAGGGTTTTTAACTTCGCATGGCACCAAGATCCAACATGGCTCCCTGATAGTACAATTGCTTTCAGCGCTTGCGCTCCCTAGTCAGTTAGCGATCATTAAGTGCGCAGCACATCGCAGGATTATAGATGATGTAGGGAAAGGGAATGCTTTCGCTGATCAAATAGCTAGACAAACTGCCTCTGATCTCTTCACGGAGATGTATGTTTCAAGGGAGACTGTAGATGCCTATGCAATGGATGAGGGTGTTGGGTCTGTACGGGATATCCAAGCCGATGCCACATTAGAAGAATCCAAGAGGTGGGCTGAGGGCTTGGGGAAACTCGATGCTGATGGTTGTTGGGTGGACATGGTTGAAGGGAAATGGTTGCTTCCTAATGCCTATATAGTAAGGATGGTTACCATGGCACACGGTCCCACACATGTGTGCGCTCAACAGATCACGAGAATGTAAGAGAAAGTCTGGGTAAATGATAAGATTTCAAAAATTGCCCAGCATTATGTCCAAAATTGCATGATTTGCCTACAACACAATGTGGGAAAGGGGACAGCAACTCCAAGAGGTAGCTTTGGGCCTCCTTCTGTCCCGTTTGAAGTGATTCACTTTGACTTTATTAAAATGGAGCGATGTAACAATCTAAAATATGTCCTTGTGGTCATTTGCGCCTTTAGTAAGTGGGTCGAGGCTTTCCCTGTTAAAGACGCTACAGCCATGACCACTGCAAAGACCATGTTAAAGGAATTCTTCCCACGGTTCGGTTTGCCGAGAGTTATCTGGTCGGATAATGGTCCGCATTTTATCGCTGCTGTAATTCTACAGATATGTACGGCATTGCAAATTGACAAACGATTCCATTCGGCCAGACATGCTCAGAGTGCCGGATTAGTGGAAAGACACAATGGTATCATAAAAAACAAGCTCGCTAAGACGTGTGCCGGCACCAAACTAAAATGGCTGGACGCCTTACCGATCGTGTTACTTTCAATGCGGACAACCCCTCAAACTAAGACTGGGCTCTCTCCATTGGAGGTGGTAATGGGGAGACCTTCCAATATCTGGGGTCTTCCGAAGCCTAGGGCATTGAGGAATGTAGAAAATGTATTGCTTTCAGACTATTGTAGCCAGTTGACTAAAAATCTGTATTTCATTTATCACCAGGTACGAGACGCTTTACCTGCGCGATACGAGGGCCCAGGCCACAGTATACAACCTGGAAGTTGGGTTTTGGTCAAATCCTTTGACCGATCTTCCTGCCTTGCACCTCGGTGGCGGGGCCTGTTCCAGGTCCTGCTGGTCACCCAAACAGAGGTGCGTGTCGCAGGCCGGAAGCATTGGATCCACGCGACGCATGTCAAGAAACTTCCTCACCCAGTGCCACACGTTACAGAAGAAACAGAACCCCTCGCTAACGCTGCAACCAATGATCCCAAAGCACTGAGTAGCACTGAGAGTGCGTCGGAGAATCTTTCTGAGCCTGTGAGGCTTGGGGAAGCTGCCATTTTGTCTCCGCACTCTCCGAAAATTTTGCTCCCGGAAATTGCTGTTCCAACTTCACTTGCCTCTGATACGTTGCTTCCAATGGGAAGTAACGACATCTTGTTCTCGGATCAAACAATACCAGGCAAAACAAGATACAACTTCCGGCCACGAAGATAGACATACGGCACGGTTTTGCTGTGCATCTGATAGACATATGGCACGGTTCGGCTGTGCATTCAAGGACGGAAAGGATCATCAAGGGCTTGCTTTTGCCCAAAAAGTTGAGGAAGGGGATTCTGTTGGCTAGGAGTTGTGGAAGGACTAAGAAGCCGCGCGACCGTAGTGTCACCAGCAACAAACATTGGGGTCATCAATTGAAAATCTACAATGGCTGCTACCGCCACCGCTGCTGCTCGTATTGGACTTATAAATAAGGGGGTGACCAACTCGGACAATGAACAATGTGCCTGGGCCCCGAAAACGTATTGCTGTGTTTTTATGATAATATTTGGTTTTATAATAGTCACTGTCTTAGGCCTTTGGTATTTCGAAGAAACTCATCCTTTAGAGTCTTTGCTGCCGACTGAAATTGTACCCACTGTTCCTACAGCTTTTGTACATTTGCATACTGTGTCACCTAGGGACTCACAGCATAGACAGAAGTATCACAATAATACCTTGTTGCTTATAATGAATGCAACACGTGCCATTTTTAATAAGACTAATTGTTGGGTCTGCTCCCATTTACCGCAACATGGGGATAAGGGGCTAGGTTGGTATATTCACCCTTTACCTTTGACAACTGCTTGTTATGCTTCACTTAGAGCACTGTTCTTTGGCCGATGGAACGATAGCATCTCAGGGAACTTTGATGGCACTAATTTGAATAGTTTTGAGAAACGTGTTCTGACTCCCCTGGGATGCTCGCTTTTCGGAAATAGGAGTAAGCTCAATATTGCTCCTATTAGGCCTTCTGATAGACTGTCTCGTCCTTTCCAATCTTTGATTTCCTTTAAAATGGCTCCGATAGGCAATAAGGATGCCGTGCCTCCTTCTTACACTGTTAACCATAGCCCTGATTCAGTTTCTTTCTGCATACAGAGGAATGGCACTCGGTCAATGGGAGATTTTAAAGGTTGTGCCAACGTTGCAAATTTGACTGGGGAAGACAGACCTTTGTATGTAGGCAAACCTGTCTATTTTGTTTGCGGTAATGTAGCATTTCCATGGTTGCCCAGGGATTGGCAGGGAACTTGTTATCTAGGAATCCTGTTACCTGGGGTGTTTATAGCAAGTACTGTAGAGGTTTCGAAGGCTCGTCCACGGCGGGACGAGAATGGCGACACTCCAGCACAGGTTTTAGGAGATGTAGCGAAATCATTCCTTCCATTCTTTGGGCAGATAGCGAATTCCGAGGATATCAGGAAACTAGCGAGAGTACTGGAGAGAACCATCAACCGGACCACAGATATACTCTATAATATGACTTTAGAGCAGAAAGCGATCAGATTGGTAGCGCTTCAGAACCGGATGGCATTAGATGTCATTCTGGCTGAACGTGGTGGAGTATGTAAACTAGTGGGGTCCGCTTGCTGTGTTTTCATACCGGATTCCTCCCCAACTATTTTTAAGGCAATAAAGAATCTGCACATTCTTAGTTCAGAAGTGCATGTTCCCGAGGGAAATTGGGATTTTAGCGCTTGGTTCTGGGACTTCTTGCGGTCTTGGGGTTGGAAAGTGCTTTCAGTCTTGCTGATTATTTTGGGAATTCTGCTATTTCTTTGTTGTTGTATCCAATGTCTACCAAGTATATGTTCAATGCTAGGGGGGGTGTTGCGCTCAGGCGATAGGTACAATAGGACATAAAGTGTATGCCCCGGATAAAACCTCTAAGGAGTATGTACTGAAAGAGATCTTAGTAAAAGATCTAATGGTGATAGATATTTCTGACAGCTATTCAGGGTGTATGGACGATGACACATGGAGTTATTTGCAGGGAGATCAGAAGTAGTTTAGCACTTGGCATAGGCCAAAAGGAGGGTTTGTCAAACTAGAAATTATATCGTGCCTCCTATTGCTATGAATATATGTATATTGGCCTACGCCAAGCTGCTAACAAGCTGCTTATAAACTACATGCGAATAAACTCGCATTGCAAGGTCCTGACCTTAGAATCTATGTAAACGGCCATTTTGGGTCAAGCCGCCATTTTAGGTTTTCTTGCTCTATAAAGTCACCATGTGAGCTAAAATGGTAGCCTATGTTATTCAGAACAGAACTCGATTGTCATGACCTCTGTACAGCTAATGTATAACTTGCCTGCAGGCCATTTGTTAGGGTCATGAGCTGAGACCTTGTCCTTCTGCTGACCTGTGTGCAATGGATTACCAGTATCACCGAAACCGATCTATAATTGAATGAGAACACCTGCTTAACTATATTGTATAAATTAAGTCCTGCATTGTAATGTTAGGTCTAGAGCATACATTATTACCATTTCTTCTTGTTAATGTATAAACCTAAGATGAACTAGATTTGACCTCGCAAGGGACCCTAGAGCAGTAACTTATTTATGGAATGGTTAACCTGCAGAAAGGCTGGACAACAGGCTGGAGAAATGTATAAAAGCCGGACTGTTTCAATGAATATTTGCACTCACTGAGCACACCGAACCACGCCGGAGTTCGTTGTGTTGTACTGAGGGTCGATAGCTATCTGAATTTTGTTCTGTTCTTTTGTAACTGGATTCAGTATAAAATAAAGTGCTTTGTATGTTCCTTTGTAAGCTGTGTTTGGTGTGTTTCCTTTTTGGTTACCCTGCCTCATATTATTTCCTTGTTTTCACAGTCAGACCAGGCGTTAAGGACGGGACCCGCTGAGGGACCTCGTAGTAGGGCGCTAAGGGATTACTGGCACTGGTGACCTTACCGGTAATCCCTTGGCACCTACTGTGTAATGAGGCCCATGGTCATGCCCTAATAGTGTCAGCCCATGGACACACGTGTCAGCGTGATGCACCTGAGGGCAGAAGGGGATCCCACGCTGTTTGTTTGTGTGAGGGCCCTCAGCAACTTGCTTTCGTTTTGCTATAGGCCAGCCTTTTTTGGACCTGGAAGTACACTGCACACAACTGCAACACAGGAGAGGTGCCACAGATTGCTTCTCCTTTTCACTCACCCAGGACTCCTCTGTGCACTCATCTTCATGCACTTGTGTAGATGGGGCAAGCGGGCACTGTAGAGGACATGAAGGGCCTAGAGTTGTACTCTCCTCTCCTCTGCTTAATCAGGATAGTGACTGATAAATGACTCCACAATCGCCTGGAGCACCACAGAGAATCTTGTTTTTCATTTATGTGCCTCGGTAGTACAAGCCCTGTTCGACGCATGGGAGACCATAGCCACAGAAGCAGTGAGGTGGGGCTTGGGATTCATTAGCACATTTTTCTGTGCCACACTTCTCTACTCTCGTATTGGGCTTCAGGCTGTTGCTAACTTGGAGGGTGGTCTAGGTACACTTACCTTCTGGAGAGGGAACACAGGACTAGGACAATCCCTCTTGTGGTGTTGACAGGACTCAAACCCCCCACACCCTCCGAATGTAGTCCTCCTCAGCTCTATTCACAAATTTGACAGCCTTCACTATTTAAAACAGACGTGGAGTTGTACCATTCAAAGTGCCACCTGAAAAGGTGACAGGGCCCCTTTCAGAATTTCCTCAGGGATTGTCCAGCACCCATATGCTGGGACACTACCATTGGCGGGCATTTGGTAAGAAATGACCAGTCAGGTAAGTTTAAGTGACTGAAATGGAGTCCATGAATTTGTGTTCCAGCGATGCTGTACTCAAGCATTTTAAGTATGATACAAAGTGACAGAAGGTAATTGTATATATTGCATCACTTCCCAACAGGAACCAATGGTGACCCCACATTTATATGTGATTACTTAGATATTATAAGTCTTTTACACAATGCAGAATAGGATGCTAATGTTTGATCTTGCGGATCCCTCGCATTTTAGGCACACAGCTAATCGAGAATATTATTATTTTTTTGCTTCAGCTCCGCAATATTCTCAGATTGGTTTCTATCATATTTCTTTTTTTTTTAATTATTTTATTTTAGTTAATTGATTTAACAATTTTTTTTTCAAAAAGAGAAAAAAAGACTTCTTTCCTACCAAAGTCCTTATAAATCTTTAAGAGGAAACATTTGGAAACATTTCCCAAGAAAATAAATAAGTAGGGACTGGAACTTCCCTCCAGGGGCAACTCTCTTACTCGTGTGTCTGTGTTATTAATTTCATCATTGATGCTGTGGCTATGACCATCTCAGTCTTTTCGTCACTCATCAGAGTTCTACAGCGATCCTCTGTGTCCATTGTGCAAAGGTTTCTCATCACTGGAGTCAGGAATTTCTCTCTTGGCTCACTCCAGCCAGGACAGCTTACCAGTAGATGTCTAATAGTTTCTATCTCCACTGTTGGCTGGCAGAAGTGGCAGGCTCCCGAGGAAGACCTACCTCAAATGTGGTTTATTTCATTTTTCTTGAAAAGATTTAACCTCATTCGAAGAAAAATGTCTCTGAAAGAATTGTCCAGGAATCTTTTTAAGTACACTCTACGATGGTTCAATTTTATGTCAATCGAGGGTAAGTTCTTGGAGAGACTGCTTTTGTTTGCTTCTTCAATTGTGTTGATCCAGTCCTTTTCTAGGAGTTTTTTTTTACTCTCGATGTGTTCGTCACAAGGTCCTGTTCTGAACATCCAATTTCATCTAGTGCTTTCCTTCTTTTAGCGACCCAGATGTTTAACATGCTATTTATATTTTTTAAAGATTCGTCATATATTATCTCGAATATAGGCACACTAAAAGGTGGAATAGTTTTACGATACAGACTCAGGGCGTTCCATTCCCCTATACCTGCAAGGGAAGATAGGCCACGTTGGTTTCTGATCTGGATGGTGCCCGCAGAGTTAGGATGGTTCAAGACTGTCCGCCAAACATGCCTTCCAATATTGGTCATATTTTTGCTGGCATGTGGAACATACCTTCTGCTCCATATGTTAACGTGGGGACTACTTTACTTCTGTAGAAGTTGACTAATCCAACGATGGAAAATCGCCCGAATCTCTTGTCCATTTAGCGGCCCTGTGTTGCCATCACTTTGTCCTTCAGAGACTCCTGTGCTGGGGGTTCTGTTGCACCGTTGTTATACAGCACCACAAGGTACTTGATTGTGTCCACTTCTTCAATCTTCTTGTCGCCCAGGTACCAGTTTGGCATATTTTTTATTTTTTTGCTTTTAACAGGCGGATGATTTTAGTTTTTTCTTCGTTTATCTCCAAAGAGTTTTGGTGTAAGTAGCGTTGGAGGCTATCCAGTTGCCTTTGTAACCCAATCGCTGCCTGATCGATCATGATCAGGTCATCCACGTAAAGCAGTCTGGTGACCTTGACTTTCCCTATTGTTGGTGGGAACATTCAAATAGTTTGTTCGAAGTGGACGATGTCGGCGATGTGAAAGTTGTAGATTGCCGGGGCCAGGGGACAACGCTGTTTAACACCTCTTGAGGTTGGGATTAGCTGACTTAAGAGGCCTCCTCTGTTCAGACGTACTCTTATCGAGGTGCTGGAGTGAAGCTGAATTAAAGGATCTAGGGTGTCCGCTGGGCAGTTTCTGTCTAATAACTTTTGCCATAGTCGCTTTCTGTTTACCCGATCAAAAGCCTGTACTAGGTCTTCAAAGGCTATGTAGATTCTAGTCCCCATCTGATGACTCTGTGCTTTGAGGATGTTCAGTATCGCAATGTTAGCTGCTGTTCCGATGTTCTTGATGAACCCTGTCTGAAAAGGGACAAACCAGCCATAGGTGGTAGTCCAGCCGGTGAATTTCGATAGCAGAAAGGTTCCAAAGATTTTGCCTATATCATCTAGCAACGCGATAATTCTTCGGTTCGTCTCTTTTCTCTTTTTTGAAGATCGGAACATCGTTGCTGTCTTCCAGTAGAGAGGTATTTGTTGAACTCTGCAGATCTTTTTAAAAACAGCATTCATGAAACAAGCCCACTCCTGCGGATGGTCTTTTAACATCCTGTTTGTCAGACCGTCAGGACCAGGGGCTCTTGAGGCGTTAAGCTTTTGGTATTTTTAGTTAGATGTCTTCCAAATTGCAGTCAAGATGCCATCAATCCATTTCCTTTCATATTTCAAGGAAATGTGTTATTAATTGACATTTGCACCATCCTGTGATCTCCATGACAGACCATTCCCTAAGCACATGCAGTATCTAGCGGAATTGTTTGGTCCACACAACTCTGCACCGCTGACTTCAAGCTCCTGATGAGTGAGGAATCACTGCTGAGGTCAAAAGCTTTTTCTTATGCAAACAATTTGTTAAACATTTTTAAGGAAAAGGAAAAGGAAGAAAATAAGAACAGCATACAAAGTTTTACTCGGAATATAAAGGGATCTTTTTAGTACTTACTTTAGAGGATTGGTGATATATTTTTGTATTTGTAAATGCAAGGCAGAAATAAGTCACATTATGCCCCTTTTTACATTAATACACAAGAAAAATGCAGAGTGATCAATGACAAATGAGAAACAATAACCCCCTCCTCTCATCCCCCCAACAATAAGCGATTTGAAACATGTCTGGATATTCTGTTTATCAGCGAAGTTTCTTCTTTATGTCTCTTTTCAGTCATTTACAAACATTGGAGGAAGAGCACAGCGGCTCCTTACTCACTTACGATCTACTGCTCATATCGATCAAAAGAAATCTGTAATTTGAGCATAGATAAAGGCTTAGTTTACCACAGTTACTAGCCAGGGAAGTCTTAACAGAATGCAAACGTGCAAGTGCTCTAAGCAAATAGGAAAGGGGCTTGCTCTACAAGCTCATGCAAAAAGGGAAGATCCTACGGTTATGTACATCATTACTGCACAAAGAGATACAACAGCAGACCCTCACCAAATTACACATTTAGTTAAAGGATTCGACCAC
The DNA here is from genome assembly GCF_040938575.1 of Ambystoma mexicanum. Lineage (NCBI taxonomy): Eukaryota > Metazoa > Chordata > Amphibia > Caudata > Ambystomatidae > Ambystoma > Ambystoma mexicanum. Next base: position 408,773,072 of record NC_090941.1, on the reverse strand, counting down.
CAATTGTACTACATAGAGAATTCAGCTAACAATTCTGAAATACAAAAATTTGGGGAGCATTAACATGCCCAGTCTCTCTTTTCATCTATGGCCAGGCTCCTCCATTAAATATATATAGAAGTGTAAATTTGGGATTCAATTTAAACCTTACCTGTTGGCAAGGCTGATGGTGATTGACAGCTACTGAAAATTATGTTCATTTTGGCACGGAGGACTGAGTAGGAATCACAAACGCCTGGTCGGAGAAAGTCTGATTTTGGTCTTTTGTTCTGGTAATGGACAGAAAACATAGAAACACAATAAATGAAAGTTTCATTGGGATAACTTAAACCAGGACCCTCACCCTGTGGTGGTTGCTGCTCCTTGACAAACGACCTGCATGCATTTTCCAGACCCTGCACTCACTGCTGTCTAGCAAAAAACTGTCCACCAATTCCAGGTTCAGGTTGGATCCTTGGGATCCTTGGTTAATGCACCTCCGCATGTCCTCCTCCCACTTCAAACGGTTCCTAAACTTTTGGAGGGCTTGGAGTTGGAGGAACGTGTTTGCAATGTCACTCTCTAGATCAAGCACTCCTTATCCCCCCTGCCTTCCTGGACCCCCCCCTTGCTTCTAGGCACTGTGCTGCTTTCCTCATCCTATCTGGGTCATGCACTTCCTCTCGCCTCTTCATCCTGCCTTGGACCAACCCTGCCCCCTTCCAGCTTCCTGCTCTTGCTTCTGTTGTCACCTCCTTTACCAGTTATCATCTCAACCAACTCTTCAACACCTCCTTCTGATGTTACTCTTCCGTCCAAACTCTCTGAACCTCCTCCAGCTGTTACCGCCTCTTCAAAACTCTCATCCTCTCCTCCTAATCATCACCCTCTTCTCCAGGTCTTCATCTGCTTGTGATGTTACATCCTCCTCCAAACTTTCCCCACCTCCTTCTGATGTTACCTCATCCTCCTAACACCACCACCTTCTCCAACTCTTTACCTCCTCCTGAAGTTAAGTTGTCCTCCAATCCCATAGCTCTTGATGTTACCTCCTCCACCAAATTCTCACCACCTCTTGATACCGCCACAGGCCTAATCCTATATCAACTCTCGTATCCTTCTTAAAATTCATGTAGCTGTATGTATGGCCATGGAGAATTGCCTGTGTCAAGACACATGCTGCATGCTGTTTCTGGACAAGTGAGTACACTTGGGGTGTGGTGGGGTACCTTTTGGTACTAGTCGCTGGTTCTCTGCAATATCTTGGACTTCTTGGCATGTTTGCGGATATAAATGCTTTGGGAGTCAGACTGCAGACCTGGGCCGATCTGCAATCAATCTGCAGAAGATAATCTTGTGATGCTGCAAGACTGGGTGGAGACTGTCACATCACTTTCAGGATTCTCATCTAGGGGTAGGGTTTTGAGGTTCCTCACAGGGGGACTGTGACTGATGGCCTGCATGTGACTGTCCCCTGCCAAGTGACTCAGTCTGGGGGAGGTGGACCCTAGATCCTGCCGATACTACCCTGTCACATCATCCACTGGCCTCGGGAATCACCTGGCTAACCGAGCCACTCTACCGAGGGTCCGCAGACTTTGGACGTGGACTTGTTACACTGTCTAAGAGCAATGTTTGTAATCTTTTTCCGGAGGGACAGCAGGGTGCTCCTCATGCCTAATGAAATATCAATAAACATATTCAGTGGTTTAGAAATACAATGGGGGTTAATGGATACAACATATAAATAGCAATGTCAAACCCAATGAATCTTAGGGGCAACTTTATATATTCAGCTTTTATCTTCAAATACCAGGTGCCGCCTGAAACGCACAACCAGCAAATGCCCAGACCAGGGCCTAAATAAAAAATGGTCCCTCACTAAACATTTGTGCCAAATGAAGTGCTGCTGCATACCCTTGAGGTAGGAGGAATGGTGAACAAGAGTGTATATCTATACAGTGAGAGGACCACACTGGAATCACCCCACCCTTCCAGACCAGCTGGTGAGGTGAGGCGCATAGCAACCCGCAATATAAAATGATGTTAATACAGGAGATGGGCCACACGCCCGAGTTCCAAGTTACTTATCTTAAATAAGGCACAGTACACCGGAGCAAACGTTTTTGAAGCCTAGCGGTTAATTATATTATAAAAACATACATCGTTAGGGGACCCCCCTTCAGATCTATCAAGACCTTTCTCCGTTGACCCTTCAGAAAAGGCGAGCCCTTCGCCCACTGACCACCTTCCTCCAAGCCCAAAGAATTCGCTACAGATGGCTCTTTCCTACAGCTTTGCAATTCTCCTATAAAGGTACCATGCGTAGGATCAAACATCTGGGCGATGCTGAAAGTATATTGCATCCGGACTCCGCTAACACCTCGCCCCAACGGGCCACTGAAGCGGCGGCTGACCCGGACCCTATAGCCTCCCCTAGGCCCATACAAAACACATGGTCGAAGGTTCCGAGATTTAGGAGGAGGAAATGACCCGGAGCTACCCCACGAGGGACTCTTCGGCGCCCTGAGACCCGGCTTAGTGAACCCGGCGCGGTGGAGCCGACCGCCACCCCTGAAAACATGGATGATCTACACCCCCGATGCAGCGGGCTTCCCCCCACGGCCCATGCCCAGCTCCAAGGTACGTTCCACCTATGAGTCCTTGGAGCATTTCACTCAGACTATTTATACCTTTAGCCATGTTGGCTATTCGCTGTTTCACGGCCCCGTTGGCCAGGGGAGGGCCTGACCCCATAACGGGTCCCCCTCCCCCAGTTAATCCTCAGACTGCCCGTTGGCGGTCCGAGAAAAAACCCCAAAAGCAGGATAACAGATGGTCACATCTTCCACGACATAATGGCTGATTCTCCAGTAGCTCCCCCCCCTCCACAAGTCTCATCAGCGACCCCGGTTCCCGCCCCGGACCAGCAGTTCTGGAAGTTCGTCTCTCTGAACATCAGGGGATTGAACTCACCGCCTAAACACAAATCAATTCTACAAAAACTTCAGAATGACTCTGCCGATGTGGCCATGCTACAGGAAACTCATCTGCTTCCGGCAGACTTCAGCCGCCTACACTCTCGCGACTTTCCAAAGCAACTCTTCGCATCTGGAAGCTCCAAGCGGGGCGGTACAGCAATCTTGTTCCAGAGGGGACTGAATCCCCAGATTCTGGACTCCATAAGCTGCCCGGAGGGACGCTACATAGCAGTGAAATGCCTGCTATCGGGACAGCTGTTCTCCTTGGTTTCCGTGTACGCACCGAATTCTGGCCAAGCACCCTTCTATGATTTGCTAACCGCAACCCTCTCTCCCTTTCTGGAGGGCCAGATAGTGATCAGTGGGGACTTTAATGGGGTCACAGACCCTGTAAAAGACAAATCGCATCCACCCTCCGCCGGGGACTTCACCACGGCTTTAGCTCTTTTGCGATTATTTAGAACCCTTGGAGTGGTGGACTCATGGAGGGTACTCCACCCATCTGAAAAAGATTTCTCCTTCTATTCTTATGTTCACCGGACATTCTCTAGGATAGATCTCCTACTGATATCTCCGCAGATCTTCGCTTTCACTGAAGAGGTAACTATAGGCTCCAGAATCCTATCCGACCACGCCCCGGTAACCTTGAAAATCCGAGTCCAGGGACCCCCGGAGCCCCAGAGGCGTAGATGGACTCTATATGATCCCATCCTTAATGAGATGCCACTCAGAGACGCAATCGCAACCGCGATCAACAACTTCTTTAAAGAAAACTCTAGCGGAGATACCTCCTTAGCCAACAACTGTGATGCGATGAAGGCAGTGGTGCGGGGAGAACTGATTGCCAAAGGGGTAGCCTATCATAGGCATAAACGACAGATTCGTCAGGGTCTTGAAGAGGAACTCGAGAGGGCGGAGAGGATCCTTAAGGAGAAGGGCTGGACCCCTAAAACGCAGTGAGCCCTCCGAATAGCAAAAAAGAAAATTGAAGCACACTACGCCGAACATACCGCCCATCAAATGACGAAGGCTAAACAGTTTTACTATGCCAAAAACAACAAAGCAAACAAGCTACTGGTGGCTAAACTTGCCAAGACAAGAAGGAATAATACAATTGTGGGCCTTCGGGATCAGCAGGGCAAGACTCAATACTCGGACCACGACAAGCTTCAAATCGCATCGACCCACCTGACCCAAGTGATGACCGCCCCGGCCCGAGACGTCAAAGAACAGAGGGAATACTTGCAAAAGGCGGCGCTCCCCCGACTGAAAAACGTAGCTCGGGACTCGCTGGAAGCCCCAATCACCACTGAGGAAGTCGATGAGGCGATAAAATCCCTTAAATCCCGAGCCCCAGGCCCAGACGGCTATACGTCGAAGTTTTATAAAGTCTTCAAGCCCCAACTCCTGCCACCTCTGGAACAGCTGTTTAATTCATTCAGGAACACAGGCACTATAACCCCGTCGATGCAAGAATCCATCACAGTTTTGCTGCCCAAACCTGGCGGTGACCCGACGAATCCTGCGTCCTACAGACCGATTGCTTTGCTCAATATAGATGCCAACATTTACTCCAAAATTTTAGCAACCCGCCTGGCCCGGATTTTACCAGAGATAATCGACGCCGACCAGAGTGGCTTCATCACACACCGCTCTACCGCTGATAACATTCGTAGAGCTCTGAACTTGGTGGAATTTGCCTCCCGAGACTCCCAGGAGCTGGTGCTTCTGGCCCTGGATGCAGTTAAGGCATTTGACAAGGTGGACTGGAACTTCATGAGACTTACCCTCGAGGCCTTTGGCTTTGGTCCGGAGTTCTGCGCCATGACGTTGGCTAACTATACAGCGCCCAAGACCCTTCTCAGAGTCAATGGCATCCTCTCCCCCCCTATCGACCTGACCTGCGGAACCAGACAGGGCTATCCGTTATCGCCACTGATTTTCGCACTAATTATGGAACCATTCGCCCAACGGATCAGGCGAAACCCGGCGATTAAGGGCTTCCAATCGAATGCAACACATCACAAACTGGCCCTTTACGCGGATGACGTCCTACTAACCATCACGGAGCCTCGTACTTCCCTCCCTCAGGCCCTAGCTGAGATAGAGAGCTATGGAAAGGTCACGGGCTTTGCTATCAACTTCCGGAAGTCAGCTGCCATGGAGGTGGGCCTGTCCCGAGAGATCCGGGAGGATCTGGCCCCACTATGTCCGATACAATGGACGACTAAGAGCATCAGTTATTTGGGTGTCCAGATCCCAGCTGACCCTGGGGAAGTCTATCGAGCAAACTTTCCCCCACTGTTCACGGACCTCGAGGCAGACTTAAAGCGGTGGGCGGCACAAGAGATTTCACTGATGGGCCGCATCACGGCCTGTAAAATGAACTTGCTACCAAGGCTCCTATATGCCTGCGCCTCGCTTCCAGTACCAATTCCGGCACCTGCTCTTCAGAAGCTACAAAAGGAAATGTCACGGTTTATCTGGAAAGGGAGGAAGCCCAGAATCCCCAGGTCCACGATGCTGGGCAACGCTAGACTGGGTGGCCTCGGAGTTCCAGATCTACAAAAATATCAAATGGCGGCCCAACTCGCCTGCATCCGATCATGGCAGATACTTACCAACCGCCCGAGATGGGTGGACCTCGAACAGGCGCAACTACCGCTCCCGCTACGTTTTCTTCCGCACATCAATCCCTCCGAGCGCCGACTGTGGCAGAACCTCCTGAGGACCACCAAACATACTATTGCTGTCTGGGATAAAGCGCTGAAACAAAAGAAAACCCCAGTGGGACTCAGCCCTTTCTCCCCGGTGTTCCTGAACCCAGCTTTCTCCCCTGGCTGGTCCACCCGGAACTTCGGAGCCTGGATTGCGGGAGGCCTGGAGACCCTGGGGCAACTATTCGAAGGGGGACAACCCTGCACCTTTGGGCGTTGTAAAGAACTCTTCCAGCTTCAGGAACAGGATAGATTTACGTACATTCAGCTGCGCCACTGGTGCTCCCATCCACAGACCCGCCAAGCCGCCACCCGCTCTCCCACGGCTATTGAACTGACCCTATTGACCTCCCAACCAGGGGGAGAATTTCCACTCTATACAAACGCCTCCAAAATGACTTCCTAACCTCTAAAACCCGATACATGGCCCAATGGGAGGCGGACCTAGGCCACCCAATCGAGGACCAGCTATGGGTTGACATTTGGTCGCGGGCACACACTTCTTCATCCTGCATTACGAACAGAGAGGGTGCATACAAGATCCTTCTGCGCTGGTATTATCCCCCCCTGAGACTACACCATATGAACCCTACCCTTAACCCGAACTGTTGGAGGCAATGCGGCCAAGTAGGGTCTTTCTTTCATATGTGGTGGTCCTGCCCGAGGGCCCAGACCTTTTGGAAACAATGCCTAGCGACAATTGCAGACATCACTCAGATACGACTTCCCCTGGAGCCCGAGCCCATCCTCCTGGGAGCCCCGGTCCCCGGGATCTACCCTAGATCTGGCCCTATGGCCAAACTACTGTCCCAATGTCTACTGGCAGGCAGAAATGTAATTGCCCGCACTTGGAAAACCGCAGAAGGACCACTAATGCCTTTTTGGTGGATTAAAATTTGGGACATCTTAATTGCGGAGAAGGTGACGGCTGCTGGGGCAGGCCGCCTACATCGCTTCGAGAACATCTGGGGCCCGATCCTGGACTTTGACCAGAATTATCCAGCCCTGACATACAAGCCCCAACTAGCCAGGAGAACCTTACGGAACGATAATTCGCAGCCGGGCCAGGTAGAGGAACATTAAGATCATGGGGAGGGGAGGGAAGAGCAACCAACTGTATTGCTTCTGTACCATATGTCGTGATTGATTAAGTTTTGTATCATCTTATCCTGTTTGTTTAAAATAAATATTTTGAAAAAAAAAAACATACATCGTTCGTAAGCCCTCTTCCTTTCTCTGTTAGCCCCTTTCATTTTCTCCATTTGCTGTTTGTTAATATATTCCAAAGAGTAAAACATACCCTCTTAACAAACCCCACCACATATGAACTTTGACCAAGTTCCTCATCAGACTGCCCCTGGACTCCCCTCCTTTCGAGACAATACTTGCCCTTTCCCCCCGATACATTTGGCATGTTATTCTTTTCAATAACCTAAGCAGCTGCAGTTTGCCTTTGATTACCAATTTCCCATTTGTCAGTCAAATTAAAAATATTAATGTCCCCAAATGAACAGTACCTTTTTCTTAAATCCGTGTTGTACGTCCTTGTTCCTTTGACATCTCTGCACCTCCCCCGCTCTGCCGCGGGTGGCTACCACGGGTTGATTTCCCAGGTTAAAGCTCAACTAGCCAATGTTAACGTTTATGGTTGAAAAAGCCCTTTTTCTCTGTCGTGGTGAAAACATTAACCTTTTCCTCCCTGGCAACCCCGCAACCCCTGGATTATTTTTAAAGACGCAGGGGACACCCCCGCAACCCTCGCTCCCAAAAACCCCAAAATGCTCCCCCCCCAAAAATATCACCTATGGCCGTTCCAGACGACCGATATTTACGGCGATATTTTTGGTGGGGATAATATGTAGTGATACTATTGCTTGCTAGTATCTGTTAGAGCCAATTTTCTCTGTGGCGGTGATATGCATTAGGGCTTATGGTGCCCTGTTTATATTTGTTCCGTGGCGGGGATTCTGAGCTGCAGGCTTCTAGATAAAGTTCCAGCAAGGGCCTGTGCCGAGCTGTTTTGTCTGTGGTCATTGACCAGCAGGGGAAGTTCTGCTGGGCTTCGCCCCATTCCTCTCTACCGCACAGAGCCTGTGATGAGTCGCCGCACTCCCATGATCGGCTGATTAGGATGCAGCAGCCAGGGGCCCAGGTAAGTCGTTTTCCATGCTGCCCTCCCCGTGCGGCCCAAGGAAGGGTGCAGACCTCAAATCCCCCCCCCAGTGGTGCTGACATTCCCACACACACCGCTGGTGCATCGGGGCTCTTCATATTCACAATTCAACCCATCTGGCATGGGGCAGGTGGACTTCCCTCAGGCCATGTCACCATTCTCACCTGGGCTGCTAGGCACCATGCGGTCTGGGACTTTTGCTTCCTACGGTCCGCCCTGTCTGGCCCCAGTTGGACTGTATCTGCGCAGGCCCCGCCCCGGTTCGGGGACGCCTGTTCACGCAGTCCCTGGAGTTGGCACTGGGCCGCACTCGACACACAGCATGAGCTTTCCATTGTTCCTGGCCCACCCGGACTGGTCCCCAGTTGGGCCATTGCCTCATAGGCCACGTCGCTGATCTCAGGGTCGCCTCAGTCATGCTTCCCCGGGGGTGGGGCATTTTTTCACCTGGGCGAAACCCCATACATGGCCCAGGGCTTCTGATCCATGCCGGGCTGCAGCTGGCATACACAGCCTGGTCAGCCCCCTCCCTGATGCCCTGGGTGGCTGCTTCAGGCGGGGCCCCCCAGGGAGCCCTGATCTGCTTTTTCTAGTCTCTCCTCTTGTTATTTCTCACTCTCTTTGCCTGTCTTCTGTCTTCTCTTACTTTCAATTGTCACTTCAACTGTCTTTTTCTCCTTCTTATTCCCTTGTGGAATCTGAAACAGGTAAGTCCATTTTTATTGGCAGCGGAGTCCTGCCCACTGTCCACAGTCACAGTGTTCGATCTGTGCCCCATGGTGAGGTACAGACAGGTAGGTCCTTACAGTCAACAAAGAAAACAAGTAAACATTTAATAAAGTTGTTTAAAACCCTTGTGTCTGCGTCTTGTTCTTTTTTCTTATACTTTCCGGTAATGTTCTGCCTCCACTTTTATATATCACCCCCCACCTACCTGAACGGGCCCCATATAGGCCGGTCGTTACACATGTTTAAACAGGCCCTATCCCATCTGCAGAGTCCTATACCCAGATGCAGCCATGTTATGCCAGGTGCAACCTCATTCGCTAGGTATATACTCACATTCATGAGTTCTTTATTGGGAATTTGTAACGTGGTCATGCAGAAGAAATTGCCACTTCAGTGCACAAAATGAGGAGGGGCGGGATGCTTGCAAAGGACGCATGCGATGGCCAGGGGGGACGGGGAAGTGGATGTATGGAGGGAGTGGAGCCAGATTAGCATGTTACAAATGGCAACTAGAATTGGGGCAGTGGGCGAGGCACGTACATTTTAGATTATGTTCAAGATGGGGCAGGGAGAGTTTACAGGGCTGGGGTCTGTGACTTCTCAGGTGCTACTTTTTCAGTCTTAAAACGTCTTGAAGCAGGGATATAGGGCACTGGCATTCTTGTGCAGTGGTATTTCTTGAAAACAGGCTGAATGTGGGAGGGGCTTCCACTGACAAGGAACTCCCACCACATGCAAGAATAAATGCTCATTCATTCACGAAGGAGGCCCCACAGGAGTACATTTCCCAGAATGCTCTCTGCCCCATAGCACGGATGCCATCATGGGAATGCAGGCCGACAGTGCATGCTGCATAGCCCAATGCATTGGCCTCAGGGGACCCTAAATACATGATGATCTGTGTCACAGTCATGAAAGTAGGACCACAAGCTTAGCTTCCAATACGTCACTTATCTCACCGATGAACACTGAACCACTGCCAATGTTTACAGCCCTTTCCCCCCGCCGGCCCTGCTCCTACGCCCACCAATTCACATTGGATGGTTTTTGGAACATGGGGCTTACATTTACCACGTCAGGCAAAAGTAGGCATCAATCTTTCCTTTGCTTTCTGAGACTTAATTCTCCCATTTAAAATGCAGGACTACAAGTCCAAAAATGCATGCAAAAACTTCCATGATCCTGGAGGACATGTCGTTTAATGATTACATTTTTGTCTGTCCAATCTTGAGGCCCAATAAATATTCCTAAAGCCACTAGCCCTTATAGTTTTATCCTGGTAAAATCATATATTATCCAGTTTTGCAAATTTCTCAACTCGTGACTTTTTCAACAGCACCTAACCATGGACTAATCCCAACAGATCACACAGAACGCAACTCAAGGTACTGCGCTACTGTTAAAAGATGCCAGACATGACGCTGGCTACCCAATCTGCTACTCTCTTGCTAGGTCTGCTCTTTAAACAATAAAATTAAAATAAAAGAAATACTAGTACCTTTCTCTATTCATGCATCGCCCAGAATTTTGAAATACCTAGACGTTCCTGGAAGCCAATGTTCATCATGATATGAATGATGGTAATTCCGCAGAAATGTTTTGGGTGGTAAGTGAATTACGGCTGGTTTTAGTGCACTACCTTATTCTGACATTGCAGCCAGTCCCCCACTTCGCCTCCAATAAATGGAGGAGTTACAGCGTCAGAATTATCACAGTAAATCCTTCAAAATCATTATGCAGTCCAAAAATTAGGGATTAACACCACAGTCACCCCCCACTCATGAACCTGCAGTCACTCCACAGGTCTGACCCCCAGTAATGGTAAACGTTACTCAGAGGCGTTGCTGGGGGAGGGGGGCTTAAGGGCTATAGCCCCGGGTCTTTTGGTTGCAGCTCGGGATAGAAGCTCAGGGGCTACAACCAAAATACTGTAGCTAGCCCTGAGTCCCGCCAGTTCCAAAATTAGCTTAGCCCCTCATCTTTTCCAGACCTAGCAACAACGCATTTGTTGCCAAACTTGTTTACTGCCACTCAGTTCCTTGGATATACCACGAGGGGAGTCAGAGGTGTTACTCCCCATTTTTGGTTTCACCCTTAGTGGGTTTATCCAGACATAGACCACCTGATGTCAGCTGCCTTGAGAGTCAGCCACACCTCACTGATGCCACCCACCGTGCAGAAACACGTGCCTGGGGTGGCTGTTTGTACTTGTTGTTGAGGAGAGCTTGGCTAGCACTTCAGTGCGGGACTGCCCTTGTCGGTGCGACCAGGCTAATATGAAAATGGCCATCTTCCTCAGTGAAAGGTACTGGGAGCTAAAACGTGATCCGAAATCTCTAAAGTGCGCCACAACCCATACAAGAGGCAGATAGTTTCTCACATTGTGTGTACACATAGAAACATGTGAGTAACCAAAAAACGTGTGGCTAAAAGAATCATACAATTTTAATTGGATTAATTGACAAGTTACTTTGTATAGGGTCCCACTGCCACTGGGCCACGAAACTTGTTTAGAGCTATTTTGTGTTAAGGCTTTTCCCAGTAGAATATATTCACACCAGCAGGAAAAGCATCATTCTCGTTTCTGCTAGCATTTCAAATGCAGAGGCTTGACATAAATGAATAGCCAGAAGGACATCTATATTCAGAGTGGAGTGCGTGCTTTGCTATTCATTGCGCCAGCGTGCCCACCATCAGACTCCTTGTAACCGCCTGGCCACTTAATTCAGACCTAACAAATCCTGCCTCGCTACGGCTGGAATGGCCCTCTCGCCTGGATCCGAGGACCGTGTGGAGATATACGGTATCAATCTTCTCTGCTAGTTAGATTCCAGTCTCCCAAATTACTTCCCAAGATGTTTGTTTTCTGCCTCTTTCAAAGGTAAATCTCTTTTCCCCCTGGCCGATCACAAAGCACAAATTGAAACCTTTTAGTTAATGCTCCAAGCCTGGTTTAGAAGCCGCAGGCGTCGCCACTGATGAAAAGTCTGCCTCTACCAGGCGTCTGTACAAAGGAGGACCTGCATAGCAACATTGGACTCAATCATGAATGGGCGATGCTCAGGCAACAAACGGTTACAATATGAACACAATCAATGTATTCGATGAGTGGCACTGATTGCAATGATTTCATCCTCCATTATCCCATTTTTGGAATAAGATCTGTTCTCTAATGTGGGTCATGCAGTGTACCCCTACGGAGCGGGCACCACAGACACATGCATTTGATTGGCACGTCTTATCTTTAAATGAGAAGGCACACACAGATTTCTTGGTTAGTTCAGGGACCTGTCAGCGCTCAGGGACCGCCATTCCTTATTGAATCGCATCTACGTGATTACGGATTGCAAAATCCGATTGCGCAGAGATCACGTAGATCACTATCCGCCATCCCTCTAACCCCCCACTTACCTTTTTTGGCAGCCCACACAGAAGTGTGCCGCAGACTCTTCTGAACCCCTGCAGCGCCAGTTTCCTCTCACGAACGTGGGTCGGTGTTGGCGCTGCATGGTTTGTTTTCCTTTTTTCCCCTCCTTTTAAATTGTCCCCTGCAACACACGAAGCCCATAATGCCGATCAAGGGGAGCGGGGGGCACCCCTGCAACCCCATGCTGCCCCATTTGGCATTGTGGCATTCCATTGTTTGGTTAATGCGCAGAAAACACGCAGTCAGCTTTTGTTTCTCGATATTCTGGGGTAAAGCCTTTGAATCCACGCGGTTGGTCGTGCCTGCTTTGATGTTTGCATATGTGTTGTATGTAAGTGCCGCTGATGGTGCGACCACGGGTGGACAATCATGCCTTTATCCACACCATCCACAACATCCTTTACCTAAAAAAAAGTATAGACCCACCATTTGCATTATTGTGTTACTCCAGTGTGTATGAGTGGATTGTAGATGGATACTCCTTGATGGACGAGTAGAATTCCATCTTTACGTCATTCCTTTGACTCACTGCAATTTGGGGTGCCTTTATGCTGGTTCTCATGCACCAATCTACTTCTACGTTAGCCTGTGGGCCCCTCAGTGTCTTTCTGCGCGGTTGAGGCGCATTTCATGACCGTGACATTTTGGGCAACTTTATCTCCTGGGGAAGGATGTAAGCGTGCAGGATCTTTTTTTTATATTTTAGGCAGTACCACCTGTGATGAATACGTGAATTTGTCCCTTCTCTCAAGGGAGTGCCATCCGCTTTGAGAAAGCGGGATCTGACTGGGAGTGACTCCCCCTTAGGGGACAAGGGACCTCATTACGACCCAGGCGTTAACCATGGCGCTATTAGCGCCATGGTTGACGCCAGTACCTTACCGATTCCGCCATGGTGAATGGCGGAATTACCGCCCCATTCCAAGGTTGGCGGGGAGGTAATTCCCCATTCACCATTGGCCCTTCCCCATTCCCATTTTTGCCCCCATAGGGCTCAATGGAAATGGGGAAGACGATAATTACGGTACCGCAAATTGCAGTACCGTAATTACCTCCAAGGCCCCTTTGCGGGTCCCGTCCTTAACGGCTGGTAAAACCCGCCATTGAGGGAGGACCCGCAAAGGGACCTCGGAATTGGGCAGGAAGGGATTACTGGCACCAGTGCCCTTACCGGTACCGGTAATCCCTTAGCGTCCGGGTCGTAATGAGGCCCAAGGACTCCTAATCTCAGAAGAAGGCGAGATCTCCATTAAATTCCATGTTTTGCCTTTCATGGAAATTGATAATTGTGATAACCGAATGGAGCCTTTGCCCTGAACTAATGCGTTTATTGAACCCTTTAAAAATGTAAGTTCACAGGACCTTTTGAACGGGGCTTCTCATTGTGGAAAACTACAAATAACTAATGCAAATATCACCCGGAGAGAGAGCTCACGCGAATGCAAGCAAGCCGAGGCAAAAGGAAGGCAGGTGTTGACAGACGCAAGAAACCCACATCCCGCAGAGAACGAAGCAGTCGCCGGAGTGACCGCCACTCGAAGGAGAGAGAAACTGGGGATGTCAGGTACACAGTGAGAAAGTTGAAGAGGGAAGCAAGCAGCCGTAACTTTACGAGCACCTTAACTTTAAAAGATAAGAACGCCTCTTACATCAATAGGGTCAGGTGAGGCGCTATTTTTTAAAGTTAAATAAACACTGCTATTCAGAAAACTGTCTTCTTGTCTGAGTCCTCCATCTGGCGCATCACACACCTTTGCAGCCTTTGAAGGCCACTGGCTCCACCTCTGGATATTAAGAAACATCATCCACCATGACGAACAGATGAGGTTGAAAAAGTAGGAATCTCAGTTGTCCTGAAGAGCATGGATGTGTACTTTGACCCGCTTCTCATGCAGAAGGTGTTGCTTTCCCTTCCCCGGCTTCAGGATTAGGCTGATCACTTCTTTGCCTTCAGGGGACTTTGCAGGGATTTGCAGGTCGCCATTAGAGCACATTGGTTCCTCCCTGTCGCTTTCTCGCTCACTCAATCTCAGCATTGTGGAAGTATGCTTCACAATTACCTCTCCTCTTTTGACTGCTGCCATTGTTACTATCAGCGTTTTTATCATTTGAAATCAAGAACTTTCCTCTGGCATGCCGATCTTTTATCAGCACAGTGTCACCTAAATGATTGCGTTCCTTGTCTCATGGTATCTCTCACTTGTGCGTTGTGATGTCACTTCCTGTTCTGAAGGCCCATCTTCATTTCTGCCAAAGCCTACTTCGTTTGCACTGGGATTGTGGGAGCCACTGTGTCGGATCGTTAAGCAGGGCTGCGCCCAGTGCACAGTTTGTGGAAGAGCGGGCGTCTCTCGGTACTGACTGTTGGGGGCCTGCTCCGGGTCACTGGGCAGGCCCCATACTCATGTCGGGAGCACCCGACGGGGTTCCTTTGTGCGGCGCTCACGCCACAGATGATGCCGTGGGGATCACCCCACACGCTCCAGGTCACTGGATGTCCTCACGTGGCTGGGGGCACCCAGCACACGACAGCACAGGCTCTGGGGGCACACAGGCTGGGGTCATCACCACAGCCATGTTCACATGGCTAGGCAGGGATGGAGGTCGGCGTTGCCCAGCAGGGGCGCCGGCCTTGTGGTAGGCCCTGTCCCTGGGCCTACACCATGCGGTGGTGTGCCAGCAAGGCGCACAGAAAGAACAACACCGGAGCCAGATTGGAGTGTGACTGACGAGCCGGAAGCGGCTCGTGGCTTTTATTAGGTTGGTCACATGGCCACATGGCCACTGCCACGTGACCCATCACACCATCATGGGAGCTACCATGTTCCCAGGAGGGGTGCCACGCAACACTCTTCCTTTTCCATAACAACAAAAAAAAACGGAACCCAAAATCCCAACACACCTCACACACTAGTACTACTATCGCCACTCTACTAGTTTTTAGACCCTTTATTAACCTGGGTGAGTGGTTTAAATATCACACAAAAGCACCAGTGCGAGCCACTGGCACCACATAAAGCATTCGGCATGTGCGGGTGTGCACATCATCACATTGCCCACCAACTGGGCCATTTTGAGCAAGTCCATGTCGGCAGGTCCCAGTCTTCATGGGGATGTCGATGATGATGTCCATCTTCCACACTTGCGGAGTTTCAGGAAAGCAGTCTGTGTCCTCACCAACCTTCACCAGAGTCAAACAGGGCCGGCAAAGCCGCGCCTGGGGAGGCCCAGGAGCCACATCGGCCTAGTCGACAGTCTGGAGGGCAAACCTCATGGCAGGATGGCAGAACCCGCTTCTTTCGCCTCCCCTTCCACGTAGGGGCCGCTGACCAGGGGACACACGTGATGGTGTATGGGCTAGTTACGACACCTGTCTTGGTTCAGAGTGTTAGGTGACACTGAGGGCGCACGAGCACTCCTGATGGAGCCGCTACCCTGCCTGGGTCCTCCTGGTGACGACGAGACACTCTGCGAGGATGAGACTGATGGGCCTGTGGGTCATCCTCTTGTGTCTCTGAATTGCTGTGCCTTGTGGGCTGGAGGGCCGCTCCCTTACCATAGCCCTCTGTCATGTTGCTGCAGGGCCGCAGGGCACTCTGCCTTCCTTCTTCAAGGGCACTCCCGGCTGCCTGCAGACCACGGCTCCTCCAAATGGCCCGGTTGGCTTTGGCCACACCCGTCTTGTTTGTGGCGTTGAGACCGCCTCGGGCCTCCATGACTTTTCCGCTTGCATGTTTTTATTTTTTTTCACATCTTTGCGGCCCTGTTGTTGTCGCGGGCCAAACAAAATGTCATTTTTGTTTTTTTTTCACTGCCGCGGTAGGCCCGTGTTCTTGATGGGCTGCCGTGGGCTTCAGTTGCTTTCCATGTTTTCTTTTTTTTTTTTTCACAGGCTCTGCGTCGGAGCAGCACCATGCTCCTGCTTGCTCATCAGAGTGAGCTCTTCTTTGTCTTTGCGGGCCCAGTTGGTGTTGGTCCCGCCACATTTGTCCATTTTCGGGGCCTTTGCAGGCCATGTTTCCTCCGATTTTCTTTTTTTTTGAGCTGGCTCAGTTGTTGTTGGGCTCGTCTCCCATGGGGGCCGTGTCAGCTATTTGGCGGCCCCTCTTTTCTGGCAGCATTCCCCATCTCCGCAGGGCTGGCATTTGCCACCCACCGAGGCCAGCACGGCTACCGCGGCTCCAGCCCAGCGCATGTTGCGGGTTGGGGAGGGGCAGACAGCCTGCGTCTTTATTGCAGGTCACCGCCGCTTCATGGTGGGAGAGGGGCAGCGCGTCCGCGTTGCGGCATGCCGCTAGCATGTTGCCTCTCCTCTGGGGGAAAGGGCCGCCTCAGCTGTTAGGCGGCCCCAGCACTCCTTCAGCGCTGCGGCCGACGCCGCTCGTGGCCTGGGGCCACCTCAGCTGTTCAGCGGCCCCCCTTTTTCAGCAGACTCACCGCCCGCTCCCACGCGGCGGATGTCGCTCGCTTCCTGCAGAGGAGGGCAGCTCACGCGGCTGACCCGCTCGGTGCCTCCTCCTTCGCGGCACCAACCCGCCTTTCCTTTGCTGCGGAACAAAAGCCTCATCTTCCTCCTCACAACGGGGAGGGGCAGGCAGCTCTACTCCCGCCATCAGGAACGGACAGTTGTGAGTGGCCAGGATATTTTCCAGTTTTTGGTGTAACACCTCTGCCACGGTGAAGGTTACAATATCCACCTCTGGATATTGAGAAAAATCATCCGCTATGACTTACAGATGAAGGGTTGAAAAGTAATCACTCACTTGTTCCCACGATGGCTCCGAATTGGGGCTTGTTCGGTGGTCTTTTGGTCTGACGCAGTAAACACTGGCTGAGTTCTGACTCCACCATCTTGTCAGATTTTCTCCCAGATACTTGCCTCGGTTTTGAACATGCCTTGATGTCCTTTGTGGGCAAGCCGCACCCCCTCACTGTGAGAATTTAAAGCAAAATGATGCAAATGTCTTTGATGAATCCTGCTGAGTCCTCACACAACCCCTACCTAAAGTCTCCTACCTGGTGGCATCGGGAAGGCATTCGCTACCTGATCCTTACCCTGGGGGTGGTATTAGCTAGGACGATCACCAGGGAGGAGAAGGGCCCCAGAGGAATGGGATGGCTTCATTGGGAGGGACGCAGTATTTATCTTCTTCAGAATGAGAGATTTCTATGATGCCAGAATATTTAATGGCTTGCTGTCAGAGTAATACTTCTCTTCTTAAACATACCTGCTTTGTTGGTAGCGAAAAAACGTTGTGATCAGCATGGGAAGACTATATATGGAAGGCATAGCATTAAAACCCTATCTAATAAATATAATTCTCTCTTAAATCTAAACCAATCATTGATATTTCCTAAATCCTTCTCTAAATGTGCATTTACTAAAAGGAGTGAATTAATTAAAATGGAACACTGTAATTGTGATATAAAAAGAGGTCAGAACATTAGGGACTTAAAGTCCCACAATGCCCGAAGTACTGGGATGAGGAACAGAGACTCAGAGGCACTAAACTGCAAAGTGCAGTCTAGTGGTTCCGATGACCCACACCTGAGTGTGTCTTTTGAATATTTAAGGCCCCAAGAGAGTTGTAAGCCGCAGTTGCAGCAACAGAGAACTGAAGATGGCTGAGCTGCCGCTGTTGTGAAACGGGAGTTCATTCCTGAAAAGGCCTTCAGAGTTGAAACTCTGAACCGCAGAGGTCACGCAGTAGGAAGCAGTAGACTGACAATCTGTCCCATGAGAGACACAGAGACTCTCTTCATTGTATGCCTAGTTCCGGTGCTGGCGAGCACCAGAGTTCAGGAGGAGCAAGGCAGTGTCAGAACTTTCAGCTTCTGGGCCCTGTGGAATCATTGGAGCGCACACAGGAACTGCTAAGTTGTGCCGTTACAGAACAGACCGCTTCTGTTTATGTTGTTTAGTGTTTCATACAACATGACCGCTTTCAGAATTCGAACCGGCAACCAGCATTATACTTGGCCTGGAGACCATGGAGCTTCGCTTCTCAAAAGGTAATCCTGCTGTTACTGGCGCATTGGTTATTGCTTCCTCACCTTGCTCCTAATCATTGCTCTCCCTCCCACTCTGTGTTCCTTCCTTCCTTGCTTCCTAACTCTGTGTTTCCCATTTTTTTCGTGGCTCCTTGGTTCATTTGCATCCTGCCTTCAGTTTCTGCGTTCTGGATATCCTTCGTCCGATACACCGACTGCCTTCGTGCAGAAGCTGGATCCGCCCTCCAACTACTCTCTGCACTCCTGCTTACCAACGCAGCCAAACAAGTTTTTTTTTCTGGACAATCCGTTTTTCCCTTGTTCGGGCTTGGCGGCTGGACCCCTCCTTGCTCCTTCTTCCGTTATCGCTGGGAGAACAGTAGAGGGGAACAGAATGCCTAGTTCCATTAACTGCAAGGGGCATTGGTTGACCGTCTGGGCTTCCGGGACAGTAAGTGGCATTAATACCTCACAGGCAGGGTCCTTTCCCAAGTGGCACAGGTCACAGGAATGTGATCGGGGCTGGCAGGAGTTCAGAAGTCCACATAAGAAGCAGCGGCAGCGGTTTGAGCGGATGCCTGTGGAGAGACCGGTGAGTTTGACTTTATTAGGAAACCCCGGAACGCACCGTAGTCGAATGCTGACCGCTCGTAACAATTTTGAATACCGAACTAATGCAAGAAGGTTACATAGGCGATATACTCACTTTAAAGGAAAGCAAGGTTACAACCAGTACTGCCAAAACGAAAAAGGGGGCAATATTGAGAAAATCCCACATTGCCAAAGTAAAGAGGGGGCCTTATGGAAGAAGATATATAACCACCATTGTCATAGTAAATAGGGGGCAATAATTTGGCAAACATATAGCTCACATTGGCAATGTAATAAGAGAATGATATTGCAGAGGAATTGTAACCATTGTTCCCAGAGTGAGGATGAGGCACTAGAAAAGCCACCCAACAACAAGCAGTACCTAAGCCAAAGAACCACAGGTGTCATAAAGAGACATTGCCAGCAGTTGAGTGATGTGAAAGTGAGAGATAAAGAATGGCAGGAGAGAAACCTTATTGTTAGAGTTATCAAGGAGAAGAGGAACATAACCTGCATTGCCTGGGGCAAATAAATCAGTGGCATGAACAGCACTAATGTGTATTGTGTCTTCACAGAAGGAATTGTGAATATTAGATGTTGTTGAAAGTCAAAGACTTTTCTGAAGGTTGTGAAGCAAACCAAACCACAAAGTACTTATAGTAGTTTTAGGAGTTTTCATCCTGGCAGGGGAGTATACCAGGATAGGGAATGCTATTCGTAGTTCTGGCAGGTTAGTGGACTCAGAAGAAGACATTGAAGTACTGCATTGTGGTTGAAGGTTGTGAAGGAAAGAAAGTAGCAAGGCCACTATTGTGTCTGATGAGTTGTGGTAAAAACCAACCTGACAAAGACATTGTTGTGAATGAAGAAGCATTATTGAATTGCTTATATTCCAAGAAGGAGAAGTGTTATTGCACTTTAAAGAAAATAACAAACTAAAATAATGATGAGCTTATGGCCCTTAGGAACGTGTATATGGAATGGATGGGATCACACCAGAGTAATTCTCAGTCCAAATAACCGAACCAACTCAAGAAGATGGCAAAGTACTGTTTTATTAACAATGATCTAAAACAGGGAGGTTACAACAAACATCAACGGATGTACGCTCAGTCTCTCAATGATCTCCACACAAAATATGGAGTTTATACTAGATAATGCATCAGAGTGACGGCATACTATGCGACAATAGTGAAAACCCCATCAAGGGTCAGGATTAGTGAAGGGAGACATCTAAGTATATATTTCTATAGTGGCTAGTATCGTAATTGGCGGTCTGTTATCAAGTGGAAAACGCATGCCTCCCTCTAAAAATATGTAATTTCAGAAACATTAGATACACAGTTTCTCATTGGTCTTCAAACTATGAGGTCCTTCCTTATATGGACTGATATAATTGGTTGGCACGCTTGTCCCCATATCTGGAACATTCGGTTAATTTAGCAGCACGTAAGCCCAGACCCAGGTACAAGGAGATAGGACATGAAACTACCTCACCACCCAATTAGCCCAGCATCTCTCATCACCCATGCCTTCTGCCATGACATTGTTTTTGTACTTGGCCTTGCAGTGCATCCTTGTCTTTGAGAATGCATGGGAGTGAAGGCGCCCACTATCTTATCTGGAACTTCAAGTTCAAACTCTATTTCCATCCTTGACTCACGTTACAGGAGACCACGATTTGGTCCATTTTGTAGTTCTTAAATGCTCTAAATGAATTAAAGCTTGGCATCCTCTGTGTTCTTTCTTGCACCTTAACGTGATAAGGTTCATCCTCCGGAAACTCGTTCTTCTTCAGAGTAGATAGCTGACCCCAATTTCAAGAATCTTGACTTCTGGCCAGGCAGCCTCACCACGCAGATCCATGAGCTTATTATTCTTGCTGCAACAAAGTTTTATATTCCTGCTTCATGGGTTCTTACTTACTTAACTCATGATACCAGTGTCCAGTTTTCTGTGCAATGGCAGCTTGGCCTGCATTCTATTCACTACTTATAGCTAGCTTCTATGATGACTTAATCTACCTTGGGTTTCAGCGTCTGTATATTTATTGAATGGTTGTTTTCTGCAGCACTTCGTGCATGTGTAATCTTTTTCTTTTATACTTGAGAGTCCACTTGATCCTTACTCCATCATTAGCCCACTAGGATCCATACCTCATCTTCAGCCAGTGCCTCCAGAAGTCATTCACACTTTCTTATGATGTCACTAGCTCTTCTTCTTTGCTTCTTTTCATAGTCCTTCAGGGAGTTCCCCCCGCAGGTTATTGTCATTTTGGGGGTAAATTCAATAAGGTTCTCTTAATGTGTATCTTCTTCCGAACCCTCGCTGTAGCATAGGCATGACGGCTGGTGTCAAACATGGTACGGTCTCATGTCTCCAATATAGGCGAGGTAGGGGGGCGGGATCTCCTGCAGATGTATACAGCTGCTCCTCTACATTTCCCTCTCTGATCCAACCCTCAACCACTTCCACAAGTCTGTCTGTTCCCATGTACTTTCTCTGAAGAAGTGTTTCTTGGGTGTCCATATTTTCACCACCCCCCTTAAGGTGCCTGCCATTTTAATGTGTTCATCCACACTCCAGGTAATATAATTACATTGTCCATTCGGGGTACAATAGACCCAACACGCCACATATTTTGTATGATCCTTTGGGTACTAGAACTTCATTCCTTCAGGTGCTGCAATGCTGGCCTTTATGTACTCTCTGACCGCGTCATCAGTCAGCTCCTTGGCTTCTGGTTCATCCTTGGCATCAATCATGATCTTCATTACTACTGCTTTCTTTGCTATTCTCTGACATTGTGCAATTGTTATCCTGACTACACAGAATCCAAACATGATCAGCACCAGTGTTGCTCTGAGAAACTTAAATAAGTTTGCCATCCAATGAGGAATCCATGAGAACAGGAATGCGAACAAACTGTCATCTTCAATGCCACCTGTCTCTTCCTCCATCTTTTTATGCAGGTCTGTTAACATCGATATGGCCTCGGTCAAGGTCCCATTTCCGCCAACGTGAGAAGCTATGAATGTGCAACACGATGGCCGGATCTTGGTGCAAACAACTCCTTCCATTGCTTTGATCATGCCAAGGACATACCTGTTCTGGAGGGTCATCAGTCGTATGGCCCTCAGCTCTTCTTCTATAGCATTGAATCCTTTTATAGTAGCATTGATTGTCTGCAGAAGCTCCAACCTGGTGATTTGTAACCATTTAGCATTCACTGCTGTTTGAAGTCCAGACATAAAGATAGATGTCATTATCATAGCAGTCTTGCTGAACAACTTGTGTTCATCCGGAATAGCTTCACAAGCCTTTATTGATTTGGGTGAGAAATAATTCTCTCTTTTCATTCGTCGGAGTTCAAGAGCTCTTCTTTTTCTTGAATGTTCGTCCACTTTTGGGAATTCATCAATATTTAGATCGATCTGAGGGATCACCAAGGCTGGCACATGGACGAACACCAAGGAACACACTCCACCCAATTCCTGGGCAATTTCTTATATGCTCTAGATCCGTAGGCCCGATATCGATCGATTAGAACAACTGTCCCTTTTCTCATTCCTCGAATGTCAATTGTGGTTTTACACCCTTTATTCTGTCCAACGTAATTCTTTCCATGACCCCTGAAACACATTCTCGCATTAACCAAAATGGAACTATGGCTACTGGACTTGATTTGTCTTCCAACCATGTCAGTAATTTGCAGTACTTGGCCCAAGACATCAGGCATTCACCGTCTGTATTCCTCATATTGCTTCATTCCTTAGCAGATGAGCTGCATCTGCTAAGGAATGAAGCATCATTCCATCATTCCTCATATTGTATCATTCCATCTTCCCATCCTTTACTTGTGCTCACTCTTCCATAGATCAGCAGCTGTGATCAATCCCAGCATCCAGGCCTCCAAGCTTTTTCTGTCATATCAGAACAGTTCATCCTCTTAATTTCCTTGATGATCACCTTATCTTGTCCTGCAGCAGGGTACACAAGCATTTTGTCTGTCCATCCAGGCTCCTTCTCCATCTGAGTAGTCTTAATATAGTCATCTTGGTACGGGAACGACAGTCTTGTTCTCCATTGCAACATTATCCAACTCCCTTGGAATAGCCCCGAGTAGTACATGCTGCAAGATGGCTAAGGCATTTTGCATCGGATGCCGACACTTCCTTTGAAATGAAAGTCTTTACTGTATTCATGGCATAGGGGACGAGAGAGCAGACATAGCAATTCTTATCAGATGCTTTTTCCCCCATATTTTACATGTGCTGATAGCACTTATTATTCCCCAGGTGAGCTGAATTGTCTAGATAAGCATTTATCCCCTGGTTATCTTCCTCTGCATCCCTTTTGTATCATCTAACATACCCATAGAGATCAAAGAAATTGTCATCATTTGTACTCATAGTAAAGACAATCATAGGAGCTCTTTCTTCTATTGGACCATTAGGATAATAGAGACTGTGAAATGTAAGGTACAAAAAGATAAAGAGAATACACATGCATATGTATATTATGTATAGAAGTCTGGAGAAACATTTGTTGTGCCATTCCAAAGCTTGATTAGCTCGTGCTCTCTCTATAATCATATTGGGCCTCATTATAAGTTTGCCAGCCCGGAAACAACGGTATCAGTAAGCTTGCCGGTGTTGTTGTTTCCGGACCGGCAAACTACGAGTTCTGCAAGCGGGTGCCTTTCAGCCTGCCAGGTCTGACCTGGCGGCCAGAACGGTACCTGCACGCAGAATTTGGCGGATGTACCGGCACCATTCGTGAATGGTGCCGGTGCATCCAACCTCCCCATTCCCATTGAGTCCAAAAGGACTCAAATGGGAATGGGGAGTAACATTTTCTGGCGCCCGGGAATGGGTAATTGCTGGGTCTGCCGGGGCTGTAATTCCCCAGTAATTGCCCATTCCCGGGTGACGGAACATTCATGACTCCGGTGGCAGCCATGCCAGTATTTACCCGCACAGCTACCGCCAGGGTAATAACGACCCCCATTGTCTTCCTCTCGAATCATTTGTAATACAAATATTCAATTCTTTTACATTTGTAACTGTACAATCTGTTCATTTATAGCGATGAGGAGTCTTCTTATCACTGGACCATTTTTGGGATCCTGTAAAAAAAAGTATGGAAATTGACGTCCATTCTGAGAAGAGCAGGGTAAGACTGAAGTATAAACACAAAGATAGCAACCACAAGCCGATGTGTGCCACAGTTGGCAGGTATCATGTATTTTATCAATTAAAACAAATATTCTCCACGAAATGAATCTGGATACTGATCTCTCTTTCAATTTCTAATGAAGAAGTGACATTTAGGCATGAACAGGAGTGAAGGCGCCCGCTATCACGTCAAACTCTATTTACATCCTTGGCTCACGTGACAGGTGACCACGATTTGGTCCATTTTGCAGTTCTTAAATGCTCTAAATGAATTAAAGCTTGGCATCCTTTTTGTTCTTTTTTTGCCCCTTAATGTGAGAAGGTTCATCCTCTTCATACTGGTTCTTCTTCAGAGTAGATAGCTGACCTTGATTTTTAGAATCTTGACTTACAGGCCAGGCAGCCTCGCCACGCAGCTCCATGAGCTTATTATTCTTGCTGCAACACACTTTTCCATTCCTGCTATATGGGTTATGACTTACTTAATTCATGATACCAATGTCCAGTCATCTGTGCAATGGCGGCTTGGCCTGCATTCTATTCACTACCTATAGCTGGCTTCTATGATGACTTAATCTACCTTGCGTTTCAGCGTCTGTACATTTATTGAATGGTTGTTCTGTGCAGCACTTTGTGCGTGTTTAATCTTCTTTCACCTGATCCTTACTCCATCATTAGCCCTCTAGGATCCATACATCATCTTCAGCCAGTGTCACGAGGCGTCGTTCACACTTTCTTATGACATCACTAGCTTTCCGTATTTGTTCCTTTTCATATTCCTTCAGGGAGTTCCTCCCGCACCTGCGGGGTACATTCGATAAGGTTCTCTTAATGGGTATCTTCTTCCAAAAACTTGCTGCAGTATTGGCACGACAGCTGGTGTCAAACACGGTATGGTCTCATGTTTCCAATATAGGCAAGGTAGGGGGCGGGACCTCCTGCTGATATATACAGCTGCTCCTCTACAATGAAAATTATCTCAAAATGCTAAGTTCCCTGTTGTAAAACCCAAACGTTCAAGGAAAGGGTAACCTTGTCAGGATGAATAAAAACTTAAAATCCCTATACCAAATCCTATTGTAGCATACTGCAGTTATAGAAAAGCGAACACACATAAATCTAAAGGGTTTAACAACTAAAGGATGCTTGAAAGCTCCTGCGCAAAGTTCTCCCCTGGATGGAAAGTTCTTCAGGGGCCACTGTAATGGTTAATTGTTCCAAAACGATGTTCAAAATTACTTCAGGTATTTCAGTTTGTCTTTCTATTGACACCTTGGGGGTCTTTTTCCATTTGCTTACACCATTCTGGAGTGTTTCTGTTCACCTCCAGGGCTACACACACTTGTTCATCCCACTCTGGGTCTTTCTCTCTTTTTTTCTCTCATTCATCCCTTTTCCAGGGTATCTTCACTCTCTTCCCCTCTTCTGGGGTCTCTTTATTCTTGTTCCCCTCTCTTGGGGTATCTTCACCCTTTCTCCTCTTGACTCTCATCCTCTTCTCCTGGGTTATCTTCACTCTCGTCCCCACTCTTGGGGTATTTTCACTCTCTTAGGTCAACAAAGGGGAGGAGTCTCTTATGTGACTCCTTTGCACTGGGCTCGCCCCTTCTCATCTCTTGCTCTCCAGGCTGCCCACAATCCCTTCTTCACTGGGGAACTTTCGGTTGACTTGCCCCTTTCACACACTAGCATGGTCTGCCTTTCTTCCAGCAGCTCTAGGCTCCAGGATCAGAGGGTTGTAGGCCTCTTCTCTCCTTCTGGGTTCAGCTGGGATCTCTCAGGTTTCCCTCTGAAGCATATTATGGTAGCTAAGGCTGCCTTCCTTCCCAGCTTTAGGATTCTTCTCCACTGCTTTACATTGACCAGCGAGATAGGGAACCAGTCCCCAGCTGATACAATTTGCAACTGACCTGGCTCTCCTTTTAATCAATCCTTTCTTCCCCTCACCCACTTCTGATTGGCTGCACTGTCGGGCTTCACCATTGGTGGAAGTAGTGCTTACATCATATCCTTCCAAGGTAGGCAGGCCATCCCTTATTGGTCAGTTTGAAGGACAGTTAAGTCAATGAGGAGTCCCAATTAAATCTCTTATATAAGAGCTCTGCTCAAGTTTATCTGGTTTGCTCCTCCTTGGTAGATAGTAGCTATGGTTCTCTGTGTGCCTCTTGCTTTCTGGAAGACATTTTTATTGTATTTCCCCATGCCTTTGCAGTGCTGTTGATGTTATTTCATAAATTTAGATTACATTTACCCACAGTCCTTAATGGGGAATTGAACCTGGGTCTTCCTCATGGGATGTATCAGTTCTACCACTCTGCTATTTCAGCGTTGCTGCTAGTCAGTGGTGAGGGAAGCTGAAGTCTTTTCCTGTGACACATTCCAGCATTGTGTTCAGTGGCATGCTATATTCTATCTGGATTGGATCTCTCTGCTTTGTTGATGGGCTGTCCCTTTCAGAGGTTTTGGCTGTACCCATGCTCATCAGTCCACACAGTCGGGCATGCAATGCATCGATTGACTCTTCTTGAGCTTGTCTTATCACATAGCATTCATAATCAGGATTAGCAGGCTGATGTGGGCATTCAGTGCAGTCACTGCCACATCATATTCTTCATCTGCCCATTTGTTCGGCAGGGAAATGAAGATTATGTGCACATCACCATTGGATAAATGCAGGAGCTTGGAGCATAGCAGCTCTGGATCCATCTCCTTGATCGTCAACATGTAGCTGTAGAATCTTGCCATCCACCGCTCTCATCTGGGGATACTCAGTACCAGTGAGCTGTGTAGCAGGAATGCAGGCATTCAAAACCAATGATGCAGGTTGCAGAGATCTGGTTAAATCTGCAAGAACATCAATAGCACAAAGACTGGACATGTTTTAGGTGTCGTTTGTGCCATTGTTCTGTTCTTTAATCTGGGTCCTGCATGAAACTCCTAAATTTTGAGCTCAAATGGCATAGATGGTGTCATTATGAGTTTGGCGGTATTAGAATTGCTAATAACCCTAAACTGAAATATTGTTACCTCCAGTGGTAATGGCAGTTAATGACTGATTATGGGTTTTGGTACTCCTCATTGTTTGTCCCATAGGACTTTGTTGGGTAGTGGCAGTATTGCCACAAACAGTAATACCGTTTTCAGCAGCATTACTTCCACTCACAAGCAGATAGTTATTATGCCGTATGTGGTTAGAAACCCGCAATAATGCTGAGTGGTAATATAGGCGATTCTTGGTAATACTGTCTGTTTTACCATTACTGCCACACTCATAATAAGGCCCATACATTTGATTGGCCAATCTTATTGGCAAATGGGCACACATATTTGTCCTCCAGACATGTTTGTCTGGATCAGAGCTGTGACCTGCCAGTGCGCAGTACCCTCTTTTCTTTATTAATTGTATGCATTTATGCTTGCCAGGATGTCTGTCTATGTGTGTGCATGTATGCGTCATTGGCGATACGGCCACTGATGCGCGGTTGCGCATGCATGACTTTGCTACAAGTATATGAAAAATCTCTTTATAATGCCTAAGGAGAAATGATCTGCATCACAGCATCTATTAGGCGTGTAATCTTGTCTAGACAGTGGAAAGAATCAGCAGGGCCAATCTTTTCTCAGTGGCTATTAGTTCAATTCCTACAATCAGTCATCCTTAAGAAGGGGTTTCATAGGGTCCAGGAGCCAAGCGATTATGATCTGCTTATCTGTGGGGGAAGTTCACTTTTTTTTATTAGGCTTTGGGTTAGTTAGGCATTCAGTGAATTCAATTTGATTTGATTTGTCTAATGATTGCCCATTTGTTTGGCAAGTACTGAGAATTTGTGTTCATTCTTTCTCCCAGTGAAAAGGCACATGCACTGTGTCCTCCATGGCACACAGCATGTATCCATCCATACGAGTGATTTTTGATTCACTGTGGTTGGTGCCAAAGTGCCACCCAGAATCCAAAAACTAAAAACAGAACACAGAAACTAAAATGTGCACCCCGTGAAGGGTGCTCAGCCAATCAGGTGGCTGGAACAGTGGGCGAGAATACACAAACCCCACCTGCTGCCCCAGCCACCCGCGGCCCTACCCAGAGAAGACGTTTTTTAAAAACATTGTGGAGAGGCAACAGGGAGCGTCTCCCTGTTGCCTCCCCACCCCTTCCAATTACATGTGAGACCAGAACATTGTGCTCCGGTCCCGAAGCTCCTCCTGTCTGGCCGCCATAGACATGGAAAAGGAACTTAGTCCCTTTTCTATATGGCGGCGGGTATCTTTTTTTCATTATTATTTTTTTCATTTTTCATCGAAAACTTTTTGAAAGCCATTCACACCACAGACGAATTCACACCCGAGCCAGGAGGGCTGTTAAAGTCCATGTCCGCTGTCCTGGCAGGGCATGAAAGCCATATTTGAATGCTTGATTGAACAGGATGGTATTACATGTCAGTGTTGTATCTATCACTGTGTTATAACAGCCAGGCATTAAGGTTGATGGTTATTTTATTCAGTTCTTTTTTTCTTTTTAATGTCTTATTTTTTCTACTTTCTGAGCACCCTTTGTTCTGGGGATTAAACATACAACAAATAAAGGAAAAACACATGGTTAGGTGCAACTGAATTCAGTTCATTGAATGATATGATAAGTTATTTATAACACGCTTAATACCCAGAAGTTTCTAAGCGCAGATCCGGGGATCGAACCTGTGTTGCTCCTGTCGTCATGCATCCAAGGCGACCACGTTGCCCCTGAGCTATCCTATGGACAACTATTGCAACCTGAACCTAGAAAATGACCAGTCAAACAAAATGAAAGGTGTCTAAGCACCCATGTTTGCCTTTTATATAATTGTATAGTTTTCTGACTTGCCAAATATTCCCATCAACCGCCAGATACTTTATATGATTTCCTATTAAATGGTCAAATGCTCACATCACATACTACCTCTTACCATGTCAGATAACCCAAAGAAAAGATGTTCCAACAAATGGTACACATTCACATATTTTGTCAGGTTTTGCCATGAAATCCCAGGTGCTCAAATCAGATGTCAGAAAATGTCTTCTAACGCTGAGCAACAGCATCATTAACAGCTACTGTCATCAAACGCTCGGGTTCTAGCAGCACTGGCAGGGATTGCCTTTACATTCATAATTTCCCCTTGATTGTCAGGTATTTCCAGATACTGTCACGTTGTTAGGGATTGCCATGAATTTCCCAGTTACTCAACTCCTTGCCAATGATGGCCATCAATAGACCAGCTACTTTACTATTGTGAAGGATTGCCATGAAATGGCCAAGTATTCCCATTCCACAGGTTGGCTTTCACTACTGATGTACTTTCCCACTTATAAAAGACTACCATCAAATGCCCAGGGACGTGCCCCTTTATTGAAGAGCTGATCAAGGAAGAAGAGTGCACTGCGTTTATGCTCTTTCTGTTCTACCCACCAGCCCCCTGCCATAGACAGCAGGAGAATGAGGTGCATGAGACGGGGAGATGGTAGCAATGCTACAGTACAGCTTCACCTGCTCCACTCCCCACTCTGTTACCACTGTCTGCCGTTCACAAGGGAACGGGGTGGTGGGTGGAGCAAGGTGAGCACAACAATGGCAGTGGGGAAAACACTTTTCATCCCCGCGCTTCCCGTACTCTGCCCAGGTTCATGGCGGGTAAAGTAGGAGAACCCAGGGGATGCCAAGTGTCTGTAGTGGAGAAGGACCGGCAGACGGTGTGGCCCCATGTGAAGCCACACACCTTATTCTCTCTGAAGCACTGAGAATGTCTGGCCATTCTTTCTCCCAATGGAGAGGCACATGCACTCTGTCTTCCGTGGCACCCAGCACGTAGGCATACGAGTGCTTTTTGACTCACTGTGGGTGGTGTTAAGGTGCCACCCAGAATCCAAAAACTAAAAACAGAAAACAGAATCTTAAATGTGAATGCTTGATTAAATAGGATGACATTATGTATCAGTGCTGTATCTATCACAGTGTTATAATAGTCATTTACTAAGGTTGACTGTACCTTAATGGCCCAGGACAATCAGTCGGGGCATAGGCATTGCCTTTGTGGTGCATCTTGGTGGGTTCCCTTATGGGTGGGAAGATGGCAAGGCCACACCCTTCACCATGGGTTGCAAACATCAACCCCAGTAAGTGTTGGGCAATATTTGGAGAGCGTCTACTGAGGAACAGAATATGTTGGGCTGCTGAAGGCGGTCAATCAGAGGGGCATGTATACCGTATTGTCTCGGGAGGATAGCTCAGGGGCAACGCACTCGCCTTGGAAGCAAGATGACACAGAGCAACACAGGTTCGATTCCCGGTCCGTGCTTAGAAACCTCTCGGTATTAAGCGTGTTATAAATAACCTATCACACCATATGATACCGCCCTTTGCAGAGCAAGTGGTAGACAGAATGATGATCAGGGGCCAGGATGCCACACTCTAAAACAGATGGCAGGAGGGGACATGATAGCGAGCAGGCAGTTTAACAAGGTCACCTCTTCATTATCCTCAACAGAAGGCTGGTGAGCCCTGGGGACAAGAGGGAGCTACCCACTCTGTGATGCGACCCCCGCAGGGTATGAATAGAGGATCCCGAAGAGCTGCCCTTTCCTTAGCGGAAAACAGGGTGAAAGTTGTGCCTTGCGTAGACTAGGAGCCCTGAAATTTGCAAGAGGGAAAGGAAATTGCACACCCTGTGCTTTGATGAGAAATCTAATTTCATATAGCAATTAAAAGCTCCAATGGCTTGTCACTGTGTTGGATAGTCTTATGGGGTGCTGGGGAGAAAAACAGTAGACCCTGTTGACTGTGAATTAATAACAGGATAAGAAAACATTGAGTCCATACTGAAAAGTTATTGCTCCTGAAGAAGAGAGGCACACTCTCGAAACGCGTAGAGCTCTGAATTAGGAAGGCTTTCCCCTTTTTTCTTGAATTTTTTCTTGAATTACTGTATATTCTTTTTGAGTGAATTGAACTCGAACATTCTTTATTATCATGTATATGGTACTAAAATACTATCATGCCTTCATAAAGACTTTTTGAAACTTTTATGTATATTGAAACAAATCATTGCATGTTTTCATATGTAATATTTGTACAAAAGAGTGGCTTAATTGATACTTTGCAATGCTAAAAATCAACAACAAGTGAACAAAAAAGTATATTTTGTTTGGATCTTGTTATCCAATACCCAGAGGTGTGCAGGGGACGGGAGTTCCCATTGTTAATGGGAACACCATTCTTTTCATAGTAGACTAGGAGCCCTGCCTGGACAGAGAGGTTTTACTGCACACAGAGAGAGAGTGAGGCAGGTGTTTTGACCACAATGATCTAATGTTAGTCTCCCTAAGAACAATCCCCACAACAATAGAGCGCAGATCAGTGTGTGTCATTTCTGTTGCTGATGGGTGATTGGTTGCCTTCTGCAAACCCTGTCCGTGGCTCTGTCTCTGAATCGGGAGCCTGAAGTAAGCACATGCGGGGAACACAAATGCATACATGCCAACCCTCCCGATTAAGATGAGAGGGCCCTGATTTTTCAATTGAAAATGTCGACCCCCTAAAATAATAGTAACCCCAACGCAATCCAATGGGAGAATTCGATTCTCCCGATGTATGTGAGACAATCTCCCTCCAAAGTGATGCAGAATGTTGGCATGTATGTAGATGTTGGCCTGGATTGCGGACCAGGCCCCCAAAGAAATCCTTCAGATGGTAGTGAAAATCAATG
This sequence comes from Ambystoma mexicanum, assembly GCF_040938575.1. Taxonomy (NCBI): domain Eukaryota; kingdom Metazoa; phylum Chordata; class Amphibia; order Caudata; family Ambystomatidae; genus Ambystoma; species Ambystoma mexicanum. The sequence continues at coordinate 408,741,571 of NC_090941.1, read as the reverse complement.
CAGTGAACGCTTGTGCTCTGCGTGGCATCACTGGCAATGCACACACATGCTAGTCGGAGTATGAAGAGGCTTGCGACCCAGGTCTGTGGGCTGCCATATTTGGCCATGAACATGAGGGGGAAGTGTAATTATTGCTCAAGGACGGTTCTATGTGATATTCTCGAATATCAAAGTCCGCACCTAAAAAAGACAGTTTTTTGGAACGATTCTGAAAATATCTCTTTTCACCTCCAGCCCCACTTGCCCTCACTCCTGAAATCAGAGGGTGTCGCCCCCCGGATCCTCCTTTTAATCTCAAGCCTTCTCCCGACTATAACCATCCCTACCTCCCACACATATAAATAGACACAAACACACACACGAGGACACACACACCTTCTCCAAAACCCCCTCCCTTCCACACTACAAACACTGCTCCACAAAACATACACACAGACACGCAAACAGACAAAAACTTACCTCACCACGCACGGCATCTTCCACTGCCAGTCTCGGACGTGCCTGTCAGCCACTGCGCGCACTCCTGTGCAGCAGGCGCGTGACAAGTAGATTTCGAAAGACCGCTCAGGTCTCAGAGTGGTCTTTCTAAATCGTCTTTTTAATTTTACGAGGAAAATAAAAATACTTTTTCACTCAATTCTTCAAGGACAACTAACAGAGAGCAAAGCAGATAGAGAAGCAGATCCACCAATCAGGAAACATGCTTTCTGAATCACTTAACCATCTAGGCTATAGAAGGAAACTGAACTCTGCTGAATGTTTGGGAGATAAGACTGTTGAGAGTTGAGCTTGGAGAGATGAAAACTGGTAAAAGAGTCATCCATAAAATCCACAGAGTGGCCAAACCCTGCAGCTCAATGGCGGTGGAACTAGAGAAGATAATTGAATTAGTGTCCATCCGTTGTGGCTTTTTTTTGGAAGTGTGGAGAAACGAAACGTTACACTGAGGCTGTTTTCAGTGCTATCCGGCCCAGAGGGCGTAGTCATGCTTGGTGATGACTTTTTCATGGAAGGGCTTATGATTAGGGTCCTGTCATAATTGAGCTCTCCATTCCTTTATTTGTGCGCCTGTGCTTCTTTTATTTATATTCAAAGACTACCCGACCCAGAATGCAGAGAAAAATAGGCAGGACTGGACAAGACTTTCTAAATTAAATGGAGCATGTTTCCATGTATTACCTTTACGTCCCTTTTCTTCCTCACCGTAGTTACTCTATGAAGGCACTCTGCTTACTGACAGAACCCTTTCCCAAAAATTCTTCTTCTTTTTTGTAGCCCCGGGTTTAAAGTACCTGACCAGCCCTGTAATGCACCTGTTCTGCTTTCCGTCCTTCTGGACAGTGAATCCTGGGTAGCCTGGCTGGACTGGCCTCTTGCTTGGACCCCTCTGCTATGCTTTGTGGGTCTACGAAAGATGCTTTGTTATTCCCCTCCCCCCTCAGTGCTTGCTGGGCATGAACCTCAGAAGGAGAGGGCAGCCCCAGGCCTGGTGACTATGGGATATCCCAGGAGTGTCAAATGGGCTGTGCACCATGGGTGCCCAGGCTTTTTAGGTGCCTTCTTTCTGGGCCTGCAATGGGCAGGGTGCTGGGATTAACAAAGCCAACAGTGCCGGGGGTCACACGGGGCCCATGCTTTGACCATGATTCAAGGAAGGAGCACTGCATGAGGATGCATGGAGTGCAGATGCCCCTCCTAGGAGCCTTATGCCCCATTGAGTAGGGCAGAATAGGACTGTGGTCACTATGTTATTCTCTGTCTCATGTGCACTGCCACTATTCTGTGTATGGGTATGATGGTTCCCTACTCTCAGGTTTGCCACTGATAATGCCAGTTGCAGGATCTGCCATGCTTCCCAGTCTCTTGGTGTGGGTACAGGTTTGGGCACCTTCTCCTGTTGCGGCACTGGCAGCACGAGCACTAACCATGAGTAGGGATTGAGTATTGCTTTGTGCTTCCTCCCACAGCACAGCGGACAGGCTGCCGATACTGCTGGGATAACCCTGCCACCCTCGCCCTCCAAATTAAAGAAAGAAGTGCTGCAGGGGGGATGTTTGGATTGCAGATGTCCCTCCAAGGAGCCTTTAGGCCATAGTGAGTAGGGGAGAGTAGGACTGCAGTCACTGTGTTACTCCTTATGGCTCATGCATGTTCCCTCTCTTCTGTGTTTGGGGTTTGGCGGTTGCACAATTTCAGGTGTACAACCAACATGGCCTCTTGCAGGGGAGCTGCGCTATGGAGGGCAACATTACTTGTTGGTTATTTTTGAGGTGCAGGCCTCCGGGTAGGAGGTCTTCAATGTGGCCCCTCATTCATGTTATTTTAGTTCCCTATGTGGGGGTCAGGGTATGATATGATATGCTATGATATGGCATTTGTAACGCGCCTATACACAAGTGTTTCAAGGGTGTTAGGGACTCCAGCCTCATTTCCTGCCTCTTTGAAAAGCAGTGCGCAGTCGTCACCCAGGACCCTGGCAGCCCTTTTGAAGACTTTTGATTTCCTCTTTCTAATGGTTGGTGAGTCCCACACATGGACTGCCAGAGGCAGTAGTCAGTGGGGTATTCTCGGTTAGAGGGTCTTTTCTGGAAAACTCTTCATGATCTGCTACCTCTAGGAAAAGTGTTGCAGTTATTGCCCTTTGATTGCCCTTTTGTGTTGAGTGGAGTGCTGGGCCCCTGTCATGCACATCCTTGGGGCTCCTCGAGTTGTAAGTTGGCCCAGGGTCACTTTGTTCCCTGGTCTTTGCCTTGGACTTCTGCGATCCGCTGCCAGATCCGGTGTTTTGACTGTCCCGAAGTAGGACCCATGGTTTTCCCAAAGTAGGCCTGGTGCGTGGTCTGGATGCGAGTCTCTCCATAGCAGCTGGATTTGTACCCCTCCCCTGTTGGTCTCTTTCAGTGAGGTCCTCCACACTCCCCTTTCTCTACTTGGCAGGGTTGCTTGTGACTCTCCACAGGATGGTCAGTGCTCCCACTGTGGAGAGAGGAAGTCATTCCTTTTTTGGTCCACGTGTGTGCCGGTCTTATCTTTGGATCGTTGGTATACTTCATAAAGAAATGTGACAAGGAAGAGGGAAATGGAAGTAATGCTCTAATTGCTTACTTGAAATCTTCATTGCTCCTAGTCCTCCTCACAGTACTAACAGCTTCACATCCATACCTGGTAAAAAAATCCCATTTTCTTTGGTATCGGGAGGAGGATTACAGGTCAGACGAGGTGCTATGTAACCCTGGCTTTGGTATATGTTGACACCTTTACCCTTTCACCACCGGATAAATGTGACTCAATCAAACAATACTCTTATATACAGCCACCTTATGCAAGGACTGCCTCTGCTGTTATTGCTGACTTTATAAGTAATTTTCGTACGAAATGAGACCCTTGTTCTACATTGAATATAATACAATAAATACCAATGAGGGCAACATCAGAATTAGAAATTGCGTCATTTCAGTTATCGGGATTGTTTTGTTTGCCATGTCGGCTGGATGGACTCCATCAATATATGTATTCACATTTAGCACTTTTTTGATAAAAAAGGATAAAACAAAGATTTTTTTAAATGATTGTGCCCAATGCTCTTAGATTTCAAACCCCTCATGTTTTTGCATATAATATTTAACCAACTGTTGATGCAAACATGTAGAAGACGCATCCCTTTTGGATCAATTCTCCAATATACAATTGTCTACTACACTGAATGGAACCAAGAAATGGGGTGCCTTGTGATCTCCGCCATAAATGAACTGAAGGCAAACACCTTTCTGACGTTCTGACTTGCTCAACTGCTAGGATAGTCTCAGCACTGAGAAGTTGCTGAACACAGCGAAGAGCATCCAATCACTTTAAATGTCAAGATAATTTGAATAAAAAATGACCCTCACCTTCTGCTGCCTTTTCATGTTCTGCTTCTGACGGAAATAATCTTATCAGTTGAGTGGTGGCCTCTGCATAAACTGCTGTCTGCCTGGCTTTGGACTCCCCAGTTCTCATCTAACTGAGGCGTGGCTGGAATGTGCGTGCCTACCACAACCCAGGCCAAGTGTTTCTGGGCAGTATTTCCTATATAATACCAAATGGTGCCCATGTGGACTATGAAGATGTTACCTGCCCCTCGGACAGTGACTATTCCATTTGCTCCTCCTGGCCTGCATCTTACTTCCCCAGGTTCCAGTCTAGGATTTTCAGTACCATCCTCAGGACATTCCGATCCCATCGATGAACACTGGAGCGAGACGGGCTAGGGCCACTGACAGACAGCAGCAAAGAGCTGTTAGAAAAGAAAGGGCCTCATTACACGGTAGGCGGTAACCATGGCGCTATTAGCGCCATGTTTGCCGCCGGTATTTTACCGTGTCCGCCTTGGTGGATGGCGGAATTACCGCCCTACTCCAAGGTGAGCGGGGGCGGTAGTTCCCCATTCACCAAGGCACTTCCCCATTCCCATTTTTGCCCCCATAGGGCATAATGGGAATGGGGAAGGAGCTAATTACAGTACCGCAAATTGCGGTACCGTAATTAGCACCGAGGTCCCTTTGCGGCACCCTAAGGTCGGATTCCGCAAAGGGAACTCGTAGTAAGGCGGTACCGGTACCGGTAAACCCTTACCGCCTAACGTGTAATGAGGCCCACAGTCTTTTACGAGCAGCTGAGTTAAGGGGTAGTTCGGTCAGAAATTGTATTGGCCCAATCGATAGGGCAATCGTTAGGGCATGCATTGTAGAGCATACATCGATCGTTCTTAAAAAACGACGAGTCGCGGTACCACCGTCTTGTGCTAATCTTTTCTGTTGATCCATCGCTCTAAATTCAAGTGCCCTCGCTGCACTAATTCAGATCACCCGCCCCTCAACCTAACATCACTAGACGCTCACGCCTCTTTCCACAAAGCCAATGCACGTCTCATGTCAACATCCCTGGTGCGCAATCTATTGACATGTCTCCATGGAAATTGCAAGACACCTCGTTCCTCGACAAGTGTAAACAAACCCTTTCTGATCACACAGCATTGGAGTTTCTTTTTCCTTCGTGTCAGTGCATTTCATTTTGAGTTTCCCTGACTTGTTTCTGCTCTGTTCATCTATCTGCCAAGTATGATATACTGAGAACTGGTACTTATATTGCCTAAAATGAATTAACTCAGTAGTCACTTTTCATTTCTTACATTATGGACACATGTCTTTACTAAACCATATTTAAACATGTGTCTTTGCAAGCTTTTAAAGTTTGAGTCTATTTTCACAATGTGTTTTTGTAACATGGCTGTTTCTTTGCTTGTCTTTCTTTAACATTCAATGCTAATGGGAAACCTCCTTTCTTTACTGTATATAAACAAAAAGGTTTTTTTCTTCACCTCACTATGGATTCTGTGCTTCTTCACTATTCAGAAACTATTGCAACAATTCAGCCCTTCCTGTATGAGCCCGAATATTCAGAAGAGGAAGTCCTTGAAAGAAAAAAAAGTCGAGGCGATGTGGAATCAGATGAAAGTCATGAGGATCAATCACCGAAGCCTGAAACCAGTTGCATGGAAGACGTTTCCACCTGGTGTACCTGCCATCATTGTGAGTTTATGCCTACTCTGGTGGAGAACTGCTGTTGCAGATAAAAAACTCTTGCTGCTTGGCCTACAGTGCCGAAGAAGACAGTTCACTGCTACCTTACCGAGCTGTATGACTTCAGGGCCGCCTGCCTTACAAGATCTGTGTTGCGAATGATGATGGTCCTTATGCACAAACTTCAAGCTACAGTTCGCCCTCGTAATCCAAGTAACGAGTTTGTTCACTCTATATATGTTGTGTGTTTGACGACCGAGATGGCTAACATAATATGTTGTTCCCCACATCAATATAACTTTGATGAATTACTGCCGAAAAGAATTCTTCTGTAAATTGAATAAATTACTCATTCTAATCTGAGACCAAAGTGTTCATCTTTAGATTTATCATCCAAACAATTACATTTCTTTTACTTGCAAGTATCTCCCAAACTGTTTTTGCTGGAATGTGCGTTCACATTTCTATTTGATCCCTACTTGAAATCACAAGTACTGTCAATACATTGCACGAAAAGGTTGACTGATTAAAGCATAACAATGCCTTACATTTTACAAGGTAGTGGAAACAAAAAAAATGCAATGAATGAGTTCATTCAAGTAAACTATTTCTGTATCTCTTACACAGGTGGTACAGACTTGTGGCATATCGTGCCTTTAGATGGTGGATTCGGTATCCATAAAACATTTGAAATAAAAGAGAACGTATGTCATAATTGTTTGAATTTCAACTGTATGCACATTTCGTACAGATGAAATAGCCAAACAATTATTTGTTTTCTGTATGTGAATACATTCACATTACAGAAAACAAGGGCAGCGGGGGTTGCAGGGGTGTCCCCTGCATCTGTGTTCGCTATAATGGGATCGGGGGTTGTGTGGGTGTCCCCCACTTTGTGTAAAATATAGATATTGGGCCTCATTACGAGTCTGCCGTCCCGGAATCCGGTGATTCCGTGACAACAGTGACACCGTTTCCGCGAACGCAAGGTTGCGGAATGAACGGCCGATTACGGCATGTGGGTCATGCGCAACACACCGAGGCGGAAACGGTGTCACCGCCGTCACGTAAACACCCACGCACACGGACATACCGCCATAAAAAACGGTGCAAAACCCGTGTCCGCCCCCGCCGTCACGGACTCAGAATCACGGAAGCGGAAATACCATGACCGTGAAAAAAAACGTAAACAGAGAGGCAACTATTATATAAAGCACAATCCACTGCCATCCTCAGACACCACAGGTCAGAACACCTCCCTGAGTCTGAGAACACATCTAACACCATGGCATCCAGGATCCGAGCACGCAGACAGCGAAAGCAGCACTTCAGTGAGGCTGAGCTCACAGAACTGGTGGAACACATTGTCGAGCATGCAGCACTTTAGCGCAGACCAGCGGTGTGCTACCCAGCAACACCGCAAGGAGGTGTGGGCGGAGGCAGCACGCACTGTGAAGGACTGCCATGAGAGGTGGGATGACATCAGGCTCCGGGTGCGCAACCTCATTGCTGCACATCGCCAGCACAGCACTGGCACCGGTGGAGGCCCTGCATCCCCTCTCAAGTTGCAATCATGGGAGGAGCGCTGCAGCAGTGTCCTGCACCTCGAGGGCATCCACGGCATCGGAGATGCAGAGGCAGGAGTGAGTCTACCTGCAGATGGCGGTAAGTGCACAAAGTACAAAGCCATAAGTGTGAATGCACCCCAGGAGTAACCCAATGGACCCATTGATCCCCACCACCCCCCAGCCAGGGCAGGAGTGACCCAATGGACCCACTGACCCCCCCAGCTAGGGCAGGAGTGACCCAATGGACCCACTGACCACCCAGATGACAAGTAATACATCCCCAATGCATGTCCCCAGGACATGCACACAGTGCGTGCCTGAGTGGGAGCAGAGACACACACACCTGTGTGCATCGATTGTCACAAGTGTGTACATGCAAGTGGTCATGGATTGTTCAGTTTGATGCATGTGATGGACACATCAAGTAACATCACACAACTAACAGCATGCCCTCTGTATCCCCACAACCATGTCAAGTGACAGCGACGACGGCCAAGAGGCAACGCAGCGGCCACCTGCACGCGCCCAACACAGCACTCCTGCCCAGGAGGACAATGCTAGCTGCTCTGACACACAAGCACCAGCTGCATCGGGCACACCAGCGGACGCCACCATCCCCATGCAGGCACCCAGCATGGCCCCGGATGCCATCTTGCAGCCCATCTGCACTGCTGAGGCTGCTGCATCGAGTGATGATAATGCCACGACCATGCAGGCCGAAGTTGTACAACAGGGTGAGGGGGACAACACGGATGAGCTGTCATCCATCCATGGCCTACAGTTCAGCCCCCAAGCACTGCAGAGCCCCATGCGCTCCCCAACGCCCTCCATGGCTGAGCTCAGTACTCGCTTGCAGTGCATTGAGGAACAACAGGCCACCCTGACACAGCTGGAGGAAAGACAGCTGGAGGAGGCCAGGCTGCAGCGTGAAGAGGCCATGCATCAGTGGGAGGAGACCAGGCTGCAGCGTGAGAGCAATACGACGTCGGTGCGTCGGCTCTCCAGGGCCATTGGACGATTTGCAACCACAATCGTCACCCTGGCACGCCATGTCAGGGAAGGGAACAGTGTGCAATCCAGCATAGCGGAGTCAATGTTGGTTGCCCAGCAGGCGATTCAAGGACATGTGCCCATAGTCACACCAGCAGTGAGCACCAGCCCATCCAGCTCTGCCACTGGCAGCCCACAGAGGGGCTCTAGTCGGCTGACAGGACCCGCCAGCAAGGACACTCCTGGGCATAAACGCCCCCGCAAATAGTGCCATGTGGGGATGGCAATAGACATGACGTTCGGGGACACGATGGGTGTATGTGGGTGGGTACGTTTGGGTGGTGGGGGAGGTCCATTAGGGGGTTAGTTGTTTGGGGCCTGGTTGGGGGCGGGAACGTTTTGGTGGTGGGTGGGCACGGGTGTACAGCTTCCCTACCCAATGCACCTTCTTTCCTGTTTTGTTTATAATACAACACCTTTGAAAAAATCCATAATGAGTGGACATCCGTCATTTCACTTGCAGTCAATCCATTTATTCACCGGCATCGTCATATCCATGCAATGCTGTGAATGTGCAGTCTCTCAAAAGTAAATGCAAATGAGTGTATCCCGTGCTCGTTAGCCATTTTGTGCACCCCCGGGAGGTGTGGAGCCACCCCATCCCCAACCCCATCCCCATCCCCATCTTCAACTCCATCAACATCCTATGTGTCTGGGGGCAGAGGAATGTTCCTGCGCATGCACAGATTGTGTAGTATGGCTCACACAAGCACACTTTTACCCATCTTCACTGGGTTGTAGAGCAGTGATCTGCCAGATCTGCTCAAGCAGCGGAACCTGGCCAACAGTAGGCCAAATGTCCTTTCAATCATGCCACGTGTGCAGATGTGTGCCCTGTTGTACGCCTCCTCATGCCTGTTGCTTGGCCTCTGTACAGGCGTCATCAACCATGGCGTGAGTGTATATCCAGCATCACCTTCATGGGATGGAAATGTGTGGGACATGTCAGTGTTTGTGGTATCATCTCTTGATCAGATGCAGCGCAATCTTGTTTCATCATTCATTCATCCATATTGGCCAAGCAGTGGTCGGACCGGTGGGTGATTACCATTCATGGGTAATTGTTGTCTACGTTGGGTTTTGGACATTGCCCAACAACTTGCTGTGCATATGTAGTTGCCCTTGCGGACAATAGTGGTTGGTAGGTATGGCATTGTGCAATGATGTGCACACATGGAGGAGTCAATCAATAGACTGTGATGATGTGGTTGTTGCAGGATGTCTTATGTGCAGCCATCATGTGCATTGAGGGGGCAGTGGTGCATAGTGTGGGTGGCTGTATTGAGTGGCTCAAGTTGTATGGCCTTGTGGTAGTATTGGTTGTGTGTCTCATTTGGCAGGGTGTGTACGGGCACACTGTGGCAACCTGTCATGTGTAGCTTTGTGATGTGTGGGTTATGCTGACCATCCATTACATGGGTCAGGGGGTGATGCATGTGCAGTTGTAGCAGCCCACTCACACAGGTCATTGCCCTGGACACACCCCCACCCTTCCACAGGGCCTGTGCATTGGCAGTTGTACTCACCCAATAGCCATGTCCTTTGTCCAGCGTAGCGTTCCATGTAGCGTGGCAATGTCGTATTCCGCAGGAGCATTGAGTCATGCGTTGACCCCGGGAAACGTGTGCAGCAATGTGTTATCAATTGTCCGGCGTCACATACCATCTGTACATTCAGCGAGTGGTACTGTTTCCTATTGCGGTACACCATCTCCATTACACATGCTACTGTCAGCTCTATGTGGGTGCAGTCTAATGCACTTATGCAATTTGGCATGGCCGCAATGGCATGGAAGTCCAACTTGGTGGCAATGACCTGTGCAAGGGTACGGGGTAGGGCGATCTGTACCGACACATGGCGCTGCAGGGCATCCAGTACCTGTCCCAATATTTTAGAGAAACAGGGTTGTGAGGGCCCGTGCAGCTCACCAACTGTGTGCTGATAAGTTCTAGTGCCAAGAAAATGCAGTACCGACACCACCTTCAGGAGGTGGGGGGATTGCGGTCGAAATGCCAATGTGGCTGCTGATGTCGTCCTCAATCATGATGGTGATGTACATGATTGTTGGACGGTCCAGCCGGTATAATGTGTGGATCTGTCCTGGGGTCAGGTTCCAGGGTGAGGCCCTGATGCGGGGTATTGCAGGCTGCCTGCGTGGTCGTGCCGGCTGCACAATTGGGTTTGGCATGGGTGCAGGGTTTGCTAACTGCCGTCTGCGCCTCCTCCGCCTCCGCCTCATCCTCCTCTGCACCATTACTGCCACCATGTGCAGTGCTGCCTGTAGGCTCAATAGCCCCAGTCATAATTTTGCTGCAGCTGTTGCCTGAAGTTGTGTTTGGAGTTGGCCTGGGTGTGGCCCTTTTGTAGGCTCCCAGTGGCCTGCTGGGTCCAGCTGGGCTCATTTGCTGCACCTGTGGCCTGATTCAGCTCACCAGGCACTGTTTAACGTCATGCTCGCGGTGGTGCCGATATCGCCTCTGTGGCCACGGTTTTTCTGCCATTTTCATGGGAGTGTTTCTATGTCCGTGGTACTCGTAATGCCCATGGTGTTAGTTGTTGCCGGTAACTGAGGGGTTTTCCTGGCGACACATTTTACGGGTCCCTTAACTCTGTGGCATCGGTTTGCGGTGGTGGTATTTCCGGGATCGTGGGTCGTGATTTGTCGGTCACGAAAACGGTGCCGGTATGGTTATACCAGTGGCATTAAGTCCGGACCGCCGGACTCGTAATGAGGCCCATTGACTTGCCGGTGCCGGTTCCCGTCTAGGTAAGTGGAAGGAACTGCCGTTGCAGGGAGATAAGGAAGTTGGCGGCACACAATGACATGTGCAAATGTAAGGTAAGTAGGGTGGTTGTGCTACATAATGAGGGTGAGGAACATATGTGAAAATGTCAAAAGTGAAATGCGTTTAAATAAACGTCGTCTTATCCTGCCACTGACTTCTCTCCTTCAACATTTTCACATACATCCATTGGATTCATGGAAGACTGGGATTTTGGGTTCGACGAGTAATACCTGCCTGCATGGTTCGAGCCATTTGTGATGAATTCCCCAGTGACCACGTACAATACTGTGGATTTAAACAGACAGTACCTCTACCTCAGCAGTATAATTGGTAGTGTCATTGCTATCCACTTTGCAAAACGAAATAAAAAAAATAACAAATGATATAATCTGAACAGGTGTTAGACATTTTTTGTAAGTCCACAACATGTCCAAACATCTAAGAGTATCATAAAATACTGATGAGCTTTAACATGTTTATTGGCCTAGCATACTCCCTTCATCAACATCCATACCCCCTCCGCTATCAATGGCTGTTCGTACCTGTGGGCGTGTGCTCCCAAGGGGGCTAGGAAGATGGGAACGCTCAAGGTGCCCGAATACCATGTACACCACAAAGGGTTCTTTCGCATGGGCACCCATATCCACATGGCCACCCCAGACCCGGTGTCTCCAGACTCCCCTTTTAAAACCCTGTCTCTGCAATCAACGTATGTCTGTGTCCTTTGACTGTGTTCCGGCCCTATTGTGCTGGCCTGATCCACATCCATCCACCTCCGCTACCTGTGGGCGTGTGCTCTCGCAAAGGGGCTGCACTGGCAGCATTGAGGAGGTCAAACATTGTCATAGAGGCGTGGTGGGTGTGAACGAACATGTCAGACATTCACATACACACCCACTTCTGTGATCGTTTATAAATAATGTGGAGGTTAACAAAAAACATCTTTGAGCTTGACAACGAATATTGCTAGCTCTCCACTTTTTACCTTGCTTGCTGAGTCAGCTCATTTGATCTTCTAAGTAATGGTTAGTCAACTTTTACTATTGTTTTCTGTAGTGTCAACGTTCTCTGCTAGGCCACTTTCTATTGTTTTATAGTCAATGTACACCCTATTCTAATTTTATTTTATTCAAAATGTCTACACCATTATGGACTCTCCTATGCATTTTTATCTCTATAATTAGCACATAACATTACAGAGAATTGTTTCCAAATGTAATCTTTCATAGTGCATACTTTCAATGCATGTTTGCTTTAGGTGCCATTTTTGATAAAGTATATTTTTTTTACTATCAAAGGAATATGATGTTTCATTTACTCACTGTGAATTTTTTTTAATAGCAATGTTTCTTTATACTTCTTTAACAGATCATATGGACAATCCAACAATGCCTTCTTGTATCTTTTTGGGTTGCACTAATAACAGTCATGCAAACTTCAGAGTACAGTCTTGCGTGTATTTCCAAAGGATTTAAATGTAATAAGAAAATGGCTCTTGAGCTGCGGATTTCCAGTGTCCGAAATTGAAAGCAGAGCCAAGGATGTCTTGGATGACGTGAGGGGCAATCGATTCCGCGTCTTCAGCATGCACTTCTCAGAAGATATGTACGAACAATCAAAGTTCACTAAAAAGCGTCAGCCCAGACTCTTTCGCAAATTACTTCCCAATGCAGTTCCAACTGAATTTCAGCACATGCTGACCCAGGTGAGTAGTGGACAATGAATATTTAAATGTATATTAATAAATTTGCCTGTATAATATGTAACATAAATGACCACTTTTTATATTGAAATAGTCTGTGAACAGGTAACATAATGAACGGTTTTCAGTTTTTGGGTGATGTTTTCATTGATATTTTATTACACAAGTTTCCTTCATGACACGATGTACTGTGGTTTGTACATTTTGAGCTTTAGATTATTTTGTGTATCCCTACTTTGGAGATACTCAAATAGTTCAGTGCAATTGGAGCCTTTCCAAAGACACACTCACATTGCGTCCTTTAAAAATAGGTCATTTTTTTAAAATTACCATGTCTGTCTTTACATAGACCGCACTGATGGAATTAGAGACTGTTACTGTTATGCACCAGCCCTGGAAGGTCTGGTACCGATGGAAGCACACTTAACATGGTGGTCAGGAACCTCTTTTGGCGGTCTATGCCTCATCCAATATGGCCGCCAGCACGTATTTACGTACGACGCACCAGTGTTACGATGCATTGTATCGAAGCACTTTCGCTTTTCTTCCCAGTGCTGTTTACTGAGCTTTTAGCTTGTTCTAATTATCTCTCCAGCTTATTGTTCTATTACTCTTCCTCGTCTTCCTTGTCACCGTGGTTTGCTTGCTTACGGGTATCTTTCTTTATTGAGGTTTGTATTCTCTGCTAATCGTACATTGAGGTTTTTCTAGTACTCCTCAGTCTCTGTTTCTATCGTTCTTTCGTTTGCTTACCTTTACCCTGTCTTTGTTTGGATAGACTTAAAGGAAGACGTCTCCCGACTTTTTGGGCGGATGTATCCTTTGTCCCAGCAGGAACGGATGGCCTTGAAAGAATACCTGGATTAAAATCTTCAGAACGGATTGATAAGGAAGTCACGATCATCCGGAGGAGCTTCGCTTTTCTTTGTGGCCAAGAAGGGAACCAAGGAGCTACGCCCTTGTATAGACTGCCGAGAATTAAACCGAATCACAATTCGGGATCGGTATGCCATGCCCCTTATAAGGGACATCCTCGAATCAGTCAAGGACTCTCAGATCTTCACAAAGATCAATCTACGCGGAGCATATCACTTACTTAGAATACATGCAGGTGATGAATGGAAGACTGCTTTTCGAACACCGTTGGGGTTGTATGAATACTGTGTCATGCCTTTTGGACTGGTCAATGCCCCATCGGTGTTCCAGAGGTTCATGGACCACATTTTTGATGATTTGCTAGGTACATCCGTAGTAGTATATTTAGACGATATTTTGGTCTACTCCTCCACACTACAGGAACATCGGAACCAAGTGAAGGAAGTACTACAGAGGCTTAAAGAAAACCACCTGTATGCTGAGGCTGAGAAGTGCACATTTGAGGCAGCCGAGGTACCCTACCTCGGTTTTATCTTATCCTCAAGTGGAATACGGATGAATCCAGACAAAGTTAAGGCCATTCTCAGATGGCCAGAACCTTCTTCCAATAAGGATGTACAATGTTTTCTTGGGTTGGCAAATTTTTACCGCTGCTTCATTCCTCATTTCTCGGAGATGGTACTTCCTCTGACTATGCTTCTTAAGAAGGGAAGTATTTCCGACTGGAATCCTGCTGCGCAATCAGCCTTTTCTACCCTCACGAAGTTGTTTACCTCAGCTCCGGTGCTTATTCAACCAAACCAGTCTAAACCTTTTATTGTGGAAACAGATGCTTCTGGCGGAGCCATCGGAGCTGTCTTATTACAAGAAGACAGTGAAGGTGTAGAACACCCTATAGCCTACTACTCACATACTCTTACTGTCAGCGAACGGAACTATTCTGTGCTTGAGCGAGAGTTACTAGCAATGAGAAGAGCATGCGAAGAGTGGAGACACTTGTTACAAGGGGCTATGAAACCATTTCTAATTCGCACTGATCACAGAAATTTGCAAGTCCACCAACAGATGTAATGCCGCAATTCACGCCATGCCAGGTGGGCCTACTATTTCTCTAACTTCGATTTTCAGATTACGTACACACCCGGTACACAGAACAGAGTTGCAGACGCTCTTTCTAGAAGCTGGTCCAATGAACTGGAGGCGGAAACTACGCCTACCGAGAAGGAAAGAATGTTGCCCAACCTAATAATTATAGCTGCTATTAACAGCTTTCTTCAGAACGTGCAGGAAGATTATAAGACCTGGACTAGACCGAGACTATTGTCTAGGGGTCTTCAAGAAAGAGATGGACTATGGTTTTTTAAATCGTCTCTCTTTCTTCCATCGCTGGAACTCCAAGAACAAGCACTTCACCTTTGCCATGATCTCCCCTTGGCTGGACATAGGGGACAAAAGGCCACATACAAACTATTGACCAGACGTTTTTGGTGGCCTTCGGTACGAGCAGATGTACACTCATATGTTAATTCCTGTTCGGTGTGTGCCAGTTCCAAGATCTCAAGGCAGAGACCTCTAGGTCTCTTACAACAATCTGACTTGCCCTCTAGATCTTGTGAGAATCTATCTATGGACTTCATCGTGGAGTTGCCTCCATCTCAAGGAAAGACAGCTATAATGATTACTGTTGATTCATTCTCCAAGCAAGCCCATTTTCCTCCCTTACAGGAGTACCTTCTGCTGCTGAAACAGCTTCTGTATTCCTGAGAGACAACGTAAGAATACACAGATTCCCTCGAGTCATTATCTCGGACAGAGGGGTACAATTTACCTCCAAATTCTGGTCCATATTGTGCAAGGAACTGGGAATCCATAGGGCATTGTCATCTGGGTACCACCCTCAGTCTAATGGACAGACTGAGAGACTAAACGCCACCCTTGGAGAATACCTTCGGTGTTTCTGTAATAAGGAACAAGATAATTGGGCATCCCTGTTACCTATGGCAGAGTTCACATACAACAACACCGTACATACAGCTATTGGTATGAATCCTTTTCTGTGCACCTATGGGTACCATCCACATTTTCTACCCACTAAAGTCATCAGAAGTACCAAGGCTCCTGCTGTGGATGAGGTTGTGTCCCGGATCCAACGAACTCACCAATCGGCCTTGCAGACGTTGGAAGAAAGCCAAAGGAATTACATGAGATACACCGATGCCAAGAGAAGACCGAATCCTCAATGGGGTCCTGGTACAATGGTTTGGTTATCTACCAGATATTTACCTCGTTGGACACGGATGGGAAAATGTTCCCCAAGATACATCAGTCCATACAAGATAGAGGCAATGATCAATCCTGTCACCTACAAATTGAAGCTGCCACCTCGCCTTAAGAGGATACACCTGGTATTTCATACCTCCGTACTAAAGGCACACGTTGAGGATCCATATCATAGGAGTATTAAGAAGACGAGTGTAGCAGATTCCAACGAAACCAAGGAGTACGAAGTAGCCAGGCTGGTGGACTCTTGTTATCGACAAGGAGTCCTACAGTACCTGGTACACTGGAAGGGATATCCCAGATCTGAGAAAACCTGGGAGCCCAAAACACATATAAATGCACCAAGGCTTGTACAGAAGTTCCACAAGTTGTACCCAAGTAAACCAGGTGCAGACCGACATAGAAGAGGGCATACTGTCATGCACCAGCCCTGGAAGGTCTGGTACCGATGGAAGCACACTTAACATGGTGGTCAGGAACCTCTTTTGGCGGTCTATGCCTCATCCAATATGGCCGTCCAGCACGTATTTACGTACGACGCACCAGTGTTCTGATGCGTTGTATCGAAGTACTTTCGCTTTTCTTCCCAGCGCTGTTTTCTGAGCTCTTAGCTTGTTCTAATTATCTCTCCAGCTTATTGTTCTATTACTCTTCCTCGTCTTCCTTGTCACCGCGGTTTGCTTACTTACGGGTATCTTTCTTTATTGAGGTTTGTATTCTCTGTTAATCGTACATTGAGGTTTTTCTAGTACTCCTCAGTCTCTGTTCCTATCGTTCTTTTGCATGCTTACCTTTACCCTGTCTTCGTTTCCTTACCTATTTTTACCCTGTTCTATTTACTCCGCCTTCCTACTATCTCTTTTCTTCCTATTCTGCCGACCGGCTGGGTTAATCGGTTCGCCGTTCTTGGCGTTCCTCTACCTTCTGGTTCTTGCTACCCAGATTCCTGTGCTGATCTTAACGTTTACAACTACTTACCTGCTGTGTAAGCGCCTTCCATCCTTCGGCGCCTCTTCCTGGTGGAATCTAACTTTTGGACCTTCTCTCATTGATTATCACTACCGGCACCTGCTGTCTGAACCTTCCTGCTGCAACATTCGAGGAGGTTTCTCAGGATGGACATTTGAATTCAGAGTTCTTACTACACTGAAATATTGGTCTGCATCGTTTACTCTCTGCACCTCTACAAGGAAGCGAGACCATCTTACAGGGTTTTTTCAGCCGTACAGCTTTTTTCCTGGATTTGGGGACTGACTCCTGGGAGGCACCTGGATTTGGTTCCCATCCGGTCACAGTGGCCTCTAGGGAGTCACGTCCATATTTACATCAAAAGAAGAGTAAAGCATCCAGAAAGACTAGAAGAAAGAACAAGACGGAAACTCAAGAAAATCCAGCCGAAGACTCAGGTGAGGAGGAGTTGGAAAGGATGGGACCTACAGTTACAGGTCCTGACAGTTTACAATGCCAAAAGACCAAGACAATGGCCACTCCAGAGCAGATACAAGAGATGTGCAATGCCTTTCAAGCACTACGAGTTGACATGCAGAAATTACAGCAGAGAATCAGTTCCTTCGTCAGCAAGTAGCTACCAGAGACGAAGGAAGAGGTGAATTACCTCCGATGTCCGTCTCATTAACAAATATGATGGAAACCCAAAAGGAATTAAGGAATTCCTAGATGCTTGTGCTGTGTATTTTTCTTTCAGAAGGAGACATTTTGAGTCCGGAAGGGGCCGGGTTGGGTTTTTGATTGCTAACCTAACGGGTAGTGCCTTAAAATGGGCGACACCTCTAGTTACTTCGGAAGACCCTTCTGTAAATGATTACGATTTGTTTGTCTGCAATTTCAAGACTAGGTTCGAAAGACCAGAGGTCCAGTACTCAACATATGAGGCCCTACTTGACGTCAAAAAAGGGCACCAAGATGTCCAATCTAATATATCCCAATTTCAAGGATTGGCGACTTTAGCAGGATGGCCAGACACAGCCCAGCAGACCATATTTCGTAGAGGACTGCACAAGGATATAAAGGAAGAACTGGCACGGGTAGAAAGACCCGACACATTCTCCGATTTGGTATCCTTAGTTCTCCGTATTGAATTCAGATTGAACGAGAGACGCCATGAGAAGAGAAGAGGCTGAGGACCCCAATGGAATTACCAAGCAGTAACACACCCTAAGGATCGCACTGCCATTGAAGAACCAATGCAGATCGGTGCTACAAGGGCACCCCTGTCTTCTAATGAAAGAAGGCGCAGAAGGGAACTAAATTTGTGCATGTATTGTGGATCTTCGGAGCATCAGTTGAAGGACTGTACAGAGATTCCATCCCAGCGTTTGGGAAACGCGCAACCCCGTGTCTACGCAAGGGAGACTACGGGGAAGGTAGCGCAAACCCTTGCAAATCCACTAACTCAGGAGAGGACAACTGACTGATGATTTTCCAGGTATCCTTAACCCTTGCAACTGGAATCTCAATTCTAGTACTAGCCATGTTGGACTGCGGAGAAGCAGGCAACTTTATAGACATCTCATGGGCACAGGACAAGGGGATTCTGCTTAAAGAGAAGGGGAAGTCCATTCCTGTAGAAGGCGTAGATGGGCGTCCACTGTCGTCGGGACCTATAACTACGGAGACTATGCCTTTACTGGTCTCCATGGAAAACCATACAGAAGAAATAACCTTTGGTGTTATCATGGCTGCACACTTCCCTGTAATACTCAGTATTTCTTGGTTGGACTCCACAACCCCTCCATTGACTGGAGTTCTAATCGACTGAGTTTCAATTCAGATTACTGCGGCAAGAATTGCATCAAGGAACAACAGGTTGAAATTCCTGTTTACCCTACCGCCCAGCCTACCATTTCTATTTCAGCTATTCCCATACAGTATAAGGAATACGAAGGGGTTTTTGAAGATGTGGTTCCAAACTCCTCCCACCTCACCGCCCTGAGGATTACAGGATAGACTTAAAGGAAGACGTCTCCCTACCTTTTGGGCGGATGTATTCTTTGTCCCAGCAGGAACGGATGGCCTTGAAAGAATACCTGGATTCAAATCTTCAGAACGGATTGATAAGGAAGTCACGATCATCCGGAGGAGCTTCGCTTTTATTTGTGGCCAAGAAGGGAACCAAGGAGCTACGCCCTTGTATAGACTACCGAGAATTAAACCGAATCACAATTCGGGATCGGTATCCCATGCCCCTTATAAGGGACATCTTCGAATCAGTCAAGGACTATCAGATCTTCACAAAGATCGATCTACGCGGAGCATATCACTTACTTAGAATACATGCAGGTGATGAATGGAAGACTGCTTTTCGAACACCGTTGGGGTTGTATGAATACTGTGTCATTCCTTTTGGACTGGTCAATGCCCTATCGGTGTTCCAGAGGTTCATGGACCACATTTTTGATGATTTGCTAGGTACATTCGTAGTAGTGTATTTAGACGATATTTTGGTCTACTCCTCCACACTACAGGAACATCGGAACCAAGTGAAGGAAGTACTACAGAGGCTTAAAGAAAACCACCTGTATGCTGAGGCTGAGAAGTGCACATTTGAGGCAGCCGAGGTACCCTACCTCGGTTTTATCTTATCCTGAAGTGGAATACGGATGAATCCAGACAAAGTTAAGGCCATTCTCAGATGGCCAGAACCTTCTTTCAATAAGGATGTACAATGTTTTCTTGGGTTGGCAAATTTTTACTGCTGCTTCATTCCTCATTTCTCGGAGATGGTACTTCCTCTGACTATGCTTCTTAAGAAGGGAAGTATTTTTGACTGGAATCCTGCTGCGCAATCAGCCTTTTCTACCCTCAAGAAGTTGTTTACCTCAGCTCCGGTGCTTATTCAACCAAACCAGTCTAAACCTTTTATTGTGGAAACAGATGCTTCTGGCGGAGCCATCAGAGCTGTCTTATTACAAGAAGACAGTGAAGGTGTAGAACACCCTATAGCCTACTACTCACATACTCTTACTGTTAGCGAACGGAACTATTCTGTGCTTGAGCGAGAGTTACTAGCAATGAGAAGAGCATGCGAGGAGTGGAGACACTTGTTACAAGGGGCTATGAAACCATTTCTAATTCGCACTGATCACAGAAATTTGCGAGTCCACCAACAGATGTAATGCCGCAATTCACGCCATGCCAGGTGGGCCTACTATTTCTCTAACTTCGATTTTCAGATTACGTACAAACCCGGTACACAGAACAGAGTTGCAGACGGTATTTCTAGAAGCTGCTCCAATGAACTGGAGGCGGAAACTACGCCTACCGAGAAGGAAAGAATGTTGCCCAACCTAATAATTATAGCTACTATTAACAGCTTTCTTCAGAACGTGCAGGAAGATTATAAGACCTGGACTAGACCGAGACTATTGTCTAGGTGTCTTCAAGAAAGAGATGGACTATGGTTTTTTAAATCGTCTCTCTTTCTTCCATCGCTGGAACTCCAAGAACAAGCACTTCACCTTTGCCATGATCTCCCCTTGGCTGGACATAGGGGACAAAAGGCCACATACAAACTATTGACCAGACGTTTTTGGTGGCCTTCGGTACGAGCAGATGTACACTCATATGTTAATTCCTGTTCGGTGTGTGCCAGTTCCAAGATCTCAAGGCAGAGACCTCTAGGTCTCTTACAACAATCTGACTTGCCCTCTAGTCCTTGGGAGAATCTATCTATGGACTTCATCGTGGAGTTGCCTCCATCTCAAGGAAAGACAGCTATAATGATTACTGTTGATTCATTCTCCAAGCAAGCCCATTTTCCTCCCTTACAGGAGTACCTTCTGCTGCTGAAACAGCTTCTGTATTCCTGAGAGACAACGTAAGAATACACGGATTACCTCGAGTCATTATCTCTGACAGAGGGGTACAATTTACCTCCAAATTCTGGTCCATATTGTGCAAGGAACTGGGAATCCATAGGGCATTGTCATCTGGGTACCACCCTCAGTCTAATGGACAGACTGAGAGACTAAACGCCACCCTTGGAGAATACCTTCGGTGTTTCTGTAATAAGGAACAAGATAATTGGGCATCCCTGTTACCTTCGGCAGAGTTCACATACAACAACACCGTACATACAGCTATTGGTATGAATCCTTTTCTGTGCACCTATGGGTACCATCCACATTTTCTACCCACTAAAGTCATCAGAAGTACCAAGGCTCCTGCTGTGGATGAGGTTGTGTCCCGGATCCAACGAACTCACCAATCGGCCTTGCAGACGTTGGAAGAAAGCCGAAGGAATTACATGAGATACACCGATGCCAAGAGAAGACCGAATCCTCAATGGGGTCCTGGTACAATGGTTTGGTTATCTACCAGATATTTACCTCGTTGGACACGGATGGGAAAATGTTCCCCAAGATACATCAGTCCATACAAGATAGAGGCAATGATCAATCCTGTCACCTACAAATTGAAGCTGCCACCTCGCCTTAAGAGGATACACCTGGTATTTCATACCTCTGTACTAAAGGCACACGTTGAGGATCCATATCATAGGAGTATTAAGAAGACGAGTGTAGCAGATTCCAACGAAACCAAGGAGTACGAAGTAGCCAGGCTGGTGGACTCTTGTTATCGACAAGGAGTCCTACAGTACCCGGTACACTGGAAGGTACACTGGAAGGGATATCCCAGATCTGAGAGAACCTGTGTGCCCAAAACACATATAAATGCACCAAGGCTTGTACAGAAGTTCCACAAGTTGTACCCAAGTAAACCAGGTGGAGACCGACATAGAAGGGGGCATACTGTCATGCACCAGCCCTGGAAGGTCTGGTACCGATGGAAGCACACTTAAGATGGCGGTCAGGAACCTCTTTTGGCGGTCTATGCCTCATCCAATATGGCCGCCAGCACGTATTTACATACGACGCACCAGTGTTCCGATGTGTTGTATCGAAGTACTTTCGCTTTTCTTCCGAGCGCTGTTTACTGAGCTCTTAGCTTGTTCTAATTATCTCTCCAGCTTATTGTTCTATTACTCTTCCTCGTCTTCCTTGTCACCGCGGTTTGCTTACTTATCTTTCTTTATTGAGGTTTGTATTCTCTGTTAATAGTACATTGAGGTTTTTCTAGTACTCCTCAGTCTCTGTTCCTATCGTTCTTTTGGATGCTTACCTTTACCCTGTCTTCGTTTCCTTACCTATTTTTACCCTGTTCTATTTACTCCGCCTTCCTACTATCTCTTTTCTTCCTATTCTGCCGACCGGCTGGGTTAATTGGTTCGCCGTTCTTGGCGTTCCTCTACCTTCTGGTTCTTGCTACCCAGATTCCTGTGCTGATCTTACCGTTTACAGCTACTTACCTGCTGTGTAAGCGCCTTCCATCCTTCGGCGCCTCTTCCTGGTGGAATCTAACTTTTGGACCTTCTCTCATTGATTATCACTACTGGCACCTGCTGTCTGAACCTTCCTGCTGCAACATTCGAGGAGGTTTCTCAGAATGGACATTTGAATTCAGAGTTCTTACTACACTGAAATATTGGTCTGCATCGTTTACTCTCTGCACCTCTACAAGGAAGCGAGACCATCTTACAGGGTTTTTTCAGCCGTACAGCTTTTTTCCTGGATTTGGGGACTGACTGTTGGGAGGCACCTGGATTTGGTTCCCATCCGGTCACGGTGGCCTCCTGGGAGTCACGTCCGTATTTACATCAAAAGAAGAGTAAAGTGTCCAGAAAGACTAGAAGAAAGAAGAAGACGGAAACTCAAGAAGACCCCGCCGAAGATTCAGGTGAGGAGGAGTTGGAAAGGAGGGGACCTACAGTTGCAAGTCCTGACAGTTACCATGGAGGAAACCATAGACACGTCCAACATCCTAATGGTGAGGCCAGCAACTTGCACCAAACTTTTTTTTATTGTTTTTGATGTGATCTAAATTATAATACTAGTGTACATTTTCTATTTGACAATGATATGAATATATACATCGATTAAAGAACTGTGATGCTGCATCGACCACTATTCCGGAGTCAACAGCAACCTCACTCACCTTTCAAGTAATTGTTTTAGAATATTCCTTTAAATGCGACTAAACAAAATATGTATTTGTTCAAGTTCAACTTAAAACATATTGATTATTGATTATTATTATATATACTATTAGCTTTTGATACAAACTGACTTGTTGACCATTTTTTACATGTAATTTCTTTTGTTGATGTTACATCTTTATTATTACAATTACTGTTATATAGTCAGAGTCTGGAATTTTAACAACATACTATTATATTTATTTATTTGTTAATTTATAATGTGCTTAATACAGTGTTGTGGTTTCTAAGCGCGGGACCAGGATTCAAACCTGTGTGGCACTGCGTTGTCTTGCTTCCAAGACAAACACGTTGTCCCTAGGCTATCTTTCCTCACCAATCCAGGTATTCCTCACCTACCTGGTATTTTGTATGGATGGGCAAAATTCACAGTCGGAGAAGTAAATCAGCTAGGTAAATTAGAAGGAAAGCTATGGTGGAAAACCCTTTGATTATCCAGCTCAGTGCCTATTGAAGCTTTGTTGACTCGTGAGATGATCTCTCATTGTTTATTGTTTATGAAGATTCTTAATGACTGAAATAATTGTATGTGGTATTCAGACTATAAGACATTTGTTGACGAGTTGCAATATTTTGACAGAAATGTATGAAAAAGGTTATAAGAAATTGTCATATGATTTACATTTCATCTGCACTGATCAGTTTTGGAGCCATGTTTTTACTGGGGATAGTTTAGTGATGAATTTTAATCTTTTTATATGTGGCAAGAAATACTTAAAATACTTTGAAATCAAATGCAATGGCAATGTTACTAATAGTTTTATCAGTATGTATATATCTAAATGAAATGCAATGATTTTCTCTTTTCGAATTTTGATTATTGTGATCATTAATTATTGAAAACATTTATTTTTAGCTATTTGCTTAATGTGTTTAAGGTTATAATTGACCAATAAAACACTAATAAAAATAAAATAAAAAAACAACGTACTGTTTTTCTACTGTAATCGGTCTGGAGGATGAGGTATGAGAAGTGATAATTTATTGATTTATACTAATAGTTATTGATTAACAATATCTTTTTTGCATGCAGGATATCTTATTTTTTTGATAATTAGCAATACTGTCAGCAAATTGCAAAGCATAAGATCAACAACCTTGATGTATTTATCATAGAAACACATGCAACAATGAAAGTAAATCTTCAGAAAAATGTACTTTGACACTGAATAACATATACCCTTTCACTATATGAATGGTGTATGTTTTTGTTGATAAACCTTTAGTGCTTAGCGAAAAATGGAATTGGTGAAACAAAATAACATTACGAAGCATTAAAGGGGCCCAATTTAATCCATATGTTTTGCAGGATGATCTTTCACCAACTCCCTGCAGCATTTCTGAAGGTTATCAGGTACAGTTTTCAAATATGTTTTTTTTAAATGTTACATGTAGACAGTGTTCTGGGTTCCCCCAGGTAACTCAGGGTGTCCAACCCCAAGTTCCTTGCAAACATTTTTCAAAAAAGATAGCAGGAAGAACATGGCATGATAACCTGTTCTGTGTTTTTTTCCCACTTTGAGAGTTCGCAGCCATCGCTTTTTACATAGTTTAACTGATATTGTAAGGTCGACAATCATTAAATCAACTTTCTCAAGATGTTCTTTGTGAGATCAAAGATTTTAACATTAAATTGTTTAACAATTTAATCAGTGTTCTTTGAAATTTGTTATGTTCAAGGAATGTACTACTGAAGTGGTCAAAAGTGAAGAGACACATGGACAAGAGGTGTACATAAGATATTCTAATATATCAGTTATCATCCATTTTAACTGTGATGTAATATTAAATATGTTTTAATGGTTTCCATAGTGACATTTTTTTGTATATGTATATATGATTCTGTAAGTGGAAGAGCAAATGTCAGGTTTTTAACATTTTCAAAATGCTGTTTATCAGCTTGGTCTGGTGGTTGGAAAATCCAATTTGACTGTTTCAAGGAAAATTCGGAAAACAAGGGTACATAACAGAGAGGTTTAAAAAAAAGTAGTTTATTGGTTAATATTACATTTTCATGTTGTAATTCATATATTTTGCATGTGTGCTATAAATAAGACATTTTTTTCTCTTCGTTTAGAGGCCTAGTACAGAGCATAAAGACATAGACAGCAACACAAACTAATGATGTCGCTTACCAAACCATTGTTACTTGGGAGCAGCTTCATTTTGAAGCTCAGCATGGTCCTTGCAAGATTCAGTGTTGTGATGCAGATGTCCTTTGGCCGGAATTTGAATTGAATGTCAGCAGTGACCCAGGGACAGTAACCCCAGATCATTGTTAAAGCACACAAGATCATCCAGAAGAAACAGACAACACAGAAAATGTTTCAGAATTGCTCACACAAGCTACACCCTCTAAAAAATGCTATGCTATCTAAGAAATAGACAATGTTCCCTGTTGCCCCAATATATGTGGACCAATCAGAAATATCACACAGAAATAACTGAAGCATCTTCGCTACTGATTGACGACTGTGCTTGTGATGTGGACTTCACTCTTCCTAGTGTTGAGGACTTATCCATCACCATGGAATCGCAAACCACTATACGTCTGGACGATTGGCTATTAAAGGAACCATTGTATTCGACTGCTACTTGATAGAGACTAAGAAAATGATTAAATGTGATCATAAATTGCATAGGAGGATTTGTGAGGAGTCATTGGTGAAGTTTACTTGTGTAGTCAAAGGCACTAACCTGAAGATCAAGGATAGCTGTGTACACCACCATAACCCATTTTCATGGTGTCCTCAACCCATACTTGGAAAAGTGCCTGCTGGAAATGTACTTTGTTCATCTGCTTTCTTGTTTAGCGGATCAACGTACAGTACAACTTCAAGTTTTTCTAACTTTGTGGGACTCGAGTTCCTTTAAAAAACCCAGTACTTCAGCTATCAGAAGGATTTCTTGTTCCCCACTACTAGACAGGCATGGACAATCAAACAGATAAGAATTGACAATGCTCTCGCTGGAAAAAAGGCTCTAGCTTGCTGGTGATGGACAGTGTGACAGTCCAGGTTTTTCTGCTAAATACCGCACTTACCACTTCCAAGACATGGACACCAAAAATAAAGTGAGTTCAGTTGTCGTGCAAGTATCTGAATGTACATCTTCTGTTGCCATGAAAAAATATGGTTTCATTAAATCCATTCAACTTCTGCAATCCAGAGGAATGCAAATAGACCTGATAGCCACTGACAAGCACTTTTCAATAGTCAAGGCCATGCGAGAGCGGTTCCCAGACATAAAGCATCAATATGATGTATGACTCATAACAAAATGAATTTTAAAAAAAATACAGCTGCTGGAAAAAAGGCCACAGAAAACATTTTAAATTGGTCACAGTCTATCAGCAACCATCTTTGGTGGAGCTAAACAACTTGTGATGGATCTGTAGATATTATACTTGAAAAACAGCATTCTTTGATGCACCATTGTTCTAACATAGACTCTTGGAAAGAAAACAAACATTTCCACAAATGTGCACATGGACCATTGAGCAAGGAGCAGGAACATAAGGAAAGGTGGTTGGTTCCAGGCTCCCCTCCTCACACAGCACTTGAAAAGATTGTGTATGACAAAATGCTTTCAAGAGACATTAGGGGACTTTCCGCTTCCTGCCACACCAGAGATTTGGAGGTGTTCAATAATATGTACCTAAAGTACGGGCCTAAAATGTTTCATTTTGGCATATACAGTATGGAGGCAGAACAAGACTGGCTGTACTCGCACACAGCAAGGATGTTGGAAGGGAATAAGCAAAAACTGCAGGTATTTTTTGGATGCCTCGTTACAACAAGGAGTTTACCAAAAGAAGCTAACAAAAGAAGGTGGCAAAGCCAATCTTCCAGCAGATGGATTTTGAATTTGTGAAAGAATGTTCTGGCCATGCAAGCACATGGAATTGATCCAGATTTTGTTTTCCAGGGCCTAGTCTTTGCCATGGAACATTGCAAAAGAGGTTTTCCCTTCCAAACTTGAACTTGTTGAAAGGTTGACCTCAAGATTCAAATGATGTGTGGCTCTATTCGCAACATTTAAGAAAGCCAGTTTCAAGCTTTTGCACAGTGTTTGCAAACTGTTTTCATTGTACAATAATTTGAATGGTATGTCACTTGAGATGTAAATGTTAAATCATTTATTTTTAATGAATTACTGTTTGTGAAGTAATTTCACTAGATAGGCCTTAACGTTTCTATTTTTCTTTTTGTATTTCTTACCATAAACATAATTGATTTATATTACAATAAATGTCTGATTATTTCAAGTATGGGAGTGAAATCAAATCAAACGTAGAAGAGACTGGTGAGCTTAAAACCAAAAGTTACCAAGAGCTACTTTTGGCTCCCCAGGTCAACTAATGTAACACTATTATCTAGTTCCTTGTTCCCTTGTGATAGCTCCTGGTGACAGGCTACTGCTCGATACCCAGGCACTGCTTGTAATTCCTGCTTATCCAATCCTTTTTTTCGAGCCCTGTTTGTAATGAACTCACAATAGTTGAAGAATTGAAGCAGAACATTGGAGCAGCAGACATACAAAAACTCAATGGGCCTCATTACTACCCTGGCGGTAGAGTGATAACGGCACCGGTAGTGCTGCCGGCGCCATTATCACTCTACCGCCACATTACGAGTTCTGCTCGCGGGGCCGCTCTTCACGCCTGGTCAGACCAGAAGTGCAGAGCGGCACCCACTAGCAGAACAGGATGGTAGCAACGGTCCCGTTACGAATGGGTCCGTTGTTACCATCATCCCCATCCCCATTGAGACCTATGGGGGCTCAAATGGGAATGGGGATGTACCGGGTCTGGGTCCCACGAATGGGTATGACCGGGCCCGCAAAGGTTGGAATGGCCCGGTTATTCCCATTTTGAGGGACCCGGACCCGGTACATCACCATTCCCATTTGACCTCCAAACTTGTAATGAGGCCAAATGTCACTAGAGCTCTGGTCCTCTCCAGGTGGGACTACTGCAACAGCCTCTTCCTCAATCTGCCTAAATACTCCCTTCGCCCTCTTCAACTAATCCAGAATAGGACTACAAGATGTATCATTGGCCTCAAGCCCAGGGACTGAAACTCTCAAGCCCAAAAATATCTCCACTGGCTCCTGGTGGCTGCAAGGATCAAGTTCAAGACCCTCTGCATCACCCACAAGGCCGTCTGGGGCCAGGGACTCCACTACATCCAACTTGGGGCATCTAGCTGCAATTCTCTGCAGCTCAGACGCTATTCCAAGCAGAGGGTGTGGGGTAGATCTCTTTCCTCGGCAGGAGCATCCCTCTGTAATGGCCTCCCTGCCCCTCTCAGGCTTCTGCCTGATCTCCTTAAGTCTGGAAGATTCTCAAGACCCAACTTTTCTTTTCCTCATTCCCCCACTCCCATGCTAATGCTCCCTTCTGTCACCTTGACTGGCTGCCTGGTCCCTTCACAACTCCTCGCCGAGTATACCCCAGCACCCTGTCTTCCTGCCCTCCCACAACCTGCACTTGCCCTTCAGGGCCCCTTTCCCCTGACAACCCTGGCAGGGTGAGCATCCCTACCGAGTCTGGTCCACCCCCGTCCTCGCGCTTCGCATGTGGTCCTCACTCCCTGCCTCCCTGCCTCCTTGACACTTGCCCACCTGGCCTCCCTTAACACTTGCTTAGCCCCATTGGCTCTCTTCTTCCCTTCCTCCTCCTCCCCCATGCACTTGTATACCTCATCTTGCCCTGCACCTCCCGCCCACCCTAGCATTTTCCCTTCTGCCCGGACCTACACTCCCCCGTCCCACTGCCTCCCCCTGCACTTGTTGTTACTGCTCTTGCATGATCCGAATGACGCAAGGCCTTGTAGGACCGATATCATTTTTGTTCTTCCGTGCCACCCTCCCCTTTTTGACTTGTGGCACTTTGAAACATAATGTTTTGTATAGGCACTTTCCAAGTAACCAATAAATAAATAAAATAAATGAAGTCTAACCTTGTTGGAAAATAGGAATTATGATAGGTGTCTGCAGATTGCAATAGACCAAAGGTTTATGTGCCACAGCATTAGCCAACATTGAAACAACGAGCAAAGGAATATGTCTTTCCATTGTGCACTATGAACATGTGCCTGTGGCCTTTGCATATTTACATCTAACTGTGGAAGCCCACATGTGGAGAACAACCAGGCACGCATGCATCAATGCAGAAATACATATGATTGCTGGAATAGATATACGCAGAAGCCAGTAAGCCTTTCAAAACTGCACTCAATCGAGGCATGCTGGAATTTTAGTGATGTAAACCTGTTTTTGTTTTTATGATTGCTCATGGCCCTGGCTGAAACAGTCCACCCAGCCTGATGCAATATGACCGCTTTCTACCCCCTCCCTTCCCGGTCCATCTGTGCCGTCTCTATATATTAACCCATCGCTTTTGTATTAGAATTCTGTTTATTTCAGAAAAGAAGTGGCCCACTTTGGCCCAAAAAACTGCCCCACACTATTAATTTGCCTTTTTTCAGGCATTGCCCTATTGATGTATAGGGACATCTGAGCCTGTCTGCACCTCACCTAGGGTCAGCTTTGAAAGAATATGTAAATGTTGTGGGGCCAAGCGCATTGATGCCATTCAAATGGAAGTAAATATTTTCATATGTGGGATACTTTAAATATTTTGTTGTTTTTCACTGCACAGCTTGCCATTAATATTGTTCTTTTTTGTGGCATGCGTTCCCAAAACAAAACTCTCTCTAACACACAGTAAATGCTGGATGAAGGGTTGCAATTTTATCTATCCTTGAATCCAATGCACTAACAATTTGAAGACCAAAATGTGTCGAATATCCACAAAGAAGTGATAAGATTCACTATATTGAAAGCTTACGTAGGAAAGTTAGGTTTCTATTACTGAGATCCGTCTTTTGAAGCGGTTGGCCATCCGTCACATAGGGAGAATGGAAACACAAGACACAATGTAAGCAAAGTTTGAAATAATATATATGCAAGTCAGGATGGCAAGTGGGCTGTATGCTACATGATTAACGTTGTGATGAATGAATGTTCAATTTTACGCAAATAATAGACATTGTGTTAATTGTAACTTAAATTGATAGTTTATGTAGATATGTACTGTGTATATACAATTATAAATTGGGTACTGAAATATATTTTTGCATTCTCAATTTTACATAGTTAATTATACCTATATGTCCCTGTCATGGGTACAGTTTACCAGTAGACGGCTTCTTCACCGTAATTGGACAATAATCATCAACAACACATCTGAGATCACCATTATCTGGGACGATCGGCAGATGCCAATCGGTTATTTTGCAGTTTTAGTGATAAGGAGCAACATGGCAGCCTAAAGGTTCTGAAAATGTGTGATTGTGAAACCGTTTCTTTTATTTGTGTGAAAAGAAACGAAAGTTTTGCATCTGTTGTGGATGTGTGTATTTATGTTCCTGGTGCAGAGTTAGATAACATTATGACGTTGGTGACGTTTGGCTACGCTTCTCACTAACGTCAGTAAAAAAGGTGGAGCTCATCATGAGCGTCTAGTGATGTCAGCTTGAGGGGCAGGTGATCTGAATTAGTGCAGCGAGAATACTTGAACTTGATCAACGGATAAGATTAGCACAAGATGCAAGTACCCGACCTGTTGTTTTCGCATGTATTAAAGTGAGAAATACTTGGGTAAGTTTCATTGGAATTGTTTTTTTAAGAACGATCGATGTATGCTCTAAAATACATGCCCGATTAATTGGGCCAATAACATTTCTGATCAAACTATCCCATTAAGGCATCCAGGCCAGGCAAGCCAGCCAGGCCAGCCTAGACAGTAGAAAGAAAAGAAATAACACATATTTGAAACCCATCCCAAATTCTGGGTTTTGATATTGGAAAGAACATGTCTTTTATTCAATGATTAGAGAAAACAATGGGCCTCATTACAACTCTGGCGGCAGCCGTGCCCTTATTAAGGGCACGGCTGCCGCCAGAGTTGCATTTTTTCCAGCACCCGCGAAGGGGCAAGAACCGGGTCATGCCGAGCTTGGCGGACCCGGTAATTGCCCATTAGTGGATGCCGGAATCAAGGGCCTCCCGATCCCAATTCTGCCCCATAGGGCTGAATGAGGATGGGGAGGTCAGATGTACCGGCACATACAGAGTTGTGCCGGTGCATCCGACGTGCTCTGCTCACGGGTGCCGTTACACCCGCCAGAAAAAACCTGGTGGGCAAAACGGCACCCGCGAGCAGAGCATGTAGTATGGCGGTCCGGGAACTACGGTACCAGCATGCTTACCCGTACCGTCGTTCCCGGACCACCATGCTTGTAATGAGGCCCAATGCCTTGAAACACATTGGGCCTCATTATAAGTATGGCGGTAAGGCAACAACGGTGCCGGTAGCGCTACCAGCACCGTTGCTACCGTACCGCCATATTTCGAGTTCTGCTCGCGGGTGCCCTTGCAGCCACCAGGTCTGAACTGGTGGCTGTACCGGCACCTGCAAGCAAAACATGATGGTAGCACCGGTACCGTTATTATTAACGGTACCGGTGCTACCACCATCCCCATTCCCACTGAGCCCTATTGGGATCAAACGGGAATGGGGAATCATTTTTTCCGGCGCCCAGAAAAGGGCAATTACCGGGTCCGGTAAGGTCGTAATGACCCGGTAATTGCCCTTTTCTGGGCGCCGAAAAAAAATTCATACCGGCGGCAGCCGTGCCTGTAGTACAGGCACGGCTACCGCCAGCCTCGTAATGACGGCCATTGTGTATAGGCGCTATATAAATAAACTATCATATCATATTTCATGCAGAGACATTTCATTTTTTTAATGTAAAAACTCTGTTTATGAAGTGAAATTTCAGAGAAGTGTAACATGCCTTTATGTGACTAAAAGTGAGATATACATATTCTTCTGCATATGTACTGCTGTTTTGTGTTAACTGTGTAATTTTTTTTGTTTTGTTTTTGTGTCAGCTGGTTAACCTGGGTTTCATTTTCACTGAAAGGAAAGCAATCATTTTAAATAAACTACGCCATTTTGTGCTCTGCTACAATTTTTCCTGTGTGTGTACCCCAGAATGGAAGCATTTGGAGTAGTTGCCTGAAAGGGGATGTCTGTGTCCCTAAATCAAACAAAGAAATGATATAATGTGTTATTGACACCTGCCACCCCTTCCGCGGGTCACGAAAGGTTCTTGCCCTACAAAGAGACACAGCCTGCTTTTTTCTCTCTGAGGAGCGGAGAAGAAGAGAGAGCGCTGACCAGAGAAGGAGCCCGTCCTTCCGCCAGTCAGTGTTTTACACAGGCCTTCCATTGGCCGTGGTTGGCAGCAGAACATTCCGGTCCAGACACATGGGTCAGAGATGAGAGAGAAAGATGGAGAGAGAGTGAACTTTGTGGTTGATGGTTCACAGTAGCAGCCAAGCCCCTGAGCTGTGTTCGTTCTTTGAAAGAGTGTGAAAGAGTGTTCTGATTACAGGGAAGCTATTTTCCTTAAAGGCAGCACTGCGTCTGACAGCCCAAGGGACTGCCTGGGTCAGATCCTGAAGCAACAGGTGAGGGAGCGTGTGTCATTTTCATTTTTCAGAACAGTGCCTTAGCACGTTTGAAGTAAATAGGGAATACAATGATCTTGGAAAACATGAAGAGACTCCCTGTGAGAGTTTCACGGGCCATCCTTCATGGCAAAGATTGTGCTCTCTTTAATAAGCAGAGGCATTTCAATGGGCCTCATTCCGAGTATGGCGTTAAGGGATAGCGGCCACCGGTAACGAGACCGGTGGCGGTGATCCCTTACCTCCATACTCCGAGTTCCCTTTGCGCCCTCGCCCTTAACGCCTGCTTTGAGCAGGTGTTAAAGTCGAGGGCGCAAAGGGGCCTCCAAGCCAATAACGGTGGACCGTAATGAACGGTCACCGTTATTTGCATCTTCCCCATTCCCATTGAGCCCTATGGGGGCTCATTTGGGAATGGGGAAGAGCCTTGGTGAATGGGGAATTACCGCCCCGCCAACCTTGTAATTCCGCCATCCACCAAGGCGCTGCCGGTCCGGGTACGGCGTCAACCAAGGCGTTAATAGCGCCATTGGTTAGCGCCGTACTCGGAATGAGGCCCAATGACTTAGTAGGTACCATTGCGCAGGCAATTTTAAATGAAGTCATTTATTACCCATGGCCATGTTTTCATGTGTACCCACACAGTGATCTAAATATAGCCAAAGTTTGCCTCAAGGATTTATCCCAGATCATATGCAGCCCAGCCTGGGGCCTTATTTCAGTGAAAGGTGAACTGTGACCCGCCTATAGTACAAGAACTGGAAATAAAAACAAAAAAAAGAAAACTTTGTATCAGACAGCACCTCAACTGCTCTACCCTCGGTAACAGTTATTAGGAGTCAGATAGAGAGAAGTGTTCGTTTGTATGGACTGGGGTCCACACAGAGAACCAGTCTGCCCATGAAGGTTTCAGTGCAGTAAAGAGTACAAATGAGAAGTCATCACACATAACTCTGGTAGTAGAGACATTAATGCGAAAGGCAGACCTGGGTTTTTTCATTTAGGACATGAGTTTTATATATACAGCTATATGGATTGCAAAGTCCCCCTGTGCGATTCTCTAATGCACATAGTGCCATA
This sequence comes from Ambystoma mexicanum, assembly GCF_040938575.1. Lineage (NCBI taxonomy): Eukaryota > Metazoa > Chordata > Amphibia > Caudata > Ambystomatidae > Ambystoma > Ambystoma mexicanum. The sequence goes on along the minus strand of NC_090941.1, from coordinate 408,708,053 downwards.
GAAAGAAAGGTGGCCTAATCGGTACTATTTATTAGCCCGCTTACGTGCTGCCTTCTCGTTCTTATGCACAATTAATGAAGATGACTCCCCATATGTAGGACGTCGACAACCCCCGGCTACAGACCGACATCTGGTCAGTTATCTCACAGCAGCATTACTGCCCCAGGAGTAACTTTCCCCAGGACGTTTAGGCACATCAGTGGGTTCACTTTCATATTTGGGGTGAGCATTGGGGTGTGTCATTGCTGGACATGTGGGAAATGTGTCTGTGGCTATTTGCTCCATCATTGTTTGTCTGTGCTTTGCGTTTTTTGTTTTGGTATGTTATGTTGTGCGTGGACTGCAGCTGCCAATGTTAACATCAGTAAGCCTAAAGGCCTTACAGGAAGGGATTCTCAGAACCTATCCAGTAAGTGCAAATGTATTCCAAAGAAAAGTGCAAGTAGCCATTTGATAAGAGTCTGAGAGGAAAAACATAAAACAAACCCGCGGGGGAGAGGTGGACAAAGTGATTGCATAATACACTTGGATACTATTCTATGCACATATATTGATTGTTCCTATTCAAAGCACATGCCAGTAATTAACTGATGGTATGCCAGTAATGTGAATAATTGTGAGTCATATTTACTACCCCCACTGTTTGAGGTGACTGTTAAGCATTCAGTAAAAGTATTTATTTATTGAATATTTAAGATACACATATGTATATATTACACGGCCCGTGGTAGCGGGCGTGTAGCTATGGTTAAGTTGCTAAACTCATAGGAAGAGCACTTTTTCGGTGGCTTATAATGCTCCCCCTGGCGAAATCCTCATCAAACTTTACAAAAAAAAGTACATGGGCGGCTGTGAATTTCTTTGCCAAGTTGGACGAGGTTTCGTGGAGGGGGGCAAAGTTATAGGGGGGTCCCAAAAATATTTTTTTTGCATAGGCTGAATGGGGAAAAACGTTGCACACAGCTATTGCCTGAACAGCTGGATGGATTTTCACCAAATGTGCGGCAGGAGCGTCAGCTTGGGTCAGAAAGTGTGCTTCTGTGTGTTTGGTGGAAATCCAACCAGTAATTTCTTTGCAAAATACTGAAATGCTCATTGCAAAAAATTAGTGATATCTGGGTCCGCTCCGCTGACCCATTTCCCTGTTCGCTCTGCGGACAGAAGTGTAATTGGAACGCTGTATGGCGTGGTGTTGCAGAAGTTTGGACATGGCCAGTGGTTGGCTGGAGGGAAGCGTGCTGTGCGTCAGCATTTTTTGGGAAAGCCACCATGGTGTATCGGAGGACAGTGCAGTGGCGGAAGGGTCTGGAAAATGTACTGTATGCATTGCGTTGGCGGCAATAAGGTAGGGAACGGCTGGGGGATTGAGAAGTGGTTCATGTGTAGGCAAATATTTTCTGTGGTGATTGGAGGCAGTTGTTGTGACGGTCCCATAGTTTCTGCCGCAACCTGTTTGCAGCAACCTCTTTTTCGTGGTGAGTGGTGGCAGATCAATTGCAGATGGGGAGTGAATTGCACATGACATAGGTTGGGTGGGAGCCCGGGTGGCGGTGCACTGTGAATGGAATGTGGTAGTTGGGCACATGAAGGCATGCATGGCTGATTGAAGGTGCGGTGGATCTCTGAAAGGATTACACTATTGGGTGCATGGTCGAAGCCCGTAGGCCGTAGGCTGTAGGGCATGCACTCAAGAGCATGGGGCTGCAACATACGCACCGCAGGAAGGCATGTTTGACTCTGCATCTGGTACAGGGTGGCGCTTGCATAGTGCAGTGTGTGCAGATTGGTTGCAGTAGGGTCAGTGTTGCAAACTGAATGTGGGTAGGTTGGCAGTGACACATTACTTTGTGAATGGGAGTGGGGATGCCCATAGTATGTGAATGAAAGTGCATAGGGGTGCAGGAGAGTGTTTTGTTTGTACATTGTGTTAACTGTTGCAATTTGTTGCTGCATAGCTCAATGATGGTGCACAGGTTGTGTAGGACTGCTGGTGGCAGTGGTGTGTATGTGGATGGTCGTAGTTGGTGATATGGTGATATGCATGGTGGCATTACATTGCTTTAGGTGTGTTCAAGGTCTATGCTGTGTGCAGATTTCTTGAAGTAGGCACAATGTTGTGAAAATGTTGTGGTTAGTGACACAATAATTTGTGAATGGCTGTGGGTAGGGGTGGTGGATGATGTGGTATGTTTGTGCATTCTTGTAAGTGTGACCTGTTTTCGTGATTGGGTGTTTTATGGTGTGGGGGAGTTGGGGTGAAGTGCCGCTACCTACGTATGCCATGTTTGTGCAAAATGTTAGCTGCCCACATGGCTATTATGTTAACTGTTGCAATTTGTTGCTGCGTAGCACCATGGCAGTGTACAGATTGGGTAGGAGTGTTGGTGGCAGTGGTGTGTATGTGGATTGTCATAATTGCTGGTAGGGAGACATGCATGGTGGCATTACGTTGCAGTGTGTGTGTTCAAGGGCTAGACTATTGGGTGCATGGCCGAAGGCTGTAGGCCGTAGGCCATGCACTCAAGAGCCTAGGCCTTGAGGACACCCACAGCAGGAATGCATTTTTCAATATGCATCAGTTAGAGGGTGGTGACGTGTCAGGAATGTGTGTGGAGCACATTTAAGCCGTTATAGGCCACTGTTACAAACAGATTATTGGTAGGTTGGCAGTGGCACAATACTTTGTGAATGGTAGTGGGTACGCCCATAGTATGTGATTGAAAGTACACAGGGATGCAGGAGAGAGTGTCTTGTTTGTACATTATGGTAACTGTTGCAATTTGTTGGTGCATAGCTCCATGGCGGTGCACTGTGGTTGGAGATGCTGCAGTGAAAATTCATGCGGTGTGGGAACTGTGTGCAATGCTTGTATACTGTCAGTATGGTACAGGGTATGGTTGAAGGGCAGCTTATATGTGCTTGGATAGTGTGCTGTGTGCACAATGCTTGCAGTATGGGCAATGTTGTAAACACTTTGTGGTTACGTTGGCAACGAAACAATCCTTTCTGAGTGGAAGCGGGTAAGACAATAGTATGTAAATGAAAGGGCATAGGGGTGCTGGAGACAGTGTAATGTTTATACATTATAGTAACTGTTGTATGTAATGATGTGCATGCCCATTGCGGTGTGGAGGTTGGTTAGGAGTGCTGGTGCCAGTGGTCCATATGTGCATAGTGGCATTCGGTGACATGCTGACATGTATGGTTGTATTACGGTGGGGGGAATGTGTGCAAGGAGCACACCCACTGGAGCAATGCAGGTTTGGCAGTGTATGAGGCACAGGGTGGTGATTTTGGGAGAATGCGTGTGGAGAACATTGTTGACGTGCTACAGCAGCACAAGTGAGTTGCAAAGCGTGTATTGTGCATTATATGGTTGTGGTGATAGTTGGAACATGCTACAGTATTTGGTGTGCAACAGGAGATGGTGCAGTGAGAAGTTGCATAGTGTGGCCACAGGGTGCAATGTGTACGTAATGTGAGTATGGAAGTGGGTATGGTTGAAGGGCAGTTTAAAGGCGGTTGGTTACTCTGCTGCGTGCAGATTTATTGAAGTCGGCCCAATGTTGTGAAGCTGTTGTGCATAGGTTGGCAGTGACACAATAGCTTGTGAATGGCAGTGCGTAGGGGTGGTGCAGGCTGCAGTATGTTTGTGGCTTCTGCTAAGTGTGACACGTTTTCGTGAATGGGTGTTTTATGGTGTGGGGGAGTTGAGTAGAAGTGCCGCTACATATGTTACGTTTGTGCATAATGTTAGGTGCCCACATGGTTGCTTGCTTGGATGTATAGTGTTGTGGTGGGTGTGGAAAGGGTTGCAATGTTGTGTGCATGACCAAAGGTGTGCTGGGTGCGTCTTAGAATGTTTGTGGATGCTGCAATCGTGCATTCTTTAGCAGAAGTTTCTGGTGGAGGGGCTTTGCAATCAAACTGAGAGTGTTTAACGGTAAATATGGAGTGGTGTATAGAAATGACAGTGTGCAATGCAGAGGTTTGTATGTGATTGGTGCATGCATGTTTTAAAATGTGACAACACCCAATGGGGGAGTGCTGCAAAAAGTGGCCGTGCAAAGGGAAGAAGTATTGTCTGAGCTTTAGTGGGACCTGGCCCTCACTGTAGATGGGAAAGCGCACGTGCACATCCTCTCATTATGAGCAGGGTGGAAAGGGAAATGGAATTGTGGGAAATAGGCAATTAGGAGTTTAGGGCGTGGTTCATAGGAAGGGGCGGTACCATTTTGTCCCAATACTGTGCGTGACGGTGGTCGAGATGGAGAGACTCACAGTGCTTATCGTCGATGATACCTTTGTGTGCCATCTGCACAGGAGTTGGGTGCAAAGTGGTGTTGCTGGTAATTTCGGGTTGGGAGTGGACGCTTTCTGGGCCTGTCAGGGTGACTGCAGTTTCAGTGGGATGGTTCGCCTTTTCAGATATGTGGTGTCCGTCACAAACGTGGATTTTGTTGTGGTGCACTATGGAAGTGTACTTTTGAGTTACATGTCATGTGGACGATTAATCCGTCTCCTGAAGATGTTGCTGACTGCAGTGATGTGTATTTTTCCTACTGCCAAGGTTGTTTTTTCATGCATAACACCAAGAGCAGTATGGGTCCATGATGATGTAATTTGTCCCCAGCCAGAGGTCGGAAGGTGTGCTATAAACAGAATTATGCGTCAGTTTATGCAGACTGCTGGCATGTTCTACACCCACTATGAGATCATGTGGTCGCAAAATATGCAGTGGTTCCTTAGAAATGGCATTTATTTGAGTGCCATTGACAATGCCGTTTTCTTTTACACTGTGCAAGAAGCATTGACCACAATGTGGTAAAAAAGTGAGGAGAGTCAAACAGAAACACATATAAAGAGAAAATACAAAAAATATTGCTCGCATGCACACACATCAACACACAAATAAACCTTGATACATCTATGCTGGAAGACTGAATCCCCTACCCAGTTTCATATTGTTAACTCCCCCCCTTCACTATCATGAAAAGGTAGTGGATTACGCAGTACTTTCAGGATTGCACGTGCCACATCCTGGGTGGCTATGTGGATGTATGCGGATGGAGAAATCGTACATACTTTCATTGAACTTTGTAGTGGACGTGCTTTGGAATGGCACAACATTTGTACTGTAAATGTGTAACGGTACATTTCAAGAGTTGTACAGGAGTGACAGTGTTCGATGATGGCGGCTTCAATGCAATTGATAGATGCGTTTGTGCCTATTTACGTGTAACCCAATGAAGTAAAGCTGCAGAGAAGATAGTGCAAAGGGAAGAAGGACTGCTCCAGTTTTACAGGGGTGTGGTCCCCGCGCTACTTTGGGAGGCGCATGTGCCAAAATCTGTACTTTACACCACCTTTCCCAATTGCCATGGCAGTGTGGGGATTAGCCAATCAGGTAGTGTGGGTGTGGTTAACAGGAAGGGGAGGTGAAACGGTTGCACATTATACTCTGCGTACTGAGGATGGCTGACATGGCGAAACACATTGTGTTAACTGCAGGTGATACTTTGTCATAGATCTGCACAACTATGCCCTGCAAAGACACGTTGACAGCAATTTTGGTTTGGAAGGAGTGGACGCATTGTGGAAGGCTGTGTATGAGTGCAATTTCTTCGATATGCATGCACTTTCCAAGGACCTTGCCCCGTTTCCCGTAGAAGATATCATCGTTATTCATTACGGCGGCATGCATATGGGTTACCTGCCTTGCTTAGATTTTTTATGTAGACTGATGAGGTTGCTCAATGTCGTGAGGACGCTTTTTCCCACCGCCAAGGTGCTTTTCTCATCTATAATACCGAGAAGAGTATGGCCCACTGCTCATGGATGTTGTTCCGAGCCAGACGCAGGAAGGTGTCTCATCAACAGAAGCATGTACACATTTTTGTCTGCTCGTGGAATGTTCTTCTGTAACAATGACCTCATTACTTGTGGAAATGCAGAGTTTTTCCAAGAAATTGGCATTTTGTTGTCTCCAATTGGCAATGCTTTTTTGTTTGCTCGTCTACAGGATGCAGTGAAAAGTTTACTGTACTAATGTGAGCAGAAGAAAACACAAAAGCTTCTAAAAACAGACAAAAAAGGTGTTTCTGTAGAAGCCCTTAAACAAAACAAAAAAACACACTCTTTTAAGAGTCGCTTCTTACCACGAACTCCCCCTGCACCGGTTGCAAGTTATTCCCCCACGCCCGAACGCAGCACGAAAGCCACATCCTGGGATTTTACGTGTGGCAGCCACGAAAATAGAACTGTGGAGATTGTCCAATGAGCTTCTTAGGATGTGCGGCAATAGGATGAGGGACTCCTGCTGCCCTGGGGACCGGCCCTCGACGTACTTGGGCACCCGAACATGCCCCATTCGACACTCCTCACCAAGCTGGCCTATGGAATTTGGACTGTAGCGATTGTCCTATCAGGTGGTGCTCAGGGTGTGCATCAGAGGAAAGCACACCAATAGGAAGAAGGACTCCTCCTACTTTACTCCAGCGTGGCCCTGGCGGTACTTGGAGAAAGGCATGTGCCATATTCTGCGCTTGTCAGCATGCTGGCCAATGGAAATGGGAGTATGGCCTTTAGCCAATCAGGTGCTTTGGGTGTGCGTCACAGGAAAGGGCGGCATTCACTTTCCCCATTACTTTGTGTACTGCGGCTGGCAAAAATGTCAAGACGCACAGGTTTCATTGTGGGCAATGGCTTTGTGGAAGATTTGTGCGTGTATGCTCTTCAAGAAGACATGTCTGGCAATTTCGGGTTGGAGGGAGTGGACGCTTTGTGGTGTAGTGTCGAATTGTGCTGTTTCGGAGCACTGCTTGTAGAATGTCAATGCGTGGCCTCTTCGTCAACTGTACATGTAATGATTGTGCACTTTGGAGCCTTCTTTATGGGTTACATGCCTTGTTCCCGTGTGTTCCGTCAACACAAGATTATGATGAAAGCAGTGCAGTGCATTTTTCCTACTGCCAAGGTGCTTTTCTCATGTATACCCCCGAGAATAGTGTGGAACTATTCCAATGGTTCCTGTCTCGAGCCAGATGTTGCAAGGGGTCTCATGAACAAAAGCATGTGTGACTTCTTAAGTGCTGCTGGGATGTTCTACTGTGAGAATGAGAACATTGATTTGTGATACATACACCTTTTCAAGGCAAATGGCATTTCGTTGTCGTACACTGGCAATGAAATGTTGTTTCGCAATCTACACACTGCACTGAAGAGCCTATAGTAAGAATGTGAGCTAACATTGAAAACACACATTTACGCATGAAAACATCAAAAACAGTGTTTCTAGGGAAGCATCTTTAAAAAACAAAAAAAAACATTGCGATAGCTGCAGGGTGGCACATGCTACATACGCCCCTTTTGCAGATGACGCCCATAGAAATGGGCCTGCAGAGACTACGGGATTGGGAAATAAAGTTTGTGGGTGTGGTGTGTATGGACAGACTGTGCTACACAGTGTATTTGTGGACAGAAATGCAGAGGATGTGGCTATGGCTGTGTGTTTCACGAGGCACAGCGTGCGGGTTTTAGGGGATTCCGACATACATTGACTGAAAGTGAATGGAAAACACTGTGCAGTGGTTACTCATTTTGCAATCTATCATGTGCATGTGTAGTGCTATGGAGTAGCTACAATGAAGTGCCTGATTTTGGTTTCTCTGTGTGACACTTTGGTGGCAAGCAATTATGCCGATATTATTGTTTTTGATTGTGCAGGGAAAATTGCACAGCATGTTACACGAGTTTCAGTGCCGTTTGTGATGAAGGAGGCACTTGCCCAGTTTATGCGCTTGCTTCCGATCTCTTGCATAAGTTTCTACCGCATTATGCAGCCATCGATGTGGGAGCGTTATTTTCTATTTGGCCGTGAATGCAGACAGAGCGGTACATTGCAAAGAAGTGATGGCATCTTTCATGTCATGGGTGTTAGTCCTTGCAGTGCACACTGGTGGCACTAGTTATGGTTGCTTAGTTTACCATAACTGTCCAATTTCGTGGGTTTTTCGGTTTTACCTGTACCCATAACGTCCCTGTAACAATGTTTTTCCATTGAATTTCATAGGTTTTTGCTAGTGCAACTTAACCATAACGTCCCTTTAACAATGTTTTTGTTAGTGAATATATATACACACACATGTATATATTCACTTAAAAAACTTTGTTAAAGGGACGTTATGGTTTAGTTGCCCTAATAAAAACCTATCAAATTCAGTGCAAATACTTTGTTAAAGGGACGTTTAGTTAGTTTGCACGAATAACAACCTATGCATATTATGGTTACAAGTAAAACCGAAACTCCCCAGAAATTCACCAGTTATGGTAAACTAGGCAACCATAACTCGCGCCACTACCGTGCACTGCTAAGACTAACACCAATGACATCAAAGATGACATCACAAATGTCATTGATGACATCACTGATGACATTGCATGTGCAGTTAGTTTTCATGAAAAGTCTCTACAAGGGATTGTGACTATCATGTTGACAAAACAGTGTGAGGGGTGGTTGGGAGACGTATTATGAACTACGTACTTAAATAAGTAATGTACTGATGTAAACAACATTCCATTCCAGTGTTCTTTCTAGTACAGCAACATACTCATAGAAAAACATAGACATTGGCTACAGCATGCACCATAGAGGTGCAATATTTATAATATTGCAATTTTGGATAATAAAATGGTGAATGGTTCCATATCAGACTTTTGCATACTGTGCAATATATCATAACTAACTAATAAAGCATCACTTACTACATGTACTGCTACAAACAAAACATAAAGAGACCACAATGCATACAAATCTGCGGTATATAGAGGGACTATAAAGTAACGTTAAGAGAAGCAGTATCATCAGAAACTGTTCATAACCTAAATAGTTATCTTGATCTACAGAAATCATAGCTGTGTTTCAGGCCTGCTTGTTCCCCTCAGAGGCATAGCCAGGATTGTGTAAAAGGTTGGGCCTGAAGCTAATGTAGTTAGGCCGCCACAGTGACATTAAAATCTGCAAATGCCCACACAGTGCTGTTGATTGGGCATTTATATATTTTGGGTGGGTCTTGCCCATACCTTGACTATGTCTCTGCATCCCTTATGTACATGCATCACAAGATACGACTGAACCCCAAGGAAAGTACTGTAAGAACATATGAGGAGGGTAATGTCTGCAAATACAGTTCCTTTTGAATTTTCAGTTTCTGACTGTCAGTGAAGAAAACCACCTGGCCTAGATATGTCAGTGAACAAAAAACAAAAGAGGCCAGATATGTGATGTCATCAGTGATGTCATCATTGCCCTTTGTGATGTCAACTTTGATGTCATCGGTGTTAGTCTTAGAAGTGTACGGTAGTGGCGCAAGTTATGGTTGCTTAGCTTACCATAACTTGCCAATTTCTGGGGGTTTTCGGTTATACTTGTAACCATAATATGCATAGGTTGTTATTAGTGCAAACTAACAACAACGTACCTTCAACAAAGCATTTGCACAGATTTTGATAGGTTTTTATTAGGGCAACTGAACCATAACACCACTGTAACAAAGTTTTTTCACTGAATTTTATAGGTTTTTATTGGCACAATTTAACCATAATGTACCTTTTACAAAGTTTTTTCACTGACTTTCATGGGTTTCTACCAGGATACCCTTAATGTGTATACATGTACCATACAACATACTGAACCCCCTGCTCCAACGCTAAACACCACAGGGCCTGTGGACCATGCAACTGTTTGCTGGTATCGAGCAGCATTGAAACAAAAGAAAGAGATAGAGGGACAAAGCGCACTAGCACACCCCCAAAATCAAGGGATTAACCCTTCACAACAAATAACAGCACAGCTAGTGCTACTCATAGCCACTCACTCGCGGTGGTCACTACTCCTAACTCTTGACCACTAATCGGCACAAGAACAAGGAATACTCCCTTTAGATATAACCATATACATATTTTATTGGTAAATTGTACACAAAATGTATTAATAACACCAAAAATGTGCGTTTACTAACTTCTTGATAAGTATATATAATACGTCTCTAAAAACAGATCAATAGATAATGTGCAGCATTTTCGAACCTCCATATGTTGTACTACGTGATTTCAATTCAAAGGCTCGTAAAGTGCATTGTGCTGTGTAATATCTCACACACGGTCATACCTGGTTTCACACAACTCACTTCATCTCTTATTCACTCACTCTCAGAATTCAGCATATTCCCCAATATCATTCAAAACACACACACCTATTGCCCAACATGTTTCTTTCCATACGATGTGTAAATGTCTTCAGTATTAAGGAAATTCATCAGGGGCTTACTGGGAGGTTAGAAATAACCTGCACATTCAATCTACCAACAGTGTTGTTGCTCATAATAAAATCTATACATAAAAACAACAATCTATAGATACAATTCAATTTAAGATTCAACTAATATCTTCTTGTTCAGGATTCGTAATCTCCTCGCTGTTCATCTAGCAAGGAAAAGGGAAGTCCACCACCCCTCTGGACTATCAAGGTCTGTCCCCTAGTTGATGGGCTGTTGAAACATCGAGATCTAAAAAGATGTCATCAGACTCGAAAAAGGCAACCGTCAATGGCTGCTCCGAAGTCACTCTTTATTTTATTATTCAGTTGTCACCACTTCTTGAGGTAACAATTCTGTCCAGCCTAACTCCTGAGGCTCTATCCCGCATAGGCCGATTAGGGTTTCATTGTTATGGTTCCGAATATCCACGTTCATTCATCTATCCTCATACCGCGTCTTGAACCGACCACGTCTATCCAGTGTTGAAAAGCCGAGAGTCACGTAAGTGCGGCGCGAGTCCAGCTACGTCCTCCCAATGGTAACGTAGTTCCGAGGTGGTATCTGACACTGCCCAAAAGCGGGGTTCTTTCACATTATGGTACCATACAGCAAAGAAACAGAACATCTTTAAAGACCAACACATAAGTGAATTCTAACGAAAAATTAAATAGATCTACATACTCTGTATTTACAAAAGCACTAATGCAACTGAATAGAGTTTGCAATATAATGGAATGCACCAATCACAAAAATAACCTGCGCTTCCAACAGTATGCTCAATGGTGCATTACATACAAACTGGGAAGCAAGTTTGCGCGGGACAAGTGGAAAGTACTGACAGCACAACTGTACTACAAAGTCATAAGTACACTACATTATTTCCTATAACCGTGCAGTTTGTTCTGTGTACAGTAGTAGTAAAACATTTTTCAATTTTTTTACACAGTAATGGCAAGCACCCTGGAGTGGCTGGAAGAAATTTTTCCTCGTGATGAAATGAGTCAAAACAGTAACTCTGTACAGAGTGCAGTTTGAAAAGTAAGACAATGAATACACATTGCTTCACATGTACCTGAAACATCTTTTTTTCTTCAACATTACATGTACGGGAAATGAAGACAATGGCCCAGAAACAGCAACTCCTACACAAGTGCATGGGCACATAGTAAATGAAACGAACACTGTACAAAAAAAACTAGAGAGTCTGGACGCAAAAATTGAGCAATTGCTGAACACTTTTGCCGACTTAAAAGATTTTGTACATGGGCATATCATGGAGAAAATTAAACACCACTTCCCCACCTGCACCTGTACCTCTTCCCCCTATCCCAGCCAACCATCCCCACAAATTCCCTGTAAACAAATACGTTACAATGAGACCTTAATCCCTTCCTCCCCTGAAGCCCCACCTGTGGAAAACCCTAATTCTCCTATATATGTTTCAATTTCTGCTACCCATTCCCTTTCCTAATTCTGTGTATTTATGCGTGTAAATAAAGATCTATGTGTACATTGTTGCCGTGTGTCTATGTGTTTTCTTTTTTAAAAGCCCTGTTTTGAGTCTGCAGAGTGCTCGACTCTCCAGGATGTCCGCAATTAATCAAAATCGAGGTGTCCTACGGACACTGCGCCTGTCCACAAAGTCTGCATTCAAAATGAAGGTGTCCGTAGGACTCACTGCCTGTCCCCATGACCGCAAACCTGTGACTTACCTTTAATTAGTTCGGAGACCCTACACCTGTTCTGTGTACACCTGGGCGCATGCGCATCACATTCCATGTGTCCTACGGACAACGCTCTTGTCCGTCATGTCCGCAAAGTTGTGGCGTACATTTAATTAGTTCGGGAACCCCTGCCAAATCTGGTAGAAACTTGAGGGCATGCGCATCACTTCCCCCGGGTCCTATGAACTACGGGCCTGTCCGGCATTTCCGCAAAGCAGTGACATACATTAATTAGGTTGTGGACCCCACCCATGTCCGGCGGACACCTCGGTGCATGCGCATCTCTTACCCCGGGTCCTACAAACACTGCACCTGTTCAGAACTGTCTGCCGCACATGTGTCGCACTCTTAATTAGTTCGAGGACCCCAACCCTGTCCATAGGACACCTATGTACATGCGCACAACACAGCCCACGTAATAGGTGTCATACGGACAGCCGTCCCATTTGCAAACGTTCGCAATGTCATCATGTGACCGCACGCATGCTGAGCATAGGCCCTTATTCACGAACAGGGTCCAGGCCCCTAAACACCCAAAAAGTGCTTTTGGGCCAATCCAAGGTGTTTTACTGTGAAACATCACCCTTGCAGACGTCCCAGACTATGCCCTTAGCCATCTGGACACTTTCTGGAACTATCTGAGCCCAGCTTGGGGTTCAAAGTGTCCGTAAAGAGCGCGAATGTCCACAAAGCGCTCCCCAGCACCTCTATATAAGGCCACACCCCAGTGCTGCTCCTCATTCTGTTTTGGGATTTCCCCAACACAGCACTTGGTGTTATTGCCATTGATACTGCTGGATTACTGCTGCATTGCTACGGCTGAATTGCTGCTCAGAGCACTTGGCTGCAATTGGCATTGGTGTTGCTAAATTTCCAGGAGTACTGCTGCAGGTTGCTGTTTAACATATTGCTGTGTTCCTGTTGTTTTGCAGATTGCATCTGTTCCTGGTTACAGGCTACTTTTACTTGGATAATGGCATCCATGTGTACTTCTAATGCTGCCTCTGCCTCAGCACTAACCACACCCCCACCACCACCACCACCTCCCCAAGAGCATAGAAAGGGGAACAGGTGTGACGATGCAGAGGAGGAAAAAGAGGACAAAGAGAATGAGGTAGTGGAAGTCCACATTAGCACCTGCCAACGTGAGTCTTGGGTGTGGAAGCTCTTTACCATTGTTGGAAATAAGCCCAAGACTAGCCCAACCAAGGTTCGCTGAAGGTGTGCGACATGGTACTCAGACGTGGCAAACCTAGGCTGTACAGTTATAAGACTACCTTCATGCAGCAACACCTGAGATCGAGCCACAAAGCAGCAGTTCAGAGGGTTGTCCCCTTCGAACAGGGTAGTAGGATGACTTCTACTACAGCATCCTCGACATATGCTCCTGTCACCAGAAGGGACACTCCTGAGGGGCAGCAGATCCCTCCACAGCCTCACAGGCCATACGCAATGCAGTAGATCCCTACCTTTCAAGAGTTACTGTTTTGAGTGTGTACTGCGATACAGTCCTCTGCAGGGTTCAGCAGTTCCGGAGTGGTTTCGAAGCTGCGGTCTGGGACCACGAATGAAACTGCCCCCTACCGCAATGAGGCGCACCAAACATCTTCCTCTCTCTATCTGCCCTTTCTTATCCCTGTTGTTGGTGCCCCTTCCCTACCCTTCCTACCGTCCCCTCCCTTGTGTGTCATGTTTTAAAAATCAAAAAGAAATTAACAAAGCACAAAAACCAAAATAAAAAACTTCTCTTTTCAGAGCCACATTTCACGGTTTAACAATAAAAGTGCCAATTAAATGGTGCAGGCCCTTGCGCAGTCCACAAAGTCCGCAGACAGCACGGTAGTCCGTGGACATCAAAGCGTGCAGGGTGTGGCAGTATGTAAACCTTTGCATTCTTTTCCGGGACAAAGTGGTAGTTCTAAAAAGTGCCTTTTTGGGGTTTTTCTTTCTGTTCTTGGGAGTTTTGAACTGCAAACACCTACACCACACATGCTTGCTATGCTTCCAAAAACAGATGAAAAGCATTTTGGAAACTGCGTAAAAAAAAGATGATTGACACCATCAGTAAAATGGACTCCATCTCTGTGGAAAACGTTGGTGCTACGAAATTTAATGTTTTAATTGTCGATGGAAGACGTACCAACATCTCACAGAAATGCACAAACAGCCTTGTTGACATTGCGCCTTGCTTTCTCCATTTGTGGACCAAATAATGAAGAGTGCAGTCACATCTATCTCTGGGCAACGCACGAAAAAATTACTTGAGAGTTTGGGAACATGTCCATGACTATCCCAAGTGCCTCCTTCATCCCAACCTGCAGAGAGATTCCAGTAATATGGCCTAAACGATTCCCTCCACAATGAACAATAATAACGGCTGGATGATGCTGCGTCACCAAAGTGGCACAAAGGGAAAGTAAATCCAGCCACTTTATGCCACACAAGCCATACCAGTGCACATCCACATGAGGGAATCCAAGATGTGCACCCGCTCCACACTGCTCTCCATACACCTGCAACCAATGTATCCACGAGTCCCCCAAAATCCACACACTCTGCCTCCTGAAAGACACAGCCATAGCCATAGCAATCGGAACTCCTCTCAGCAAACAGACCTTCTGCCACAGTCTCTCCTTGCACACCACACCCAGGAAACCTCATTGACCAATCCCCTGGCTTCCACAGTTCCATTTCCAACGCCTAACATCCTCAAAAGTCTCAGATGTGGCACATGCGATCCGCGACCTACCGCGTGATTCGCAGATAAATCAGCCAATTCAAAGGGGTGGTGAGAGAAATTTTACCCACGGTAAGAGATTTTTCCTATTGTGGTGGCTCTGAAAAGAGACGTTAAAAAAAAAAGAAACCTTTTTTTTAGGTGCTACTGAAGAAACACCTTTTGTTTTCTATTTTCTTTGGGGGATTTTCTCTTCTTTTCTTCTTTACTGCCTTAGATCAACCTCTGCAAAGCATCCCTTAGAATCCCCAAAAAATCAGCATTCCCAAGAAAGGACAATGAAACGCCATGTCCAGTAAAGTAGTGCACACTAAGGGAATCAATGTTCTCATTGGGGAAAACAAACATCTCAGCACATCGCAAAAATACACTCATGCCTCTATTAAAAGGCATTTTCTGACATTTTGCTGGGGATCGAAGACATTGGGATTGTTCCATTGTGGTCTTGGTATTATTTCAGAAAAAAAATCACCTTTGCATTAGGGAAAAGCACCATTAGGACTTCCACAAACAACTTCAATACAGGAACCAAACTTGGGGCACTGATGTAGCCCAAATGCTCTCCTCCACAGTGCACCAGCAAAACATCAGGACTATCAAAAGTAGCCATGTTTCTGCAAACAGCAAGCAGTTCCTGCAAATTGTGACCAGGCCCACTGCACCATAAAGCCTCCAGGCCTGGAAAACCAAGATCTGCAGAAAACCCTCTTGCCTTTGCATAGCTCTTCAGATCACATACAAATGAATCTCCCACTATCCATACAATAACTCCAGCCATCGTCACTACACAACCAACACAGCAATGAAAAAAAGTATTACCCTCCCTTGTTAAGCACACCCTGAACACCTGATTGGATAATCCGCACAGTCCCATTTCCATGCCAGGCATGCTGAGAAGGCCCGGATGTGGCAAGTGGGATTCTCGAACTACTGCAGTGATCCCGTAACACAGGGGCAGCCCTTCTTACCTTTCCACTTCACACTTTGCAGCACTCTCTCATTGGCTACTGGTAAACCATCCACCAATCACATCCAAGATCTCTATATCTAACTCTATCAACTCACTACAACACTGCAGATCTACTGTTCAACACTCAATACACAGGTCTTCTATGATTCCCAAGCACCTGCATCCAAACGTACTGTGAAACTCTCCGCGATTTCTACTTCCAGATTTATTCATATCTCCATCCATCAACACAAACTACAGGTATGCATATGTTTTGTAATGTACAAAGAAAATAAAAACTACATATATGCATAGATGCCAACATTCTCGACTACCTAGGAGTAACTTTCGATTCCAGAAAGCGTGAGAAAATAATTTCCCCATAGGAATGCATTGGGGTTTTACTTATTTCACAAGGGAGTAAAAAAAGAAACTGCAATCTTTTTTATCTAACAATCGGGAGTCTCCCGCCTAAATCGGGATAGTTAGCATGTATTTGTATGTTACCGAAGCATTGCAAGCACATAGCTGGCATGCATTTAAACAGGGTGCCTACAACTTGCCCAGCATAACCTACTTAATAATCATACTGTCACTGGTACCATCTCCTCAAATCAACTGACAGTTACTTACACTGCTGTTTGCTTTCACACTTTTCTTGTACTGCCCACTAGTATAACACCTGCAAACCACAAATTGCAATTCAAGCACCACTGCTTGTGATTTGTTTTATAAAAAATCACATTGGGAACATTTGCACAGCACATTCAAATGCCAGATCCTACGTAAAATGCCCACAATGCACAAAAAAAGGGAAACCACATGTATGTTAGCAAAGCATGGCAATTATATGCATTGCACAATTTACCAAATATACAATTGGGAGGAAAGCAAGGCAATGCATGTCTACATTGGAAAAAGTGCTATCTTTAAATGTGGATTAATAAATAAAACAACAGAAAACAACTTCTGTACTCATACAGCGAACATCCATGTGTCACAAACTTAATAAAAGTCCACGCACTGTAACATTCTCTTTCCCAATCTGTACATCTTTCTGCCCTTTTTCTCACTGTACTATGACTTCTACTAATTCATTTCCGAAACAAATAGTGCAAAAACATCTCACACCCTTCAAAAATGCCACCTCATACGCCACAGTTTTCACTGCAGCACTGGCCCCATACCAACAATACTAACATTCCCAAGCACCCACTCGTAAGCAGTACTGTACAATTGTACACACACACTCACACTAACTCTTCCTGCCAACAAATCCTAGCATCTAAAACAATGTGTTCTCCTACTGCCATTACTGTACCATTAACACACATAACCACTAACTTCCTTCTTTTGCAATTGCAGTAACAAACCACCTCCTAAAAGCAAGTGACGTCTCTGCTGGAAGATAAAACCCAGAAAAAACCAACTCTTCAATCCAACAAAGTAAGTGCAGCACTGTTGTAGTATTCTGCCTGTTACTCAGACAGTGCAGTGTTGTTCTATTGTAGCCTAGACAATTTTATCCAACCTCAGAGAACTTGCTTCACTCTTATTCATTGCACCATGCCAGGTCCACCGTTTCTATTCTCATCAGAACACTGGTATGTTACTACCCACTAGTTTTATAAAAACATTATAATGTCCTTATTTCTTCAAACACATTACACTGTCATGCACACTGAAGCAAACCTTTCCCACAGCAACACACACACATACCACTACAACCTTCCCAACCAAATGTAACAGCCCTTTGCACAAACGCACTCCTCTACATATACCTAATTTCATATTCAAACACTCATGCACAGTACACACAAATGCATTGCACACCTTCAAAACGCACACTATCCTTTTTTCTCCAACAGACACAAGACAATGCCTACCAAAAAGCAACTCAGTAGAAAACAATGCAAAAATAGAGCAAACAAAACTAAAACCATGCAAAATGGTCATCCACCTCTAGCAGATTTTGTACAAAAAAATTCAAATAAAACAGCAAAATGGAACCTGGTAGCAGGAAAAAAAGTGTGAATTCTCTTCCAAAATGTAAAACTAAAAGTAAATGTATTAAGAAGAATGCAACTACCAGTAGTGCTACCACTACATCTACCAACATTAACATAGCCACAAGTAAGCAATCCCAAAAATTAATTTGACAAAAGATGTTCCAACATAGAATCCTTCAGAACCTTATGAAAACAGGAGAAAAATCATGCTCACTCCTTCAAACTTACTGCAGAAAACTGATACTGGAAGCTCTCATAGTGCAATGCTCCTCAAAAGAAAATTATTTATATTAATTTTAAACAGAATGAAACCACTAACAAAATGTATTACTAAACTACAGAAAGTACTTCGCAACATACGCAATATCAACTTAGCTGCCTTTGCAAACCTGAGTGGATTCACACAACCAACACAGAGCCATATTTTAATGAAGAGGCATACAAACAAGAGCAAACAAACCCAATTGCCATACATAGCAGTGGAGGAGGGTATGAAAATGTAGACAATACTGTTATGTAAGAAGAAATGCTCATTGAAAGAATATCCCCAACAAACTTACAATCAACTCTCCATTCCACCGAACCAATCCGTCCTGTCTATGGCCATGCACCTCAATGTGTAATGTACGAAAACAATCCTTCAAATCTTTGCGGAAGTTCCTCCATTGATATGCAAAAGCCAAAGACAAATGAAAACTTCAAATATTACAAAGCATGGATTCCTGTCCAGTGCGCAAATACACAGGACTGCAAGGACATTCATTAGCCTGCCTTTCCGGACCGGTTTGCAAAAACACCTTCCACCACATCAAAATGCTAGTAACACACCATTCTACTATACGAAATCTCGTTCAGAGACTCTACTATGCAAAAGGTCCTGCTTTAGCAATGGAGCATTTAAATCACATTCTCCTACATGCTACAGCCAAACAACTGCTGGAAGAAATAGACCACATCCAAAGCAAATATTTTGGAACTGAACAGCACTTACAAAATGCAGTAACTGTAGAAGAAAGTAGCGACAACCTGGCAGATACCAACCTTCTGTTGCACATGTACAAAAAATAAATAGCCAAGTTTAAAAGCACATCTGCTGAAGTGCCAAACCAAGTATTTGTCTGTTGTCGCAGAACTTTTTATACAAAGAGCACCAAAACGATAGATACAACGTACACAATAGAAGACAATGATGAATTCCAATGGTTCCAATTAGCTCTCTATCTTATAGCAGAAAACAAATACGACATTACTAACCCCTCAATGCTTTGCGCCTACTGCAATGGAAAACTTGACAATAACCAAATGACTTGACAGGCTATTAGTCATAACTTGGAACTATTGCCACTTCCAAAACCACTCAAACAGCTTAATTTGTATGAGAGCATTATAATCCAAACAGTGTATCCATTTCAAGCAATAATGCACTTTCAACAGAAAACAGCCAAGTTGCCTCCTTCTGAATTACTGAAAGGCATTTGTGGCAAAGTAGTTTATTTGCCATTAGATCTTAAAGAAAATGTAGACACTCTGCGAGTGCAACGGCCAGTAGATCAATCTTTGATTATCCTAGTGAATGGTCTACCTACAAAAGACAAAACAATTTGGCAGTAACTAGTAGACTTAAACAAAGTTAGAGAAGCCCTGCATCATCTTAAAGAGAACAATGAATACTACAAAGAAATAAACATTGAAGAACACTTGAGAGAAACCACAGAAATAATTCAGGATTCCTCATCAACTGGCCAATTTGAACATCTAGATCCTACTACAGCCTCCAATATTTTAGACCAATATACAATTCACCCACTGCACTCCAAAGACACCATAGACGATGCACTAGAAACATATCAAATGCGGCAAGCCAAAGGATCTCCAATCAGCATATGGGGAAAAAGTGTAGAAGCACGCGCCTTTCCTCTACTCTTTCCTACTGGAAAAGGTGGAAGATATGATGAAAGATGCACACAAATAACAGCATCAGAATACAGCTCTTTACAAATGTATACTGAAGACCCCAGATTCAGACAAAACATTGAATACATATTCCACATACTCTTTGAAAGTGAACTAGCAACTCTATGTTACGGAGCTGCACACACATTGAAAACAGCTACCAATTTTTTAAACATGTCTGCTCTGCAGCTACTTCAAAAGGTGCACAAGAAAGATTAAGTTTTACAGTCAAGTATTACAAATCTCTTGGCAAACATGCGTGGTACAAACAAATACTGGTTCCGGTGTCACACAGATGTACGGTGTATGCTATGCAACCTTAGCCCACCCACATGGTTTGTCACTTTAAGTTGTGCAGAGTTTGCATGGGAAGACTTGCACGATTTCCTACGCATAGCAAACGAAAACAAAGCAGGGATAGACATGAAAACACCAGGAGAACTCTGCTCTCTTGACCCTGTAAATGTGTCAAGGTACTTCCATCACAGCTTTATTGCCATGCTGCACTTCATCTGCAATAAAACAATTCCCTCGGGGAAGTGCAACACTTCTTTTGGAGGAAAGAATATCAATCCAGAGGAGCACCACACATCCACATGCCTTTGTGGATTAAAGATGCTCCTAAATTTGGGCAAGACAGTGATGCCACTGTTTTTCAGTTCATTCACAAATATGTCCCTTGCGAAATCCCTTCAGAGAGTGCACATAGTGACCTACATGCACACATTTTGCAGTTTCAAAGATACAAGTGTGGCAAGTACTGTCAGCACAAATATAAAAACAAAGGCAAATACTACACCAAATGCCGCTTTGGTTTCCCTAAGCCCGTTTCAGCAAAAGGACAAGTAAACAGATTCATGTTTTTTGTTAGACACAGTGTGAAAGGCAATTGCCTAAGAACACATAATACATAAAAAGAACCAAAGCATCAAAATACATCAATGATTACAATACAATCATTGCCCTCCTATGGAATGCAAACATAGATGTGCAGTACATTGCAGACAATTCCGCTGCAGTTGCACGATATGTCACAGCCTACTTAACCAAAGCTGAGAAAACAGAGCTGAAAGACCTCTGGGATGACATATCATCTGACAAAACACTGCCACAAAAATTATACAGCGTTGGCATAAAAATGCTCTCTCATAGAGAATGTGGTTGCTACGAAGCCGCAGAACGTTTAACCGGCACAGCCTTGTATGGGAAATGTGAAAACATAGTCTGGATAAGCCTGGGTCCTTCTGCATCCAGAAAAAGAGTTCTCAAATCATACCAAGACATAGAAACAATAGCCAAAAACGATCCCAACAGCCAAGACATTTTGAAAAACAATGTATTGGACACATACTAGCCAAACAGGAGTACTAATTTGGAAACCATGTGTCTACACCACATAGCCCAACACTTCTCATACAAAAATAATATTAAACCAGATGAGAAAAAAGGTAAATACATAGTTGAAAGTTGTGAGGGCAGCCTGGTTAAACTTACCAAACGCAGCCTCATTAATCATATGAAGCTATCATTAAAAACTCCTCAACATAAAGAACTTTACTATATGTCCCTACTGCAACTTTTTAAACCATGGAGAAAAGAAGAAGATTTATTGGACCCCCATTCCGCCTATGGAGATGCTTTCAATGCAAATGAAAGCACTATAACAGATATAAACTTTGCACAGTACAAAAACATGTTGAACAATGAACGCCAGCAAGAAGAAGATCTTCAAGCACAACTAAATGTAGATAGTCCTGAGAGCAGTTAACCTTCTCTTACAGGAAGCCAAGAACCATTTGGAGACCCACACATACTAAATGAGGCAGAATTAGCCATGACTGATGTAGGAAACACCATGTGTTAGTATGAGCAATCTGAAGAAAACTTTGCTGTACTGCAATCACAAATCAATGATGAGCAGCATAACATTTTCCTAGAAGTAGCTAAAGTAATTGGACATGGTGTGCAGCATGAAACTAAAACTTGTACCTGTCAAAACTATAAACCTGTACTCATGTATGTAAGTGGTAAAGCTGGTTCAGGCAAAAACATTCTTGATAAAAATCATCAGCAAGTTCCTTCAACAATTGACAAACAACAAGCTTTCAGCTGTTGTAACTGCCCCCACAGGTTTAACTGCATACAACATAGGCAGTGTTACTTTACACTGATTGCTACTCCTTCCAGTAGAACACCAAAACAAATTGGACTACTACAAACTTTCAGCAGAATCTGCTATGGAGCTACGCAGAGTTTTGAAACAAATGAATATGCTCCTAATAGATGAGGTGAGCATGGTCTCCAACCTAATGTTGGCTTTGATTCACCTCATATTGCAAGAGGTCCTGAAAACTGACTATAAAGAAATCTTCGGAGGAAAACATGTTATTGTTTTTGGATATCTTCTTCAATTAACACCAGTGAAAGGTGAACCTATTTTTAAAACCTTAGGACACAAACTGTGCCATAACACACTTGGCAGCATAGGAAATGTAAATCTCTGGCAACATTTCCATTACAGAGAACTCACTGAAAACAAGCGTCAGTCTGCAGACCTCACCTATGGCAACATTTTCAAAAGTATTCAGATAGGTGTGTTTTGTAAGGAAGCACAGTCTATCTTAAGTAGCAGACACATCCTTGAGCGATACGGGCATAACACATCTGCTACTGATGTCATGGAACAATTAACACACAGAAGTGTAAAATGTATGCTCAATGCCAACCCTAGCAAGCTGTGCACAATTCAATGAAACAATGATGAAAAAAGAAATGCAACCAATAGAGAAAATGTACTCCACAGCCAAACTAGATGTATACGGTATGGCAGTACCTATGAGTCAACAAGCCACAGCACAATTAAATAGCTCAGAAAAATTTAACTCAAACACAGCTGGTTTGGAGAAAATCTTAACATTGTGTTTGAACTGTAGAGTAATGCTCAAGTGTAACCTTGACGTGGAGCAAGGTTTAGTTAATGGAGCGCCTGGTCCAGTTGTTGGCTTCCAGTCATACCCACGTGACAACAACATTCAGTTTGTCGACATCCACTTTGACAAACTTTCAGAAGTTAAAAGGATAGGATGCTCAACAGCCAATTCCTTCTTTTCAAAGACATGAATGTACGCAGAGAACAGTTTTCTCTGTCTCTAGCATACACTTTCACTATTCATAAATCGCAAGGTCTAATCCTAGATTAAGCATTGATTGGCAATGGCAGAACGGTCTATAAAGAAGGCATGAATTATGTAGCACTCTCATGCCTATGTACACTTGAAGAACTATTTCTTCTCAATTTTCATGCAAGCAAAGTCAAAGCTGACATTCCTTGCATCGTAGAGTACAACAGACTACATGCCCTCTACACACCCATCTCAAAATGTACCCTATTCCTCAAAAAGGTGAAGTTTATAAAAGAAAACTAGTCCAAACACAAGTTATGTGTGATTTCCCAACAGTACAACCAAAGAAATTGAAAGCCGCTGCTACTCCATCAATTACCACAAACACAGAAGTATGTACTAAAAAGGCAAATGCATACACAACTACAGAAAGAAAGAAAAGTACCTCTTCAGAACAAGCACGTGGACTTCCATCAAATCACTTGGACACAGAACTATCTGGTCCTTTCAAATTTTCCAACACAACTGGTGTAAATTGCTATGAAAATGTAGCAATCAATGTCCTATTCCAATTGCCACCAATTGTTGAAAACATTTACTTAAACGGCGCAGAACAGTTGTGTTTGCAAATGCTACTCCTTCATAGGAATGCAACAAACAAACTTGACACCATTTACAGTGTCTGAGGAATAAGGCAGGAATTGGACTACTGTGCAGGAATGGTAAGATTCACTATAAACACACAGGAAGATCCACAAGAATGTCTAATGTACTTACTGCAAGTACTGGAACGCAAAAACATTCCTATAAATTAAATCTTCGAGATTTCATACATGTGGAAACATACATGCACTCTCTGCAGCCATGTCAACCAGGAACAAGTCCCTAATGAGCGCTTTTTGTATATATCTATACCTAACTGTGAATCCATTCCATTTCAACAGCTGGTACAAAATGCAAACCATGGCATATTATGTACTACTTGAAATTCACACAATCGTTCCATCTTACAGATACAATCACATAGCCAATACGCAATAGTAATGCTTTTACAATACAAGGCAGGTGGCACCAAAAACAACTGCAAGCTTACTAGCTACACCCACGGACAAGTATCACTTGACAAGAAAACCTTCACAGCAGTAGGCATAATCTACCATACAGGCACCATAACCACTGCAGGTCACTATACTGCATATATTAAAAAGAAATGTGGGTGGTTTGAATGCAATGATACTTCCATTACTCTGAAGCAGAGATTACCAGCAAATCTTGCAAATGCCTACTTAATATTCTTGAAACCAAAATGTACTCGCTGATCTACAAAAGTAGCATAGCCTACTGCCCAATACTCACCAACAGAAATGATACTACAAACGAAAATGAACCTTCTGCCCTGTGAAACTAGAACAACTTAGCATACACCAAGAGCCCATGAGGACATCAGTTGCGCTGCTATAGAGTTTTTTCCCCAATGATTATAGTCACAGAAACAACAACTGTGGAATGAACACAGTAATATTGTTTCACCCATAGTACTTAAAAATGAAAAGTACTGAGTATGAGGGTCTACGAACTATCCTCAATGATCTGTGGAACAACCAACTGTTAGAATAAGGCAACAGCTGTCTAACAATGGCCATACCACTGCAATCAATATGCAACTGCATGTAACTACACCCATAATACTGCAAAGGCACATCACAATACTGGAACATGGAACTCTGCCAACAAGAATGAAGGTGCTTGAAGACATATCATGCAAAACTGTGAAACTGTAAACAGTTACAGTACGCCAACTGCTATCTAACTGCAACCATAATACTGCAATATTACATCCCAGTACTACACAATTTCAAATCCACCATAAAAAAGGAAAGTTCTTCTGAGGAAACCCTTCAACACTTATTAAGTATAAACAACCGGAATACACCAAGTGGTATCTCACTGCACCCGCAATACTACAATATTACTTGCAGCGAGCAAACTGCCAAAATCAACCTTCAGCAATCACAGTCCTACAAACTTACCCTAAACAACTTTCAAACTACCAACAGTTAGAATACGCAAACAGGTATCTAACTGCCCTCAAAATCCTGCAATATAAGTTTCCAATGCTACACTACTTAGAAAACATCAACATCAATCAAACGCGTAAACAGAGACTTACTGCTAAATAAAAGGAAACAGATAAACAATTAGAATACGCAAACTGGTATAATTTTCCACTCTGGCAGAGCGGGTGACTGCAGTGCTGTCTGCATCCTGGTGAGGGCCTTCCGAGGCTTGTGATTGTTCTTTCATTTTAATTTATTTTACTTTCTTGCTACCGCGTGTGTTGCTGTGTGGGCCATGAGCCCTGTTCCCCGCTCCCCCTCCGCTTCCTCCTTCTGTTTTCCCTCCTTCCCGCCTGCCTCCCAGCATGCCCACCCCCCCTGATAGCCTTCCCTCCACGTCTGTTGCCTGGATCCTCTGGAGGGCACCATGCTCGCCATTTCCACTCTGGCAGAGCAGGTGACTGCAGCGCCGTCTGCATCCTGATGAGGACCTTCCAAGGCTTGTGATTGTTCTTTCATTTTAATTAATTTTACTTTCTTGCTGCCACGTGTGTTGCTGTGCGGCCCGTGAGCCCTATTCCCCGCTCCCCCTCCGCTTCCTCCTTCTGTTTCCCATCCTTCCCGCCTGCTTTCCAGCACGCCAACCCCCCCTGATTGGCTTCCCTCCACGTCTGATGCCTGGATCCTCAGCAGGGCACCATGCTCGCCATTTCCACTCTGGCAGAGCGGGTGACTGCAGTGCCGTCTGCATCCTGGTGAGGGCCTTCCGAGGCTTTTGATTGTTCTTTCATTTTAATTTATTTTATTTTTTTGCTACTGCGTGTGTTGCTGTGGGGCCTGTGAGACCTGTTCCCCGGTCCCCCTCCGCTTCCTCCTTCTGTTTCCCCTCCTTCCCTCCTACCTCCCAGCACACCCACCCCCACCTGATTGGCTTTTTCCTTCCTTATCCCTGACCTCCCCTCGGCAGCCCCTGCCTGGCAGCCCCACGGCTAAGGGCCCCTAAGGCAAAGAGCGGCTTCCACTGTAGCAGCCCCTGTGGTGTATACAGTTGTCTGCAGGGGATGCCAGTGCCAGTCAGTTCCCAGGATTGTCCCATCTGCTTCCTTGCCTACCCCCCTTCCACCGCCTGACTCCTATAATTGGGCTGTTTTCCATGTGTTGTGATAATACGCACCTTACCAGTACTGAAAATCTGCATTATGAAAACTCGGGCTTTTCCTCCAATTCAGGATTCTCAAACTTAGGTGTGTTTTTCCATGTTTTGTGATAATACGCACCGTACCAGTACTTAATATCTGCATTGTGAAAACTAAGCCCTTTTCCCCTATTCAGGATTCTCAAATTTAGGTGTGTCCTCTCACCTGTCTTAATAATGTGCATCTTGTGAGCTCCTCAACCCTGAGTGTCGTCTTCTTGTCCTATTGTTCAATTTTGCTTGCCTCTTGCTGCCTTGTCTGCCTACCCTAGTGTCCTTCGCTAGTATCTCCCCCTTGCCCTTCCACCCCCCTTCCTCTCCCACCTACTCTATGGTGATCTCTGTCTCTCCTATCTTTTCTAACTGCTTCTCTATTGACTATCCTGCTCTCCTCACTAAATCTGGTAGGAAGAAGTTTAAAAAGGACATCCTGGTCTCCAACCCAGGCCTCCCTATCGCTGACACCTACACCAGCGCCTCCTCCAAGGAAACTCTCACCGACATCCTCTTTGTCGTGCCTTCGCCAGACCTATGGACCCTTCATATGGTTTCGGTGCTCTCTCCTTTCTCCTCTTCTCCCATAAATGGTGGCACCCTTTGGGATGCCCTCCTGGCATCATTCCTTTCCTCTAAGGTCATCATTAATGCTTACTCAAATGGGACTGTCTTGGTCCAAGGCCCTCAGGCTAACTTTCACCTTTTTGATAGATGCTTCCCGCGCCTCATAAACTTCCTTTCTTCTCCTGCTATCCTCTCTCCCCTTTCTGTGACCACTCTGCCTCCCCCTTCTACCTCCTCCTTGGCTACCTTGCCTTCCCCTTCCCTCTCTGCCCCCTCTCGGGCTACTTCTACACCACCGCAGGGTGTACCTCTGATCTGTACCCCTCCCCGGAAGTCCTTCAAGAATGGCAACCTTCTCCATATTGCCACTCTAAACTCTCGCTCTGCTGTCAAGCACTCCTCTGATATCTTCCGCCTTCTGGTAGAACCTGACCTGGATGTCCTCGGTCTCACCGAGACATGGTTCACGGCCAGCTCTGTCACTAGCTTTGATACGCTCCTACCTGATGGCTACAAGATCCTTTCTGCACCCAGGTCCAAACACCCTAGTGGTGGTGTTGCCCTGATCTTCCCAGAGTGGATTCCTGCCTCTGTCACTCCTACGCAGGCCTACTCCTCTTTTGAATGCCTCGTCTGCAGGCTCTCTCTTTCACCTAGCCATTCCCTTACTGCGGCTACTATCTATCAGCCAACTGGTCATATCTCCTCCTTCCTCTCTGAGTGGGCGGACCTCTCCTCCTCACTCCTGGCTTGAACCACTCAACTCCTCCTTCTTGGAGACTTTAACATCCACCTCGATTCCTCCTGTCCTTCCTCTGTACTCTTTCGCAACCTCCGTGACTCTCTCTCACTCACTACTCTCCCCTCTGGCCCAACTCAATGTGCAGGGCACACTTTGCATGTTCTGATCTCCTCAGACCTTCCCCTCTCTGTTCCTCTCTCCACTCCTCTCTCCTGGAGTGATCACTGTCTCCTCTCTTCTCACCTCACCCTCCCTACTCCTCAGGCTAAACCACTTCCATCACTGCCACCCACCTTCTTGGTCATCCGACCCATGAGGCGCGTTTCAGATGAGGCCTTCGCCGCCACCTTCGCACCCCCCCTCTCCATTTGGCTGACTCTCACCCTGACAGAGCCCTCTCCACGCTCCACTCTGCTATTTCCGATACTCTTGACATCCTTGCCCCTGTCATGAGAATCCGCCTGAAGCCCAAAGCCATGTGCAACTCCTGGTATGACTCAGACCTCGTCACCCTAAAACGCAAGTGCAGGGTGGCCGAGAGGAAATGGCGTGCTTCATGTACATCCTCTGACAAACTGGCCTGTCGCCTGTTGCAAAGGCAATATCGGCTTTCTGACTTAACCAAGAAGAGAGCTCATATCCAAGCCAGCGTCTCTGTGGCATCTAACAACTCGGTCGACCTCTTTAAAATCTGCAAGGAAGTGGCCAATCCTGCCGCAGTCTCTACCTCTCCTGTCCCTTCCCAGGCCCTCTGCACGGCACTGGCTTCTCACTTCATCTCTAAAACTCAGGACATTCTGTCCTCACTCTCCTCCTATACCCTCCCTCACCCTACTCCCTGCTCTTCCTCTGGCTCCTCTTCAGCCACCTCTCCTCCCTTCTTCTCTGCCTTTCCCCTGTTCTCCGCTGATGAGGTTTCTAGACAAGTCCGATCTATGAAAGTCTCGTTGAAACAGGTTCACCCCTGTTCCTCTAAAACTATCAAGGACCACATCGACTCCCTGGCTCCTGCCCTGGCTGATTTATGCAATCACTCCATTCATGTCCTGTGCCATCTACCGTGCTGCAGCCGGTGAGTGGAGGTGGAGCAGGAGCTCCCCAGCACTGCCGGAGCAGTGTCGTATCCCCAGAATATCAGGGATCGAAAGGTAAGCCATCGGGCTACACCTTACCCAACTTCGACACAACAGGATCGGGTCACAATTTTTATCTATATTGTGTCAGTAGCTGCATACCATAATTGCGCCCCTTTGCTGTTTCTTCATCTGCTATGAGCCCAGAGCAACCAATATTCACCATTACCAGCCACGAGAACTCCCTGTTCAAAGATGGCCGCCACGGTCGTATGACCTGAACGAGAGCACCGAAAATATCTGTTGCCATGATTCTACACATTGGATTGGCCAATCCTCAGTATATTATGGCAAATCACTAGCCAGTAGGCGTAGCCGGACCGTCGCCCAAAGGACCTTGCAACAAGGACAATACCTGTCCTGTGCCATCTACAGTGCTGCAGCCGGTGAGCAGTGGTGGAGCAGGAGCTCCTCACCACTGCCGGAGCTGTGTTGTATGCCCCAGAATATCAGGGATCGAAAGGTAAGCCATCGGGCTACACCTTACCCAACTTCGACGACACAACAGGATCGAGTCACTATTTTTATCTATATTGTGCCAATAGCTGCATACCATAATTGCGCCCCTTCGCTGGTTCTTCATCTGCTATGCGCCCAGAGCAACCAATATTCGCCATTATCAGCCACGAGAACTCCCCGTGCAAAGATGGCCGCCACGGTCGTATGACCTGAACGAGAGCACGGAAA
This sequence comes from Ambystoma mexicanum, assembly GCF_040938575.1. Lineage (NCBI taxonomy): Eukaryota > Metazoa > Chordata > Amphibia > Caudata > Ambystomatidae > Ambystoma > Ambystoma mexicanum. The sequence goes on along the minus strand of NC_090941.1, from coordinate 408,678,868 downwards.
ATATCTGTTGCCATGATTCTACACATTGGATTGGCCAATCGTCTGTATATTATGGCCAATCACTAGCCGGTAGGCGTAACCGGACCGTCGCCCAAAGGACCTTGTAACAAGGACAATACCTGTCCTGTGCCATCTACAGTGCTGCAGCCGGTGAGCGGCGGTGGAGCCGGAGCTCCTCAGCACTGCCGGAGCAGTATCGTATGCCCCAGAATAACAGGGATCGAAAGGTAAGCCATCGGGCTAAACCTTACCCAACTTCGACGACACAACAGGATCGAGTCACAATTTTTATCTATATTGTGCCAGTAGCTGCATACCATAATTGCACCCCTTCGCTCTTTCTTCATCTGCTATGAGCCCAGAGCAACCAATATTCGCCATTAGCGGCCACGAGAACCCCCCGTGCAAAGATGTCCACCATGGTCGTATGACCTGACTGAGAGCACCGAAAAATCTTTTGCCATGATTCTACACATTGTATTGGCCAATCATCTGTATATTATGGCCAATCACTAGCCGGTAGGCGTAGCCGGACTGTCGCCCAAAGGATCTCGCAACAAGGACAATACCTGTCCTGTGCCATCTACAGTGCTGCAGCCGGTGAGCGGCGATGGAGCAGGAGCTCCTCAGCACTGCCGGAGCAGTGTCGTATGCCCCAGAATATCAGGGATCGAAAGGTAAGCCATCGGGCTACACCTTACCCAACTTCGACGACACAACAGGATCGAGTCACAATTTTTATCTATATTGTGCCAGTAGCTGTATACCATAATTGCGCCCCTTCGCCATTTCTTCATCTGCTATGAGCCCAGAGCAACCAATATTCGCCATTACCAGCCACGAGAACTCCTCGTGCAAAGATGCCCGCCACGGTCGTATGACCTGAACGAGAGCACCGAAAATATCTGTTGCCATGATTCTACACATTGGATTGGCCAATCGTCTGTATATTATGGCCAATCACTAGCCGGTAGGTGTAGCCGGAGAGTCGCCCAAAGGACCTCGCAACAAGGACAATACCTGTCCTTTGCCTGTCTGTGGCGCTACGTCGGCCGTCGCCAGGACTCTCTGCTAACTATGCTATCCAGTGCCACACCATTGTGGATAGACTCGGATGCCACCTGCAGGTACATTTCCCTCATACGTCTCACTTTGCTGATCAGATCCCCCTTCGCTCCACACATCAGTACAGCGCAGCGATGCAAATGACGTAACGTTCTGCTATTCACCCCCATACTACCACTGTATACATCACTATAACTCTTGCAACTGTACCATGCCATCCATTTGAGACCCGTTGCCATTTATCATGGTATCGTGTCACCCAAGTCCCTTTTGGTCGCATGTTATGGATGTTACTACTCACCCGTGAGCCTCCGGTCCCCTGCTAACTGCTATATGCCAAAGACCCTATTCTGGTCACCTGCCATTGCTCACGATATGTACTTGAGACCCATAATCCTGATGCTCAATTATGTTAGGGCCCAGGTGCCTCCTATGCATTGCCTCACCCTTGCTGATTAACTGTGTTAGGGCCCAGGTGCCTCCTATGCATTGCCTCACCCTGCTAATTAACTGTGTTAAGGCCCAGGTGCCTCCTATGCATTGCCTCACCCTTGATGATTAACTGTGTTAGGGCCCAGGTGCCTCCTATGCATTGCCTCACCCTTGTTGATTAACTTTGTTAGGGCCCAGGTGCCTCCTAATTATTGCCTCACCCTTGCTGATTAACTGTGTTAGGGCCTAGGTGCCTCCTATGCATTACCTCACCCTGCTGATTAACTGTGTTAGGGCCCAGGTGCCTCCTATGCATTGCCTCACCCTTGCTGATTAACTGTGTTAGGGCCCAGGTGCCTCCTATGCATTGCCTCACCCCTGATTAACTGTGTTAGGGCCAAGGTGACTCCTATGCATTGCCTCACCCTTGCTGATTAACTGTGTTAGGGCCCCGGTGCCTCCTATGCATTGCCTCACCCTGCTGATTAACTGTGTTAGGGCCCAGGTGCCTCCTATGCCTTGCCTCACCCTTGCTGATTAACTGTGTTAGGGCCCAGGTGCCTCCTGTGCATTGCCTCACCCTGCGGATTAACTGTATTAGGGCCTAGGCGCCTCCTATGCATTGCCTCACCATGTGGATTAACTGTGTTAGGGCCCAGGTGTCTCCTATGCATTGCCTCACCCTGCTGATTAACTGTGTTTGGACCCAGGTGCCTCCTATGCATTGCCTCACCCTGCGGATTAACTGTGTTAGGGCCCAGGTGCCTCCCATGCATTGCCTATCCTTGCTGATCAACAGGCTATGGTTATTGTTTACGTAATGTGCCCATCCGACCTCATTGGCATTGCCTTATTCTTGCTGCTTGGTGGAGATCTGGCCCAGGTGCATCTCCTGCTTTGACCTTCTTGCTTAATTCTGCTGCCCAACTGTGATCTGGCCTAGGTGCTTAGTTGATCTGCCTTAGGTGCCCAGTTGCCTCACAGACACTGCCTTATTTGTGCTGATTATTCGAGAAAGATGTTAAGTCTACCAATTCTGCTCTGTACAATGGCTGCCACCTTACACATTGGTACTAAAAGCCATGTATATTTCACTGAGCACCCTCCAGCACCCTTCCTAGATCCCAGCCCACCTAAACGGACAAATACAGCCACGCATAATGTCACTTCCATACAACCTACACATCACAGTGCCCCAGGGACAGCAACCTATGCTTCTCTACCATATGCCACGTCTAATAGAAACATTAGACTCTGTGTCAGATTAACAAAACTACATGAACCATTGAGAAGATCTCTACCTCTCACCAACCAGAAAACAAACCACCAGCATATGCTGAAACATATTCATATCAACTTGTCACCTCCACTCTTTATTTCCAAGACCAACGCCTCCCAAACTAACAATCATAAGCGCAAGCTAACTGTTAATATCACAGCTAAAACCATCCAGGTCAAAGCTGTAACTGAAGCTGGCCCCCTTAAAGGCGCACTTCTCAATGCGAGATCGCTTGTCGCCCACGCCCTCGACATTGCTGACCTAATCACAGAAGGTAATCTGGATTTCCTTGCGATTACTGAGACATGGCTACATAACACGGCAGGACCGTCGCTTATGTTAGCCATCCCAGGTGGCTACACGATAGTCAGACAAGGCCGAGATGGCGCACGAGGAGGCAGTATCGCCATCATCTCCAAAAAGTGTCTCTCCCTCAGACTAGTCCCTACCCAATTGTCATAATCCTGTGAAACCTTATCTGCGAAATTCAAGATAAACAATTCACAATCACTGACCATTTATCTAATATACAGACCGCCGGGTCCTCTTGGTACCTTTGAGGAGGATATGCATAACATACTCACTAACAACCTCAAACCATCCTCTCAATTACTCTTATTAGGGGATTTCAACATAGGCTTTAATGACCTGATGGACAAAAATGCTACAGATATAGCTAATACCATCAATGCATTAGGCTTGTCTAAAAAAAGTTAATAAACCCACCACTTGAAGGGGAGAGCATTGGATTGGATAGCGGATTATAATTGCACAGCTACTATCTCATCCATCACGCCTCTCTCCTGGACAGACCACTCACTGGTATCCTTTCACTTATCCACTACCACACCCACTCCCACGGCCCCTCTACTAGTGCCACCTTGTCTAACTAGAAACAAAAAAAGCATTACAGTAGATAAAGTAATCCCTGCGATCCTCCCTACTCTTAATGCATTACCAGAAAATCTAGATCCCAGTATCCTAGTCCATCAACAACATTATGCTCACCACTATGGATAAAATTGCCCCTCTCAAACTCAGACCTAGCAAACCAAAAGCCCACTTAAATAAATGGTTCACGCCCCAACTCAGAGACTTACGCCTCCTGAAAAGAAAAAGTGAAACTAACTGGAGACTTTGCCCATATAATGACAACAAAGACAAATGAACCTCGCTCTCCTCACACTATAAGAATGAAGTTTGCCGGACAAAACGCAACTCTTATGACAAGCGCATTGCTAAATGGAATTCCAGCATGAAAGTACTCTTCTCCACACTAAAAGAACTAGAGTCACCCATAGCTATTCCCGATATCTGCACTAAGGATAAGTCCTGGTGTGCAGACATCCAACATGCACTAGCAAACAAAATCAACATGCTCCAAAATAAAATTCAGCAAAAAAAGGAAACGCTGAACCTACAGCACCTGTCTAAAAACCCTCTGCCTAGTGGCCCACCGATGGCACACAACAATATAGTCCACTTCACCAAAATGTCTACCCTGGAAGTAGAAAAAAAATATCCTTTCACTGAAGCCTTCCAATTGCAAAGGTGACATCTGCCCAGCACAACTAATAAAAGATGCGGCCAGAGAACTGTCTCCGTTCATCGCCAAATTGATAAATGCCTCCTTTGCCTCAGGTTCCATCCCTGCCAACCTAAAACATTCTTGGGTGCTCCCTCTCCTCAAGAAACAGACATTAGATCCTCTCATCCCTACTAACTACCGCCCCATTACCACGGTGCAATTTTTACTCAAAATATTGGATAAAGCTGCCTACAACCAAATTCAGAAACACCTAGAATTGCAAAAACTCTTAGGAGACAGATAATCCTGCTTCCGCCCTTTATACGGAACGGAAACCGCCATAATTGATTTCAAATCCCAAATCGATAAGCTGAGAGACAGAGGGAGGACAATACTCCTGCTCTTACTTGATCTCTCAGCTGCATTTGATTCAGTGGACCACAAGGTCCCCTGTAGACACCTTGACCCCGCTGCTCACTTCTCCCCTGAGGCTATCAGATGGATTGAATCATTCCTGAGTGAGAGAACCATGAGAGTATTCTCTCCATCGGCAGCCGCAGACCCTACCCCTATCCTGTGTGGTGTTCCTCAAGGTTCTTGTGTCTCTCCAACGCTATGCAACATCTTCACCAAGCCCTTGTTCGATGATTTGAACCATCTGGGTGTCATCTACACTAATTATGCAGATGACACACAGATTCTCCTCCCGCTTTCTGGGGATCATAGTAAGGACACAGAGTTGGTGAACAGGGTATATCTTATCATCCAGGCATGGATGGCCACCCATGGCCTGTGTCTGAACGATGATAAGACTGAGTTGATAATCTTGGGTACACACGACAACGTAAAAAAACTAGGCCAGGAATTCTCTTCATTCAATATCGACAGGAATACCATCAAAGTCTCCAAGGAAGTGAAAACCCTTGTTTTCTACTTGGACTCCACTTTGTCCTTTGATAAATAGGTAAAATCCTTGGCCTCCAGCACGGCCTACACTTGCAAGCTGATAAGAGCTGGCAAGCCATTCCTCTCCAACGACAGCTGTTTGATCCTGGCCAGAGCCTTAATGCTTTCCAGAATTGACTACTGTAATGCCCTTTACAGTGGTGCCAACAAAACCACCATCCGGAGGCTCCAAACATTACAAAATAACACCTTGAGAGCAGCACTTGGCATAAACAAAAGAACCCATATCCCCTCCATTAGATGCCAACATAAATGGCTGTCTGCTGGCAACAAAATTCAGCTGAAGACGTTATCACTGACCCACAAAGCATTAAATAATGCGGCCCCTGGCTACCTTAGAGACAAACTTCACAGAAGAATCTCTCTCAGACCAACTAGAGCTGGCAATGCCAATTGCCTGGCTATACCCAGATACAGGCTTACCTCTATCGGTGGCAATAGTTTCCCAGTGAAGGCTGCCAAATTATGGAACCTAATGCCTGTAGACATAAGAACAGACCAACCCTGCCTACATTTCAGAAAAAATGCCATCAAACACTTCATCTCTACTGACTTGCCTAATTTTCCCAGTTAAACTCTTTTTCACCTTGTAACTTGTATATTTGTACATTATAACCATATATGCTTTTATATTGTATATTTTGTATATCTTGTAACCTTGTAAGCCTTGCATTTTCTTACTGCTGCGCCCTGTTAACTACAGGTCTGGTGCGCATAAAAAGTGAATAAACAAACAAACAAACAAACAAACAAACTCCTTCGCAACTGGAGTCTTCCCACCCCCCCTGAAGCACTCTCTTGTGCACCCTCTTCTTAAGAAACCCTCTTCGGACCCCTCCGGTCCGGCTAAATATCGCCCAATCTCCATCACTCCCTTCCTGGGCAAGCTCCTGGAGAAACTGGCCATCTCCCAGCTAAATCTCCACACTGAATCTGTTGGTTGCCTTAATGACCATCAGTCTGGCTTCAGAGCTGCCAGAAGCACGGAAACTGCTCTCCTGAACATCCGTGAAGACCTGCTCTCCAACCTTGACTCTTACACCCCTTGTGTCCTCATCTTGCTTGATCTCTCTTCTGCCTGTGACACTGTCAACCATGGCATCCTGCTCAACCGTCTCCATGATAACGTGGGTATCAATGGTCAGGCTCTGGCGTGGCTGACTTCTTTCCTCTCCGACCGACCCTCCCAGGTCCAACTGGGTCCTTCCTCTCCGCTATCTTTTTCTCTACCTGTGGTGTCCCCCAGGGATCTAACCTCTCTCCCTGGCTGTTCAACCAATACCTGGCACTCCTTGCCCACCACATCGCCGCTCTCTGCCCCAATTTTCAGTGCTATGCGGATGACACCCAGCTCATTTTCAGGCTACTCTCGGCCTCCTCCTCTCCTTCCCTCATCTCTAACTGTCTGTATGCTATCCAGGAGTGGTGTGCCGCCAATGACCTCTGCCTTAATGCCACTAAGACTGAGATTCTACTCATCGGAACACCTACTCCCTCCTTCCCTGTAGCTCTCTGGCCGGCCTCTCTTGGCCCTCCTCCTGCAAGGCTAAAAACCTCAGGGTCATCTTTGACTCCACACTCTCCTTCTCTCCTCACATCTCTGACGTCTCTAAGAAGTCGCACTACCAGCGGCACCCCCTCAGAGGTATTCTTCCTTTCCTCTCCTTCCCCCAGAAGCTCACTGTCTGCAGAGCCCTGATTCTCTCTAGGTAGGCTGGACTATTGTAACAGCCTCTATCTAAATCTGCCTGCTTCTACCCTCCGCCCTCTGCAACTTATCCAGAACAGGACTGCGAGACTTGTCCTTGGCCTCAAGCCCAGGGATCGTATCTCTCCAGGACTGAAATCTCTGCACTGGCTCCCAGTGGCTGCAAGGCTTAGGTTCAAAACTCTCTGCATCGTTCACAAGGCCTTCTGGGGCCTGGGGCCTCAATACCTTCAACTCTCTCTTCCCAAATATCTTCCTACTCGAGCTCTTCGCTTATCTGCCTCCGACTCCCTCAGGGTCAGTCGCTTATCCAAGCAACAAGTTGGTGGTAGATCTCTTTCTTCGGCTGGCGCCTTCCTCTGGAACTGCCTCCCTGCCTCCCGTAAACTTGAGGAGAACCATCTCCGGTTCCGGAAGCACCTCAAAACCTTTCTCTTTGCTTCTGCTTTTTCTCCTCCTCTCCTCTGCTGACCTCCTGGCTGTAACCAGAACTGCACCGGCTACCTGGACACCCTCTGATTCTCAGGCCCAGGTCCTTCCGCCGCCAGTGTCACACACCTGCACTGCCCACCTGGCAACCCCTGCACTTGGCGACTGTTTCTGTATCCTTACAGTCCCCTACCAGCCCTTGACTCCTGATGCCCGTTCTTACCCATGCACTTGCCACATGCTGGCCGTTTACTTATTTATTGTTCATCTTTCCCATGTACTGCACTGTCCCTGCCCCCTTCGCATGCACTTGCACGATCTGAATGACACCTGGCTTAGTAGGATCGTTGTCTGTCCTCCCTGTTGTTCCCCTCCCTTGCCTTGTCGCGCCTTGAAACACTTGTGTGTAGGCGCGTTATAAATGCCATATCATATCATCATATCATATCTGACTGCAACCATAGTACCACCACTTCCAAAAGGAATATCATACACCATTTCAATTCCTCCTACTGCAACAGTGCTTATAATAGCAACACCACACAGACATACACCTTAAACACCTTAAGTAGTGCACGCATCACTGAAACAGAGTGTGCCACATAACAACAAATGGTGACCACAAAAGTGATGGGTGGAAGGTTTCGGATGAATATGAACCACTGTCATTGCTCTGGGCAACCTTCCACACCACCGGTTTTTAGCCCGTCTGCGCCATTGCAAAAGGGGTCCAGCCATATGCAAATCAGTCAGCTGCCGCCACCAATGGTAGCAGCCCAGTCCGAACTGCTAGGCCAGGTCCCCTCTGCACAGAAACACAAGCAACCCCAGACATGTTTCGGCCTTGTTGGACCTCTTCAGTGAGGTGCAGCTTGGTTCCCTATGGCGTAGCGAGCAAGGGACCCACTTCTGGGCATACCCTCTCTCACATGGTGAGACAAACTGTGACCACAAAAGTGATGGGTGGAAGGTTTCGAATGAATCTGAACCACTGGTATTGCTCTGGGCAACCTTCCACACCACCGTTTTTTAGCCCGTCTGTGCCATTGCAAAAGGGGTCAAGCCATATGCAAATCAGTTAGCTGCTGCCACCAATGGTAGCAGCCCAGCCCGAACTGCTAGGCGAGGTCCCCTCTGCACAGAAACACAAGCAACTCCAGACATGTTTCGGCCTTGTTGCCAGAGGTTAAGATTCATTCTAAACCTTCCAGCCATCACCTCTTTTGTTTTGCTATTGTCACCCCGAGTGGGACGGGTATGCCCAGACGTGGGTCCCCTGCCTGCTGGGCATAGAGACCCAAGCTACTCCTCACTGATGACGCCCAACAAGGCTGAACCATGTCTGGGGATGATTGTGGTCTCGTGCAGAAGGGATGTGACCTAGCAGTTTGGGCTGGACTACCCCTTTGGGGGTGGGGCCAAGACTGATTTGCATATGGTCTTTCCCCTTCTGTAATGGCTTGGCAGGCAAAGAACGATGGTCTGGAGGGTTGCCCAGAGCAATGCCAGAGGTTAAGATTCATTCTAAACCTTCCAACCATCACCTCTTTTGTTTTGCTAACATAACAAGAAATGAACATAGACTTTTTTTTTTATCCTGCATGGATTTATTTCCACACAGACCCAATTATTATGCAAGCAAACACAGGAACTGAGCACATTGCAGAGTACACTTGTTTAAAGCATAGTACTTCTAAAGTGCTAATTATGAGGGTCCACAAAGTGCCGAAATATATCTGAAATGGAATGCAATAGCACATTATCAAGTACCTACCCTGACATGTTACGTTTTCTTTTATCACAGACAATTAAACAAAGATTTCTCCTGCAATTCCACATACCACAATATTGAAATCTGCAAGTGGCACTTCAACGGTATTCTACACTGAGTTCAAAAAAGGTGTACTTTATAATCAGCTAATTGCATTTCTATACACATATTTCTGCAATCCATATGCCAGTGTCACATTCTTGAGTGCATGGCTGTATTATGCTGCGTTGGTTGTGGCCAGGCCCTAGACTCTTGGGTGTATGGCCTACGGCCTACGGCCATGCACCAAGAGTCTAGGTCCTGGCCACAACCACCCCAGCATAATACGGCCATGCACCCAAAAATGTGCCGACTAACCACAACCCACACACACAAGCCAGCCGCCTAAGGCCCTATCCACTTCAGTTCATATACTATTACATTACTTGCACCCACTGGACAGACTTTCATACACCCAGGAATCTCAGCACAGTCCAATAAGGCTACTGCCACACAACCTGTACACTTCCCTTTACATACTATTACACATACTATTACAGTATCTGCACCCAAGAGTCTAGTAGCTGCCCACAATCACCACAACATAATACACACATGCACCCAACAATCTGCACACCGCCCACAAACCACACCTATAAGCCAAACGCCAGAGTCCCTGTCCACCTCTGTACACATACTATTGCAGGACGTCCAACCATTCACATTCCACTTCCTTACCCTAAACCGCCTGCCACCCTCTACACTTCTCTACACATACTATTACACTACTTCAACCAGTGGCCAGACTCTTGGGTGCATGCACCCAGAAGTCTAGTAGCTGCCCACAATTACACCAGCATAACACAGACATGCACCCAAAAATCTGCCCAGTGGCCACAACACTCGGGGCACTCATATAACCCAACTGCCACACACCCTGTCCACTTCTGTACACATACTATTACAGTACTTGCAGCCAGTGGGCCGACTCAAGAGAGTACTAGCTCGCCACAATCACCACAGCATGATACAATCATGCACCCATCAGTCTACATACTGGCCACAGCCCACACACATAAGCCAACCTCCATTCAGTCTATGGAGAAAAAAAACTTCTGCGACCCCCTATAACTTTACCCCCCCTTCACGAAACCTCACCAAACTTACCAAAATTCAGAGCGGCCCATATACTTTTTTTTCAAAGTTTTGTGAGGATTTGTCCAGGGGGAGCGAAGTTACAAGCTGTCCAAAAAGTGCTCTTCCTACAAGTTGAGCAACTTCACTATAACTACACGGCCGCTACCGGAGGCCGTGTAATCACGTTAAATGTATATATCCTGTTAGGAAATTAAATGGCATTCAACTTATTTCAGTGTTTAGCTTTTACTTATTGGGCTGCAGTTTATGGGCAGTTTGGGGGTGCCTAGTAGCCCCTCTGAAAGAACCCTTAGCTACATATGGCAGGTGGAGACACACCTTTTTATACACAAATCATGTGTGTCTCTGAGGCTCCACAAATGCAAGACTTATATTTTAGAAACACTTCAATCTATGAAAGTCTTTGCCACCCCACCTCATATTTTCCAGATGTTTTCGGGCTGTTTGTAGCTATATGTATTTATTGTGTCGTTATTGATTTATCCACTAGCTTTTCATATACTCTGATCTATCCACTTGCTTTTCATATACTCTGATATATCCACTAGCTTTTCATATACTCTGATTTATCCACTTGCTTTTCATATACTCTGATATATCCACTAGCTTTTCATATACTCTGATTTATCCACTTGCTTTTCATATACTCTGATTTTGGGGTGCGAGAGATAATGATAAATAAGTGCTGATGAATGTGTGTATAAAGCTTACATGTACTTTTGGAACTGACCTCCTTCATATCTGAGTGCTGAAATGGAGCACTGCTAAAAGGCTATTTGTCTAGTTGCACCACGCTAAAAGGGAATAGGCCCCAGTTTAAGATCACTGCGGCTTAAGTATCATGCATTGCTGGGCTGGACGATCAGGGTCATCCATAGTTTTGTATCTTCACCCAAATTCGGATGCGTCTCACGCCTTTTTTGAGGAGCCGTTTGAAGGCTTCCTCTTCCCCCTCCAGGGTTTGTGTGCTAACTTTCTGCAGAAATAGATGATTTTGTACCAAGATGTCTTCTACCTAGTTATCTCCTGTTTACCTGTTTGCCAACTCTTGGATGGACAACCTCTGGATTTTGTTACCCTCTTAAATCAGACTTGTGCCAAAGGACTTCGTAACACATGTATCAAAATTCTACACCCGTTAGTAGTCTGTTTTTCTACAAGCTTTTCTGTTTGTTTTTATATTCCATTTATATGTTTTTGCATCATACATGCAATCTAGCATGAAACGCCCACTTTGCTGATAGAACATTTTCAAAAAATCGAAATCAAAACAGAGTGCCATTTGGTAGTATGCTGCTCTAAAACCATTACAAGATTGGTGGTAGTCATGGCGCTATTTGCGCCATGACTGCCACCAATAACGTGTCCGGCACCGGTCTCGTTCAATGGGGACTTACCGGTGTAGTCCGACCTTTGCGGGCCCGGTAAGTCCCTATTGAAAAAGCCATTCCCCATTCCCATTTGAGCCCCTATAGGGCGGTACCGTTATTAGCTCTGAAGTCCCTTAACGGGGCCCATCCATAACGGTCAGACCAGGCGTTAAAGGAGGGACCCGCTAAGGGAACTCGTAGTAGGGCGGTAAGGGATTACTGGCACCGGTCTCCTTACCGGTGCCCAGTATCCCTTACCGCCCTACTCGTAATGAGGACCCAAGAGTCAGCAAATCCTTACCTCCCTTGATCAAGCTGCCCATCTTGCTGATGTTTGGCAGAAGGTGACACTCTACCACTGTTTTCTGGTCCCGACTGTGAAATCCACGCAGAGCCTTATTCAGCACCTTCTTGAACAGCAGGTTTTACTGAAATTGCATTTCTACATTATACAATGTCTGAACTTCCTGAGTTTTCCCAGCTGCTCAGAAAATGCTGTGGGACCTTGGCTCACAATGCAAATGGCAGGAGCATTGGCCCTAGTGTGAGTTGGGCCTTTTGGGACCTTGCGTGTCTGGGTGAGATAACATGAGTACTTGTTCGTCTGAATCTTGATGTTAGCCTGGTGATTTCATTCTAATGTGGGTCCTTTTCCTGATGCCAGCTCGACAGCTCTAAAAGTGGAGATTTCTTTGCAAATCTCTAGTGCCTGATAGGATCCGACAGAGTCACCAGAGCACCATGTGGGCTATGCTTTGGTTGAGCCGGAGCCCTAATTTCTTTCATAAAACATTCCTTGTCCATTTCATGTGGGATCATTATACGTAGGGACACACAGTTCAAAAGGAAATCCGCGTTGGTACCAACTATCCTGACATGCACTATAGGACCTGGAGGACAACAATCACAGTGTCTTGGCCTTGCATGAGCAGCAGAGGATAGCTTAGGGGCAACGTGCTCGCCTTGGAAGCAAGACGACGCAGAGTAACACAGGTACAATCCCCGGGTATTAAGCGAAAAACAGGTACGAAAACCTCTGGGGATTAAGCGCGTTATAAATAACCAATTACAATTTCAATTACAATGATAATCATGGCCTTCTGTGGTTCTGTGTCTTCTTCATCATCAGACCCTTTCACAGGTGCCGCATTATTGTCTTTGTGGGTGTTGGCAAACTTGGGCAACATGTTTGTGTTTGCCATGGGCTGAGCACCTCACACTTGATACAAGGCATTTCCTTGAAAATGTCACCCGAGAACACCTGCCACAGTAGAAATACTGCATCCATGACCATGTGCTGTAAATTTGGTTGTCTGAATTTCTCACTAGGACACTCCTCCTAATCCCTTTGGTAGGAGGTTACTCAGAGACTGCTTTGTGTAACGCATTGTTAACAATCTACACTGGGGTGGAGCTGGAACATCCCTTTTATCTTTCCAGAGAGAAGCACACCCTGCAATGGACTGTTCTACCCCTTCTGCCAGTGTTATTGCTTGGCCTTGGTCAGCTACCAGCCACAGTTTTTGCTGAACTTTTTTGTTATTAGTATGGACCATCATCTGTTCACAAAGCACTTTATCCAGAAATTGGCGAACGATACACGTTGTGGAAATTGTGTGCAATGCAGAAATGTCATCTTCAGCGGATTCTCCTGCGAGCAGAAGCAAAGCCGATCCATGATAACGTTAACCTTTGGTAAATAATGTTTGCCATCCTTGCTACAGCATTTCAAACGCATTCAGAGGCACATCACATTGTTGTGCTGTAGTAGGGGGTGGGTGGTTCATACATGTTGCACCTCTGACACGAACCATTACATAAAGGAGGCTTCTTCTTGGCAGGGAAGCAACACAAGCCATCTATGTGTGGCTTGTACATGCGTACGAAAGACTCCACCTTCCACCCCTGCCTGTGAATAAAGGGGAGGGTGCGTATGTTGCATGGAAATATGATGCACCCTGTAAATATGGGATGCATGTATGGGATTTATAAAGCCCAGCTGGGAAGCAACTGCGCACGTTACAAAGGGGACATACCTGTGCAGTTGATCAGCGATTGGCATGATGTTCTTTGAAGACTAAGGTCTTTAGGTCCTTCCTGACGTGTAAGATGGAGGTTAAACAACAGTGTCCAACAGTGAAGGACACTCCCGTCCCCTGCACGCCTTCTAAAGTTGTAAAGCAACCAAAAAGTTATCACTAATAGGAATTCAATGAACATCTTGTTAGGACTGGACGGCACCAATGGTCCCTCTGGTGGTGCTGGAGGCGGATCAGTGTGGCTTTCTACAGGTATCCCAACATGGCGCCCTTGTCTGTGTGCAGCATTGCAGCTCCTATACCTACTGCCCGTCTAGCTCCACCCACTTTCCTAGGCAGGAACAGTTATGAAGCATTGCATCCAGCCTGTCCTCGGGTCACTACTCCTCTTAGACAACGCTCCCCCCTCCACGCAAACCTCCTCTGTTTTACTCTCAAATTCAGTATCAGCGCCTTCACTTCCTGGAACGCTGCTGTGTTACCAGGCAACGGTATGGACGCATTCCTACTTTCGTTATTACAAAGCATGCCGCGTCGGTCCCTCTGAACCGAAATTTCTCACACTCAGCTCACACCCTGCATTAACAATCTTTCGGCAGCCCAAGTTCACCATCAGGTGCCTGCTGGACCCTCAACCCAACGAGCAGTATCAGACGCTATTTGGCTGACCGCAGACGCAACCTTCTGGTGCCTAACAACGGTACAGCATCGGTTTTCTCCTGTAATCGCTCGGCCCCCATACAGCTCTTAAACCTTACCCCTCTCTTCTATTAGCCTGCAGATTTCACGAATCTATGGCCCACGCTCATATGACATCCCGGTGGGGTTTCCATGACACACTTGCCTTTGGCCGTCCAGAGGTTGGAAGCTCTCCCTTTCTGTCTTCTCTAACGCTCTGGAGGCTGTTTGTATTAACCCTTCTCTTACTCAATGCAGATCTTCCACTCCTTGCGCAACCCTCCTTCACATATAATCTCGGAGTCCGCTGCCTCAGTGTAGGTAATTCTGGATACTGATCACTATATTGACTAAACCTAGGTACATGCTCATTCTAACTTCCCGTTTTCTATCAAATAGGAAGTCAGTTTTAAGAGAACACCCCACCAGAGTCACTGAACGCCACTTCCAGAACATCTTTACCGAAGACTGTCTTCTTCCAGGGTTTTCTTCCCCAAGAGGGTTTCCCTGTGGGAACTGGGTGTCCCTTCGCTGTCGTTCAGTGTGGAAGGCCTAAGGCCTAGAGAAGAATTTCTCATTTGCAGCACCTTGCTTCTTCTGATCCAGGTCAGTGGATTCAATTTTTTCAAGACTTTTGAGTTTTGCTTGACCTGGTATAACAGTTAGTGACGCCCACAAGCTTCACTGTCAATGATCAGATGCAGCATTTGGTGAGTGCAGTACAATCCCGAACCCTAGAAGTTCAGGGACTAAAGCAAGAAAACGCGGTTCTTCGCCAACAGATGGTGAGGGCACCGCAAAGCTCAGAACTTCCTCCGGGGCCGTTGCCAGGGGGTAAGTTAGAGGGTAATCGCCACAAACCTAAGGAGTTTTTGGACTTGCACACTGTGCAATTTGTCTTTGAGGGGTCATTTTTTCTGATGGACCCTGAAAAAGTGGATCACACGATCACTAAGCTGTCAGGGTCAACGTTGGCATGGGCAACACCTTTGGTCATGACTAATAACCCCATTTTAGACTCATACCCTGCATCTGTCAATAGCATTAAAACCATGTTTGGCAGGCAGGAGATTACGATGTCCTCTCAAGAACAGTTGCTACATTTTCGCCAGGATTTGCAGGACCTTCTTACATATATTTCGCGATTCAAACAAATGGCATCTGATACGCCTGGCCGTACGACGCACTTGTTACCTTATTCAGAAGAGGGCTTTCTGAGGAGTCAAAGTACGAGGTGTTGCGCATTCCACAGCCTGTAAACCTCACGGAAATGGTGGCACTTGTCATGGAGTTAGACTACCGTCTGCAGAAGTGCCATCGGGAAAGACGGAAATATCGGAATCCTCGTTCTTTGGCTGAATCTTTACCTGCTCCTTCTAAACCAGTCCCCTGTGAGGAGCTGATGCAGTTTGGGGTTGATCACGTTCCTCTATCTCCAGAGGAATGGGTTTGTAGGTGCTCTAATGGACTTTGTATGTATTGCGGGCCCAAGCATCACTTAGTCAATGCCTGTCCAATTGCTCCCCCCGATGATCGGGAAACGTCAGAGCCCGATCGTAGTGGGATCCACGATATGGGACAATTCTTCAGGTTCCCAGACACCAGACCCTCTCATCCCTGAGTAGGACCATTCACATTCCCCCATGGTAGTGCTTCTGGTTTCATTGTCCTCAGGGACTGTTGGAATCACAGAGGTCCCGGCTTTGGTTGATAGTGGGGCTGCTGGGAATTCCGTGGACGACCAATGGGCCCAGAAGCAGGGGCTTCCCCGAGTCTCTGAAATTGTCTCAGTCCCAGTCGAGAGTGTAGACGGAAGTCCTCTGAACTCCGGCCCTATCAAAGGACAGACTCTTCCAATTCAGATAAGGGTGGGTACCCATTCCGAGACCATCACATTTGATATGATCAGGACTGCACATTACCCAGTGATTTTGGGACTTCCTTGACTGCGCTTGCACAACCCGTACATTAACTGCACAGCGGGCACGTTCTTTCTGTGTTCAGAACACTGTCTCACCTGTTGCCTTTCACAGGGAGCTATAGGATTTGCTTACCCTTCTTTACCTACCTCAGTGTTCCCGGCCAATCCCAAGATTCTCAACCATGTCCTGGAAACCCCAGAGCCTTACATACCATATCAAGAAGTCTTTTCCAGCGCCCAGTACTCAGAACTGCCTCCACACCGCTGGTACGATTGTGCCATCATGCTAGTTCCTGACCAACCTCTGTCCTTTGCTCGTATCTTCATTCTGTCAACCCGGGAAAAGGAAGTTCTAAAGGAGTATGTACACATCAATCTCCAGAACGGTCTCATCGCTGAATCTACATCTCCCACTGGGACATCCTTGTTTTTTATCCCGAAGAAGAATACAGAGGAATTACGTCCGTGAAGTGCATTGACTTTCGGGGTCTCAATAAAATCACTGTCCACGTTCGCTACCACATGCCTTTGATCCTGGATAGTCTAGAGGCAGTAAAAGGCTCAAAGATCTACACTAAACCTGACCTATGGGGGGCTTATCACCTGATCCGAGTCAAAGCCGGTGATGAATAGAAGATGGCATTCCGCATGCCCTTTGGGCAGTTTGAATACCGATTAATGCCCTTTGGCCTCCCTAATGCCCCCGTTGTTTGCCAACGCTACATGGATCACATCTTCGCTGATATCCTTTTGCATTACATGATTGTGTACCTGGACGATATACTGATTTTTTCATCTTCAGAGTCAGAACACATAGATCATGTTCTACATCATGTTCTAGAGGTGCTTGGATGTCTTCACAGAGAACATTTGTATTGCAAACTCAAAAAATGTGAATTCCATCAGAGTCAAGTACAGTATCTGGGTTACGTGCTGTCCTCTCAGGGAGTGGCCATGGATCCCGCCAAGGTAGCCGCAGTGGTAGACTGGCCTTCCCCATCATCGGTCACAGACATCCAATGCTTTTTAGGCTTCGCAAACTTTTACAGGAAGTTTATTCCTGGATTTTCCAACGTATTTCGGCCACATACGACACTTCTGAAGAATGGCACACCGTTTGCATGTACTACGGAGACACAGGAAGCCTTTGAAGCATTGAAAGAGCAGATCACGAAAGCACACATCTTGATCACTCCTGATCAGGGCAAATGTTTTATCGTGGAAACGGATGCTTCGCACTATGCCTCGGGTGTGGTTCTTCTGCAAGAGACGGAAGAAGGGGAAGAATGCCTGGTAGCATATTTGTCAAAGAACCTCAACCCGGCTGAACTGAACTATTCCGTATTAGAGAAAGAATTGTTAGCCATCAAAAGGGTCTTTGAAGAGTGGAGGCACTTATTATTAGGATTTGAATTTCCAGTGGAAGTATGTACGGACCACCACAACCTTAAGGCCCTCCAATACGCACAGACTAGGAATAGCCGTCAGGCTCATTGGGCGCATTTCTTTTCCCCATATAGCATTGTATTTACATTTATTCCTGGTAAGGTCAATTTGCGAGCTGACGCTTTGCCCCAGAAGGAACCTGCAGGCCCTTCTCAGTTCTGTTTGGAACATTTATTTCCCAAGGCTGTTTTTCTTCACTGTGACTACCCTCTTACAGCGCATCGTGGAGAGTATGAGGATTCAGGAACTCGGACTGCAGCCGGATTGGATAAGATATCACCTTCACGAGGACCAGGGTTTATACTTCCATAAGGACCAACTCTATGTGCCACCCGGGACATTAAGGAAAGAGATTCTATACATGTCACATGACTCTCTCGCAGCCGGTCACCAGGTTGTGCGTAACACCAAGGATCTGATTCAGAGACATTTCTGGTGGCTGTCTCTGACATTTGAAGTTAAAGATTACGTATCTGCTTGTGTGGTCTGTCTGCAATCTAAAGTCCCTCGTTGGCCCCGTTTGGGTAGTCTTGGAAGGATGACCATTCCTGATCGTCCATGGCAATTCATCTCCACGGATTTCATTGTGGACCTACCGCCGTCAGGAGGAAACACCGCTGTGATGGTGATCGTTGATTATTTTACAAAGTTGGTCCGCTTTGTGCCCCTGTCGGGAGTTCCCACCGCAGCCCAGATGGCACGCATTTTCATAGAGATAATCTTTTCTTGTCATGGACTACCAGACTCTATAGTATCTCACAGGGGATCACAGTTTACCTCCTGTTGTTGGCAGCAGGTATGCTCCATCATGGGCATTAAGCAGGATTTGAGCTCTGGATTTCATCCACAGACCAATGGGCAGACAGAGATTGAACCTGACCTTGGAAGAATACCTACGTTGTTTGTTTTCTTCTGCCCAGGATAACTGATCTCCTCCCATTGGCCGAATTTGCTTATGATAATGCCTTACATTTGGCTCTACGGTCCAGCCTGTTTTATTGCACCTGTGGTTACCATCCGGCATGCTCCCCTTCAGTGTCACCAGCTGCCTCCCGTTTTCCTGCTGTTGATGATTTGGTGCATCAGGTCCAGGGCAGACACCGCCAGGCTCGTGCTTCCCTACTGATGGTGCAGGAAAGGACCAAACATTTTGCTGGCTGACATCGCACTCCGGCTCCATTGTTAGCTTCTGGGGATAAGGTTTGGTTGGCTTCCCAATTTTTGATGCAACATTTGATACCCTCTAAACTGGCTCCCCAGTATTCTGGTCCCTTTACGTTGATTTGGCTGCAAGGTCCTGCTGCGGTTCATCTTTGTTTTTCCTCTTCTTGGTCCAAGATCCATCCGGTGTTTCATATGTCTCAGATCAAACCTGACGTCCCAGACCGCTTCCATCGTGCTGCTTGAGGCCGTCCCCTCCCTGAGACAACTGCTTCGGGCCCGGAATATGAGGTGTCTGGGATCTGCGATTCATGCTACTTTCGTGGCACTTTTCAGTACCTAGTAGATTGGAAGGGTTATTGCCCTGCTGATCGTTCATGGGAGGCTGCTTCAGGGGTACATGTGCCCCGGCTGGTACGTCGCTTTAGAGGGGGAATATTGTTAGGACTGGACTGCACCAATGGTCCCTCTGGCGGTGCTGGAGGCGGATCAGTGTGGCTGTCTACAGGTCTCCCAACATGGCGCTTTTGTCTGCGTGCAGCATTGCAGCTTCTATCCCTACTGCACAGCTAGCTCTGCCTACTTTCCTAAGTAGAAACAGATCCGAAGCATTGCATCCAGCCTGTCTTCGCATCACTACTCCTCTTAGACGACGCTCCCCCGCCACGCAAACCTCCTTTGTTTTCCTCTCGAATTGAGTATCAGCGCTTTCACTTCCTGCAATGCTGCTGTGTTACCAGGCAACGGTATGGATGCATTCCTACTTTAGGTATTACAAAGCAAGCCGCGTCTGTCCCTCTGAACCGAATTTCTCCCACTTAGCTCACACCCTGCATTAACAATCTTTCGGCAGCCGAAGTTCATCAGAGGGTGCCTGCCAGAGCCTCAACCCGATGAGCAGTATCAGACGCCATTCGGCTGACCGTAGATGCTGCCTTCTGATGCCTAGCAACGCTACGGCTTCAGCTTTCTCCTGTAATCGCTCGGCCCCCGCACGGTTCTTACACCTTACCCCTCTCTTCTATTAGCCTGCAGATTTCCTGAATCTACGGCCCACGCTCATACGACATCCCAGTGGGGTTTCCATGACACACTTGCCTTCGGCCGTCCAGAGGTAGGAATCTCTCCCTTTCTGTCGTCTCTAACGTTCTGTGCAGGGCGGCTGTTTGTATTAACCCCTCTCTTACTCTCTGCAGATCTTCCACTCCTTGTGCAGCCCTCCTTCACATATAATCTCAGAGTCCTCTGCCTCACTATAGGTAATTATGGATACTGATCACTATACTGACTAAACCTAGGTACATGCTTCTTCTATCTTCCCTTTTTCTATCAAATAGGAAATCAGTTTTAAGAGAACACTTGAACATCACTTCCTGAACATCTTTATCGAAGACTGTCTTCATCCAGGGTTTTCTTCCCCAAGAGGGTTTCCCTGTGGGAACTGGGTTTCCCATTGCTGTCGTTCAGCGCGGGAGGCATAGGGCCTAGAGGGGAATTTCTCATTTGCAGCACCTTGCTTCTTTTGATCCAGGTCAGTGGATTCCATTTTTTCAAGACTGTTCTGTTTGACCCGGTATAACACATATAATTACTGAGAGGTAAGTGCAAATCACTTTCACAAATGTTTCGAAGTAAGAATTTCATCAGTAAGAGTACTAAAACAAATATTTAATTTCAAAATGATCCATAAGTCAAGCTCGACTTGTTTCGGAACGACTTCCCTTCCTCAGGAGCAACAAAGTTCTTACATATATTTCAATTATCCAGAACCCAATCTACAAAGGTAAATACAAGATCATCAGACCAAGATACCAATTCCCCAAAGACGTTTTACACAATTTCAGTGTTATATGTTATATTTCAGACACAAACATGTTTTTATATGTCCTACCTCATGTGGTTAACTCAATCAATTCGACCTGGTCAATGCCAAAGCATTGATGTAAGGTGTGCAATGGGTGACGACAATCTGGAAAAATAACATACATCAGATTCACACTGTTAAGAAATCTCTGGTTGCCTAAACACTAATCCCAAGAGAGACCCCAACATGTCATACCTTACTCGAGATTGGGAAACCACTACACAGTCCTTCTGGGTAGAAAGCTTGAGAATATGTAAAACATGTTAAAACCACAAAAAATCCTATCAATATATCCACAACATTTACCAGCGCAAGTTGAACATAATAGACATCTCACCTCTCAAGAATTCCAATGGTGGAACTCAACCAATATGTCTAGGAGCAAGAGTAACAAATATATGGTAAAGAAAATAGAAGAATCAGGACAGCAAACGTTAAGTCTAGTGTGCCCACAATGCATGTCAATATGTACTAACAACTATCAAACTCTCACCTGTGAATGGTTCCAGTAAAGGGATTCAACTAAGTTGGTCTAAAAACTAAAAAATAATAGGAAATGAAAAGTATAGATAAGTGACCAGCCCATATAAAGAAATCATGAAGGTTAAATACCATCAAATTCTATGAATTAACTTACTTTTAAAACTCACTTAGTAGTTTTCTGCCCAGGAAGATTGACTGTATGGTAACACAAATGGCTGTATTTTACGACGTAGCATCTCATCCATGAAATAAAAGGGTGAATGAAACCTTCACTAATGGACACTGTTGTTTACTGTTTATTTGTGTTCACAACTTCTGTGCCAGAATTCATTTTATTCTCCCCTGTACCCGACAAGATTTTTCTTTTACAATAATACAACTATCTCCGAGTACTGTTGTGTGCTCATCTACAGTTCTCTTTTTTTTGACTTCACTGTAGGATGGAGGGGCCAGTTGCACCTGCACTTGTAACTTCTTCTAACTTGTTCTAGAGAAAAGGTGTATAGCAGAAAACGGCCTGTTTCCTGTTTTTTCAAGAGCATGACCTTGGTCTTTTTAGTGTTAATTATCATCTGATTATCTTTTGCGTATAATGCAAGTGCAAATAGCAGTAAATAGGAGGTTGAAATGGACAAATTTGCGGTCTCCTCACACGTGATGCAGAAGTACAAAACAAGCGCTATTCATTAAGCTGCGATTGACGATAAGTGATGTGCCCATACTCCCTTGAATGGCCTAGAACAGAGAGCAATGGCAAGGTCAACTGCAGACATAACACCTTGGCTTATGGTTAAGCTAATGAGAGATGATAGACTGTGAAAGTGGGGCGTAATCTGACATGACTCAGGCACCTAAGTTTCGGTTTCCTTACTTGCTGCTAGCCGAGCCGAAGATCCAAGATTGGGTGGGATGCCAACCAGTCAGTGGGTCTGTCAGGCAACTTGCTATACAATGTTGCATAGACCAATGTGCTGCCATTTTGCCCATTATAATCAGTATTATACGTATTTAGAGGTAGTTTGAGGTCTGACTTATGATAAGAGGCTGCGTACTAACCCGTATACCTTGTATAAGTAGATTTGTTCCTCTAACCAATCCCTCCCGCCAGTAAGTTTTACAGTTTGCCACATAGGATGTCATAGATGACGCATATTGGGGTATAAGACCTTTGTGTAATCAAGTTGGGGCCGTCACTTGGATTGCTTACTGGATTGCGTTTTGTGGAACCTCAAGGATTTGTGACTGTTTTCTGTAAGGTTTTTTTGGAACCTGCTTTAGATTATATGGAACTGCAGTTGTTACTCCGGGAACTCTGGACCTTGCTTGGCCATAATATCCCTGCCTCGTTGCGTCCTCTGAGTCAAGTCCCTCTCACCCTATTTGATATTGTTGATATTCAGGAGACCACCACCGCAGCATTTTTTCTTGAAGGAATTTCCTTCCCATACTTGCCAGACTGCTAGTTACTACAGTCCTAGGGATCTACTGGTACTACCGTGTACGAAGAGAAGTGAAAAACACAGAATCATCATTAACAAACTTCTGTATTTATTCCATGTTGTATTGAGAATCCACTGAACCAATGGTGGTGCATCTACAAAACTATCAACATACCCCTGATGAAATTCCTAATAATCAATTGAATAGTGTGAAGGAAAGAAACATGTTGGGTTACGTGATAGTATTTTTGTAGTGGATTGTATTGTTAGTCTAAGTGCTGTCTGTTTTATCAGGGTGATAGATTATTTCTTGATTTAGGAGACAACCTTAGTTGCTTGACTTTATTCATATTGTTGTAGTTGATAACTGTATGAGTTGTTGGTGATGTGTTTATTTTTTGTGGATGTTTGCTTACTGATTTTAGTAATAATTGGTATATATTGATTGAATTGTCTTGAACATTGTAACACTGTACACATGTTTATGTAGTCACCATCATACGTGAATATGTTGTTTTCTTCTAGATTTGAAGTATATCAACTTTTAACACTTTCTGTATGAATATTAAAAAATGCTAGTCATTTATTCTTGAAAGTAATTTGAATTCTCGTTACTCTTGTTGTTGTCTTGGTGTGTTCGGGTGGTCTTCTACATCACAAAGGGAGTAATACAACACATATTGTGTTGCCCAAGGTCTATTGTGTACAATTAATTGTTTTCCATACCAGGAATGAGTTTGGTGTATTTGTCCTGGAATCCCTCCTTAACAGTTTTTGAAATATTTGACTGGCCTCATTGTTGTTAACATTTCATTTATATTTGGAAGAGGATGTCTGTCAATCCAAAAATTGGCATTTAGGTCTCTAAGGCCCACGCACATTCTTATGGAATTGTCAGGTTTTACATGATTACAATGTGAGATAACCATTCCCAAGGACTCTATAGGCTCTATAATCTTGTGATCAAAACGTCTTGTTAGTTCTTTTTGTAATGCATCTCTTGTGCCAATGGAAATATGTATAACTGTGTGCAATTGGTTTAGCTCCTCTTTTCAACACAATCCTGTGTTTGAATCCTTTAAGCATTCCAATACTCTCCTTGAATATCAAGGGGAAAATGTTTGGCAGACCTTCATTGGAATTGAAATCTTGATATGATATGATATGATACTTTATTTATATTGCGCCCATAGACACGTTTTTCAGGGTGCAACGAGGCAAGGGAGGGGTACAAGAAAAAGCAAAACAACGATCTAACTAGGCCCAGTGACATTGAGAAGGCACAAGTGCAGGGGAGAGGGAAGGCGGGAAGTGCAAAGGGAAGGGGAGGAGTGGGAAGTGCTGAACACAAGATCAAAAACAATAACAGGAAGTGCGGAACAGCAGGAGGCAAATGCTTGAAATTAAACTCAGACAACAGGTGTCAAATAAGTGCAGATGAGGGGACAGTAGGGTTGCAGATACAGACCCAAGTGCGGAGGGAGGCAGTGCAGGTAGGCAGCTGAGCGGGCAGAGGTCTGGGCCTAAATTCAGAAGGTAGCCAGGTGCCCAGTGCAGAAACAGAAGAGATCAGCAGGGGAGAGGAAGACAGAAGACAGAAGCAAAGAGGAAGGTGTGAGGTGCTTCCAGAATCAAAGATGGTTCTCAAGTTTCAGAGAGGCAGGGAGGCTGTTCCAGAGGCAAGCCCCAGCCGAGGAAAGGGACTTACCACCAACTCGTTGCTTGGAGAAGCGACTGACCCTGAGGGAGTTGGAGGTAGAGGAGCGAAGAGCACGAGTAGGAAGGTATTTCTGTAATAATGGGGTATATACATAATAATGGGGTCGCTGCACCAGGATGTATCTTTATGCAAAGGGCTGCTTGTTCTTCCCACCCACTACAGAAGATCCATTCTGTGCCACTTATAATTTGCAATAGGTTTCCCTGTCACTAAAATGAAGATGAACCCATTTGAATCCTAGGATGTTAATCTGGCATTTGCCATACCCTGTGGCACTAATATTGGTAGCTCTCAAATCTTCCAAATGACCATTGAGTTATTTCTCGTATGTGTGGATATCTACCATTGTATATGGAGATACAGTGTCAATCTTTGCACGTAATGGTACAGAATTAATCTTTA
The DNA here is from genome assembly GCF_040938575.1 of Ambystoma mexicanum. Lineage (NCBI taxonomy): Eukaryota > Metazoa > Chordata > Amphibia > Caudata > Ambystomatidae > Ambystoma > Ambystoma mexicanum. The sequence continues at coordinate 408,654,030 of NC_090941.1, read as the reverse complement.
CATGCTCACATGGGTCTCTCTTTTCCTCAAAGCCAATAGTCAGGATTTGTACGACTTGTTCTTCTTCACCGTATGATACGGATAAGATGCTACTTGGACCCCCTATTTGTTTGAGAGCTGTGATGGTGTCATTGTCGACACGTATTTTCCTCGACTATCCTAAAGTTTGGGCCCATTCTTCTCCTGTACCAGTTCCTGCAGACTCTCCCGTAGTGCCCCGCACTTGAAGCACTCTGCTGAAATTGCTGGGCAGCCCCTGTTACCATTGGGATGTCTGTTCTGTCCACACTTGTAGCTTATCCATTGGTTCCTCTGGAAAGAGGCATTGGCGCTGGGGTGGGGGGGGATTTGGTACCTCTTTCTCTCTTTTCTCTGTCCGGTGTTCTCAATTTTGTCGACATCTTCTTTATTAATGCCACTCTAGCCTCCTCATTGTCATCTTCTTCAACTTGTAATTTTTTTTACTTCTATTGGTTCTTTTCTAGTTTGTACTTCCTTCATACACTTGTCACCCATTTCTATTGTTCTGGCAATCTCAATAGCCTGGTCTAATGTGGGATCCTTTGCTTGCCACAATCTTTGTTGGGTGTGGGGGTCGCAGTATGCAGCACAAGTTGATTCCTTAGATATTTGTCAGCAATACCCGTGAACTTGCAAGTTGTCATAAATCCTCTCAAGGTTGCTATATATGCATCAACAGATTCCCCTTTATTTTGTTTTCTTGAAACAAATTATATCTTTCGAGGACAACATTTGTTTTATTCCCAAAGTGGTGTCCTCACTTGAGAAGGGCTGTGTCATAATGCCTGCTGCTGCTAGAGTCTCCCCCTTCACCACTGCTTATCTATATCCAGTAGGGTGCGAAATATTCTAAGTGCCTCTGCACCAATACAATTCAAAAGAGTGGCTTCCTTTAAATCATCATTACATTTTGCCCCACTAATAGCCTTTAAGTATACCTGGAAGGTATCCGTCCACTGCTCCCACAGGGTGATGGGGTGGTCAGGGTTGGCTAGGAATGGGCATGGAGAGGGTGTGTTTTGCATTCAGTTGTTTGCTGTTTATTCTCTATAGATGAGTGAGGATAGACACTTATTATACTTATGATAAGCTGTGGTCTTTAAAATGTTCCTGTTACCATTTGCCTTTTGTTTTTTGGTGTTATACTGATCTTGTGGCGTTTACTGTGATCTCTGCACTCCGTAATATGAGTTTCTATGGTGATTGGGTGTCAACAAAATGGCTGCCGCATGTTGCAGGGCAACGTTGTGGGTGCTTTATTCTAAAGTTGGCACGTAGCGCGCACCATCTCGCATTCAAAAGACGCTCTGGGTTGCGTCGCTCTTTTCTTACTCTTTTTTCCCTCAAATACTGATTTGGCACACCCAAAAGGATACAACTTGATTCCATGGGGCGTGCTGTGTGTCGTCTCAAAGTGCACCCCTTCTCGGGTACGTTCCTGAGGGTTGGCTGCCGGTCCCTCACCAGCCCACCAGTTATGCTGAGCACTGCTGGCTCCCATGGGCTCTTGGGTTCTTCATCCTTGTTGCCAATTGCTGTGGAGAATAAAGCACAGCAGGTAAACTGTACGGTAAGTAAATACAGTTTATTCGTAGAGCTACCGGGAAACGGGTCGTCCGCCGAAGTTTCTTTCACATCACCAACTGACTTCAGTATTGTGGGGCCGGCAGCGGTCACACGGCCAGCCTCATAGATGCTAGGGGCCCCAGCACCATGTTGGTGTGCCAGGGCCATCCAGACTTACTAGCATTGCAGGGTAGGACCCTGTGAGGCTGTGGGGACACAGCTTGGGTGCCGGAGCACCTTGGAAGCCGGCAGCATCCTGGATGGTAGTTGCCTGGGCTGGATTCAGGGCATCAGGCTAGTCTGGGGATCCCAGACCAGCAGGGACCTGCAGGACCGTGATCACACTGTGTGGGCCTGCAGGGCAGTGCTGCAGGACCCTGATCAGAAGGTATAGGCCTGCATGCTCAAAGTGCGAGACAGATATTACAGGAGTTCCATAGTTGGAGTCTGCAGCCGTTCTGTTGCATGTGCCTGCATGGGATCCTTTTATTAACTTAGGCCATGACACAGTCATGGCCCATCTTAAAAGGGCAATACACTTGGGAGGGTCACGCATAACACTCCAACTTTTTCAGAACGAACAAAACATATGTTACTGAAATATAAATGATTGCCCCCCGTTACAGAACGACAATACTTATTCCACTTGGGAATTATGGGGTAGACAGATAGTAGGATATGCCACTTATACGTACATAGGGACTCAGGTTGGGGGTTAAAACACATATCAACACACTAAACATATTCAGCGGGTGAGAGTCCTGGATGGCGAACTGCTGGTGGAATGTTGGTAGTTCTACCGCATTTCACAAAACCCTTTATTAACCTGGGCAAGTGGAACTTCCACCACTGAATGATGCCATTGCTTGCTGCTGACACCATTTAGAGCATGCCTACAAACTACGGGAGCACAGCTTCACATCCATTTAACTGGGACCACTATAAGCACATAATCTACATACAGGCTCACAGCATCTAAACACATGTTTACTGTGTCTTCTCGGATCACTTGCAGGATTGCAGGAGACCAGTTCGCTTTGCTTCGGTGTCTGTTCAGGATAGTCACTATCACGGGTCCAGGTCTGTTGATGGTACAGGTCAAAGGCCGGCAAAGCTGCACCTGGGAGCACCAGGGGCCACATTGGCTTAGTCCCTTGAGGCTGGGGCAGGCAGCGAGACGCGGGTAGTAGGGCGTCGAGGCTGTGCCACATGATGTTGACAGGGCATGGGGTGACAGCATGTTACTCACCCCCTCTTCTTGGTCACGCTCCCCCAAGCAGGAGTGTCTCTTTACTCTGGTGGCACAGGAGGGTGCTCAAGCACTCATACAGAGCTGTAACCCACACTTTCTCATTCCACTTCCTTCTGGTTGTGGGTGTCAGAGCCGCAAGACGTTGCTTGGCCGGACACAGGTGACAGGTTGTCGGGTCCACATCTTCTCCTCCCCCATGCAGGAGTCACTGCTGTTGATGGGGTAGTAGTCCTGGCCATTATACTCTTCGCTTCTCCCAGGCAGGACAATTGGGGAGTTGGTGTCCCAGTTCGGGGCTGGCAGGAATCGCTCCCGGGGCCACATCGGCCTGGTCCATGGCAGGTGGGCCCGGCAGGGTAACAGAAATGGGAGGATAAAAGGGCATTTGTTGTCCCTGATCAGGGGCTGGCACGACCCTCACCCAGGGCCACATTAGCCTAGTGCATACATTTAGGGCAGGCAGGATGATACTAGGGGCAGGGTTTTGGGGCCACTTGCTTCTTAGTTCTCTCCCCCAGGCAGGGAGTTGCAACCCTGGTGTCCTTTTGCATTTTCATGAGCAGTTCAGTGCTTCCTGGCAGGACTGTGCAGCCCTGCCACATTCGCTGCCAGTACCTAACAAAGTTCCTTTTATTCAGTGCCACAGGTATGTTGAATGGCATGACTTGTTGGCGCAGGCAGTGACACCTGGCATTGGGTTGGCTAGGATTACTGTTTAGGCAACATCTTCCTTGTTCAAGACTCCGATGCCAGGAGTGCTGTGCCCAGGTTGCTTGAGTGCCCAGTGGGCTCTTTGTCCCTCCATTCTTTACAACGCAGGTAGCCCCAGGATCTTTTGATCTATGCTCCGACGCAGAGCGTATTAGCACCTCACCACCTGCGGCCACGGGTTAGCACCAAGCAGCAGCCTCATAGCTGCTGACAGGGGTGGGGGCGGGCTGGTCTCTCACCTCCCTCTTTTATCCTCCTACTTGGAGCGCATTCTATTTTCACCGCTGAGGCCCAGCCCTTCGCCGACACGCAGCATTACCTTTATGAAAGCTCGGGCATGCAGCATCTGACTGCTTTCATCACCAGCTGGCTCAATCACATTGGGAGCACGGGCCGCTTCTGTTCCACTTCGCTCTGCACCGGAGCACTTCAAAGTATTCACCTCCTCCTGGTCCGGGATACTACTTTCTCCCACACGCTCCGGTGTCAGGAGCACACACCCACACTGCTGGTTGGCCTGGGAATCTCTCGTAAAACACCCCCTCACATTGTTGCTTGCAGGGGGGCGGATAGGCACTCACCTCCTCTTTCACCCGGCGGGCTCCTGCTTCTTGCGGCAGATACGCCACATTTCTTCTGCTCTCCCAATTCGCTGCAGCGGCTGCTCAGGTTCTCCTTTCTTTTCTGGGCAGCTAAATCCACAGGGACTGTGGGGGCCGCAGGGGAATGCGGGCTGACCCTCACCCTTGCTGCAGGAGCCAGGGAGGATCCGCCGGCAGGGCTCTGGTCATGACATCCCCTCACCATCTCCACTGTAATGGGTGGCACTCCTCCTCCTTTTCTCCCTCCTTTCTGGGGGGAAAAATAAGGGGCAGCGGGGACGGGGCACATTGCGGGGGCTCTTCCTCCGTCGCCATTATAGTGGGACCAGCGGCAGTCACGCGGCCTGCCTCACAGGTGGTGGGGGCCCCAGCACCATGTTGGTGTGCCGGGGACACCCGGAATTACTGGTGTTGCCGGGTAGGACTCTTTGATGCTGTGGGGACACAGCCTGGTTGCCGGAGCACCTTCGATGCCGGCAGCATCCTACATGATGGGTGCCTGGGCTGGACCAGACCTGCAGGACCGTGATCACACGCTATAGGCCTGCAGGCCCAAAGTCAGAGACAGAGACAACAGGAGTTCCATAGTTGGAGTATGCAGCCGTTCTGTTGCACGTGCCTGCAGGGGCTTCTGGCCCATCTTAAAAGGGCAATACACTTGTGAGGGTGACACATAACATCCAGTATGGTTCTCAAACTCGGCAGAGCTCGAGAACCACGCTTGGATCACAGTATAATTATCACACAACAGTTCTCCACCAAGTTGTAAATACTACTGTACTGGACGGATTGGCACCAAACCACCAAAGGCTTTGTGCCAAATGTGTCTCTAATTTGAAGTAAATCCATGCAGCAGTTCAGGCTCTGTGCCTGTTCAATGGATGCTCATTTTTCCTATTGGAAATTGAATGCAAAAAGTTAAAACCACCCCTTATATTCAAAGCTATAGATCGTTTAGAACACATTTCCACCAACCTTTCCAATTTTGCGGGGGCCCTCATCAGAAAACAAATCTGCTCTTTTGCACAGTATTGAAAGTAATGCATTTTTCAGACACTACAACACATATACCATTCCTTTTGTATTGGAGTTCTGTAAAACAGCACAAGCTAGATTCCCCAACATGTTTGCCCTACGTTGAGAACTGTGCAGGTAATTTTATTCTCAAAGGTGACCTGAGCATTTCAGGCGGACTATGCGGCAGTGCAAGGGATGAGCTGGCCAGCCCCCTTGCATATATTATGCCGGGAGCATGCGCTAGCACTTCTCACTACTTGCACCAAAAAGGTTTAGAGAATCTGTACCTATAGTATCTCTTAATGTTGCGTTGTCCAAAGAGTACATTTTCTGGCATTGTTTCTGGAAATTGAAATACATTTTCAGATTTCGTACAAGATGCATTTCTTAACAGTCTAGCCATCTAGGAAGTTGTGATAGGTGGAAAATAGATGCAGAACCTATTACGTACGGCGCGTCAAGTTCTCAAGGTCAGTGGTGTGATATATTCCTTTATGAAACGCTTTAATAGGCATTGCTTTGAATTTCATGGTCACTATGGAAATGAATCGCTCTGCAAAGGCATATCATTCCAGAATTCCCTTTCAGAGGCAGTTTCGCCTGCACTCAGACAGATGTAAAACCCCCTTGCAAAGCCGTGATTTTGATGGTTCATGTTTTTGAAGAAAATACACTATTCTGAAAATAAACAACCTCTGTAGGGAATACTCCACCATTGTGGACCATGTTAGGTTCTTTAGAAAAAGAAACATGGGATTTTAAACACATGTTCCTTGCTGGTGTAGACATTTCATTTGACTTTTAATTGAGGTGCAAATCAACCAAGTTTCCCATTTATGAAAAAAACTTTGCACACAGAAGAGAAATTACACACATGTTGGAGCTCTAATATATTTGTATGACTTATTCATGAAGAAGGAATTGCTATTCCGCCCACCAAGAGATGTAAGGCTTCACTGGGTTAAAAGCCGAGCAGTATGCCAAAAACCCAGCAGATCCAGCACAAAATCAAAAGAGAACCTTCACGACAGGCCTTTACTTGTAGACACAGAATCCGATTTTTCTCTGAGCTCACCATCTATTGTCTACATTAATTCATACGAACATGCAGAAATTAGCATATCATGTCTAGGAAATAACTGTTACTGTTGATATGAAACATGACTGCAATAAATGTGGAGAAACTTGCACATCATTTTATTTTCTTATTACAGTCTAGTTGTGGCATCACTACTCACCTGTTCTAAGTCAATGCCATCCGAACTCAACTGGAAAAACGAATTACAGTTGTGTTGTGACATCACAGTGGTTCCCCACGAACCAGCACAAAGCAGAATTCCAGCTTCCACTAGAGCATTAATCAAAGGTCTGACTAGATTTTCAGATTCCTTGAACTGACTGTGACAACTCACAATCATTTTTTAATAATGGGACATTTATGTTTCCATGTCTATATAGTACACTACTGTGGCGTTAACACCCTATCCGCAAGGCCGGATCAGAAGTTATCGGCCTGGGGTCCAAGTCAGCGAGGGCCTTTAAAGAGGGCCCTGGGCTGATAACACCTGACCCAACGAGCCAGATCGGGTGTTAAGGCCATTAGCACCCCGGGTTAGCAAAGTGGTAACCCGAGGTGCTTACAAAAAAAGGATTTTCCCTCGTTCAGCGGGACTCCACGTGCAGAGCCCCTCTTCCCTTTCCATGGTGGCCTGTGGGACGCAAGGAGAAGGAGCGGATGCAGTTGCAGGATTCGCCGCCGCAGAAAAAAGGTAAGTAGAGGTATGGGCGGTTAAAAAAAAAAAGTAAAGGGAACTGGGGCTGGGAGAAGATGGCCGCAGGGGGAGCCGGCTGTCAGGGGGCTTGGAACGCAGGCTTGTACCGGCGGTGCAAGCCCATGTTCCTAGCCATCTGAATGGCTGGCTCAATGGCTGGCTCCCCCCGCCCCGGTGCTAATGGAGTTTACTAGGCAACAGGAAACTATGTGTATGTTGCTGCTTATTTTAAACCATAAAAATAAAATGTATTTTAAATGTATTTCAATAAACTGCTTACAATATTTCTTGCAAAACATTGCAAGCTGAGTATTGGAGTTTTTAATGTAAAGATATTCTATAGATCCACATTTGTGAGATCTCTTTTGTCACTATGAGTACAAGACCATGGGGTCCATTACAAGTTTGCCGGTATCCCGCCGGTAATTACGCCGCGATACCAGAAAACTGCCCTTACCGTTTCCGCCACCTGATATCCAGGTATTACTGGGATATTACAAGCGGTGGAAAGGGCAGTAAATCCCCATTCCATGGATTCTCATAAAACTCCATGGACGGTATTGCTGAAAATTATTGGCAGATTCCGGCATTTATTTGCCAGTCCGGGCCTGATTTACTGGCAAATCAGTAAATGGGGGATTTACTGGCCCCATAGGCAAACTTGTGTTTCCACGGTCCAGAAAATAGCTGTTGCCGAAAATTACCAACAATTTTACCAGCATTTGTTTTCCTGACCGGCGCACATGTCATGACCCCTTATATATTGAATAACGCCACCTTACGTAAAAAGAATATTGCGCTCTATCTCAGAGTTCTGTTACCTTATCAAGGAACTCAACTTTGACCGCGCTGCTCTATTTAGTCATGGAACTCTAGGCAACGTGTAATATATCATAACGTACATTAGAGGGTAATTACACAATGTATACATAAAATATACAGATGATCACTGTATAATAATATTGGTCTTTAATATAATAATAATGGCATTGACTATAGCCAGACTAAATTGTCTGCTGGTACTTAATGTTAGGTGTGATGGTCACCCAATTCTTTGGTCTTTTATCAAAAGGATAAAAGACAGAGGTGGCACTGCAAAGAGTAGAACCTATGATTTGCAAGTTAGACACAGAGCGCCATGCTCTGTGCTGATCGGTTTCTGGCCATGTGCCACATGTATGGCATAGCTCAAATGCCCACGGCAGGAAAAACATTCAGTTGACAAAATGCACAAAGATAAGTGACATTTTATTCCTTAATTTAAAAAATTAATCTTTTGTAACATTTTTAAAATCGAAACCAATCTCTAAGCGTGGGACCAGGATTCGAACCTGCGTTTCTCTGCATTGTCTGGCTTCGAAGACAAACATTGCCCCTGAGCCATTCTCCAGGCCCGGTCATAATTAACAGAATTGATACAGATGGTATAGGGGTGGGAGTGGACCTTTGCTTTATCAAAAATAACCTCTGAATATTCAGTCTTCAAGGCTTTCCCTAATTGAACTGCCCTATGAGGTGATTACCTTTACCTGCCAAGCAATCAAGTTAAGTATAGGTAAGAACTCAGTTTGCACCGATTCACAGAATGAATTTTTAAAATAAAACAATAACGTATGGATAAGCATACCAGTGATACTTGAAGCTTTCTTAGAATTGTTGTTATTGCTATTCTACTATCTAAATATATAAAATTCTAAGATAGGTTTCCGTACCGGTATAACCCATTTCAGCGTGGCCAGTTCCACGCAGGCCAGTCTGGCGTGGCCTGTTTGGTGCAACCAGTCTAGTGCAGGGATCTTTTGACGTCAGCATGTTTCGGCGCAGCAATACAATTTTTAAAGTAAAGCAAAAAAATAAAGAATCAATGCCGTCTCGAAACCTGGCCTGCAGGGCTGGTAGATCGAAAAACTATCCACTAGGCTATCAAGATCAGATCTTATCACTTTTGTAATGCGTGTGCTACTTATATTAATGTAGGTCATGTTCCATTACTTACACTGATATATATAGGCAACTGGTGCCGATAAAATCGTTAAGATCTTGATGGCCTTGTTGTTAACTGTGGTGGTGGACCTTTGCTTTATCAAAAAATAACCTCTGAATATTCAGTCTTCAAGACTTTCCCTAATTGAACTGCCCTATAAGGTGATTACCTTTACCTGCCAACCAATTAAGTTAAGTATAGGTAAGAACTCAGTTTGCACCGATTCACAGAATACATTTCTAAAAAAGCAGTTTTCAATAATGTCTGGATAAGTATACTAACGATACTTGAATTTTTCTTAGAATTCTTGTTATTGTTATTCAATGATCTATATATATAAAATGCTTCGGTAGGTTTCGGTTCTGGTACACCCCATTTTGGCGCAGACAGTTTGGCGCAGGCTTGTTTGGTGTGGCCTGTTTGGCGTGACCAGTATGGCGCAGGGATCTTTTGGCACCAGCATGTTTCGGCGCAGCAGTACATTTTCTTTTAATAAAATAAAATAATAAAGAATCAATGCTGTTTCACCCCTGGCCTGCTGGGCTGTGGGACTAAAGAACAAATCACTAAGCTCTCAAGATCTGATCACTTTTGAAATGCACCAGCTACTTATGCTAACATTCGTCATGATCCATTGCTTACACTGATCACAATATGTATAGGTAACTGGTGCAAATAAAATTGATAAGATCTCAATGGCCTTGTGGTTAACTGTTCAATCATGCAGCCCTGCAGACCAGGGTTCGTGACGGCGCTAATTGTTTATTTATTTAATTTGCAATGTTAAAATTGCAATGTGAATGGAAATTGTGCCGAACTGGCTGTGCCAAACTGGCCATGAGAAACTGCCTCCTGCGCCAAACCGTTTGTGGCAAATCAGCCCGCGCCGAACCAGCGGCGCCGAAATTTCCTGCTCTGTTCCGTACTCAGTGGATGCAATTTATCAGTGTTAGGTTGTCCTCTGCTGTCAAAATAGCAAAGTGCACCTCTGTGTGCCCTTCCACTTCCACAATAGCTATAATTTTAACAAACAGAATGAGCAAGGTTCTATGTGGTCACCTTCACCTTCCACTATCACAAACATTCTGAATAATTTTAAGTTACTTCTTCCCACCCCCCACTTCTTTTCACACAGGGCACAGTGGTTCCAGTGTCACGGAACAGTTCATCATTGGCTCATTGTTTCAGTCTCAAAAGAGCGAAATGCTGTAGGACGAATGCCTCTTCATGAGCTAAAACTGAAAGTAGGTGCTGTAATTATTCTACTAAGCAATTTTATGCAATCTATGGGACTCTGAAATGGAACAAGGTTGACAATTATTTGTCTACAAAGACACATCATAGAGGCCCGTGTAATCAGTGGATTAAACTTAGATACTTTTCTCATACCACGCAATCTCTCATTCCATCTGATGCAAGTTTGCCTTTCAAATTCAAAAGAAGACAGTTTCCTATACGCTTAGTCTTTTCAATCACCATTAATAAATCCCAGGGTCCTACGCCCCCTTCCTGGAAGCCATTGGTGGTACTTCCAATATTTAAGAAGGGTGAGAGACGTGACCCTATGAATTACCGACCGATATTGATCTTTAACATTTGCTACAACGGAGTATGTTACGCCGGGAACAGCTAGTTACATGTGATAATTCATGCATCCTATAAATGGCAGCAAGTTGCACGTGATTGGGTTTCACCTAGAAAAGGCTTTTTCAAGTATTGCACAGTTATTATAGATGTAGTTGCGACTAAAGTTTCTATAATGTCCTGTTCGTATAGGTGCATATGTTTAAGAGAATTTGCAATGAACTTTCCTAGGGTTTCTCCATTTCGCAAAGTCAAATTATGTAGGTTATCTGTAATATCATTTTTGTTCTGCTAATTCTTTTTTCGTATTCTTAATTCTTCTGAAAACCTCTTGGTGAATGCATTACAGAGAAAACATCTGCACAGCAGTTGACATCGTCAGAGGTCATGAGAGAGCTTCCAGCACAAAAGATGTGATTTAGAGGTACCAAAAACTCATGAATGAATAGGATGAACTGCTCAGCAGAAATGGCATTTGTGGCTCTTAATGTAACATGCAAGTCTTAAAATACACTGCAGAAAAGGGGCATGGGCACCTGGCTGGGTAGATGGAACACTGGTCACTGGCATGCGCCACTTCTTTTGGTATTCATTGTATTGTAAAGCAAAGCCCAACCCACACAGAGCAGTGCCAGAGCACCTCAGACACTCTTCTCTTCTACACCTTTAGCCGTCATACCCACAATCAATGCCCCAGGACACATGCAACGCCCTTGGCAACCTGCCCACTCTCCATGACTGCTGCTTGGGCTTTATCTGCTAACACAACAACAGTATCCCCCATGACAGCATTTCCAATAATAACATTCCCCAGCATCTCTAACACAGTCTCCACCTGGGCATAAAACATGGACACACCAGAAATTCAGGAGAATCCTTCTACCAGTGCAAATGATCACTTGCCCTAGTGTCTGCCGATGGTAGCACAGGTCCCATGGAGGAATTGCACATACAACCCCTCACCTGATTAGCCATGAAAGAACATTACTGCAGAGGATGGGCAGGCCATTATTTGCATCTACAGACAATCTCCTGGTAAGATTGCTTGGGTTTGGTCCATCCAAACATTTGATCAATTTCCAACAGTGCCTGCAATGATTGAAATATAAACATGTTGAAACAGAAAACAATCTTAATCTAAGGACCACAATTGTATCCCTAGTTCTCTACATGCTTTTTGGCAAACAAACCCAACAATCTGAGAAGAAGATGAATTAGTTATTTTGGATGGAACAGTTCAACCCATGGGCACCATTGCCAACCCCCCAGTGCCTACACCCCTTGCCCTCACCAACTGCTAAAACAAATAAGCAACACTCACACAACCTTACCCGTTGATGGCCCTCTGCCAACATTTACTGCCACTGACAGTATCCATCACAACACTCCACACATTGTAACAACCACTCAGACCATCTAATGTAGCAATGCAAGTGGTGTTTACTAATAGTTAAATGTGTATCATATAAATACAAAGTTAACAATATCGCAAAAGACTTCTGTATTGTGTTTGCCATTTATTTGGCTCAAAATAAAGTGATCCACATTTGAAACAAAAACTGAAAATCATAAAAGGCTTTGAATACGGACATGCAATCATTTTGGGCTTTCATCCTATATACTGTAACGAGCCCCAAACCTGTGTACAATCAGAAACGACCTCAATGCACATGGGATGCTACATCTCTGCAACATCCCATATGCCTCTAGTATACTCCTCTCCCTATTTCTTCCCACCCTCTTACTCTGCCCCTCTTCTTTGACTCACATTTTGAGGGACTCTGCTGCATATGTTACAATAGGGCCTTCCAGCAGCTTCAAAAAAGTTAAACAGAAATGCTAGAGATCTAATTGCTAAGTACTTGCTAGCCACAATGGCAGTAAAGAGGTTTGTTTAAATTTGTACCAGCATCTCTGTGATGAAATAACTACTGCTCTTCAGGAGTACAGGGATAAATGGTGGCCAAACTGCCTACACAACCCCGCAATACAACTAAACCAGCAGTCAAAAAGGTAAAACAGCCACAGCTCAAAGGGTAGACCTTGTTCGCCTTTTGTGGTAACGTGGGCCATGGGACTGCTATACTACCTGGAGGGGTAGCAACCAAGTACAAAGACTCAAACAGAAAAGACTGTCCAATCAAGATTCTACAAAAATATGTATATTTTATTTGAACAAACAATGCAAATAACTAACTAAAAAGACCAAAAACACCCACCCCTGTGAGAAGAAGACAGAACATGCAGAAGTGGTGTGGAATAGCATTCTTGAGCAGGGGTGATCAGGCAAGCACATGTAGCAATTTCACTGCTCAATGAATGTCTTTCAAGAAATGGACTGAAAACGGGGGTTTAAAAGCTACTTTGTTCCCAAAAGTGGACAAGGGGGACGAGCAGGGATGTCATTTCACCAAAATGCCAGGGGTAGCGGAAGTGACATCACATGACCCTTTACCCCTGATGACATCACAGGAAGTTATGTCATTTGACCCCGCCTGAAGTGATATCGCTGGAAGCGATGGAACACAACGTTTCACCCATTGACAAAACAGGAAGTGGCATCACATAGCATTGTACACTACGAAAAATATGGTTACGATATCCCTATAATGTGACGTACATTTCATACAAGAATGGATCGCCATATGTATCGTTAAGATCAGTGTGTATAGGCCCATATTACCAAATTACTGTGAATGCAAGCAGACGTCCATGACCAAATGATAATGATGTGTTATTATATAGCACTTACGCATAAGTGCTTTATATAGAAAAAATATACACCCAATATCACCCAACCTGTGTTGCTACTCATTTATCAACCTCAGAAGGATGAAAGGCTGAGTTGAGGTGTTTAAGAACAGACTAAATCAGTGACTCACACCCTGAAGTGTGCCTGAAATAAACCTGTAATGAGTCTAGCAGTTATTGTATAGAATTCAAGAAAGACACATTATTTGGTATTCCTACTTTTTCTTATTTAGGGTCAGTGCTGAAAGTGTTAGACTTGTGGCACTCTTGTTCTTATTTTTCTTATTTTTTTAAGGGGCCTGAACAAGAAAGCCGGCCACTCCCGAAGTAAAGAGCCACATGGTGCTGGCCACAACCCAGGAGCTTCCATTACACAAACCCCCCCTTTTTTTTTTAGCGGTCGCAAGGGAGACCACAGAGGTCGCAAGGGAGACCTCAGAGGTCGCTGTTGCGACCTCTGGCGACCCCTTAATGACGTCCCTGAGGACCAGAGCCTCGTAACAATACTTTGTTCTTGGTCTTCAGTGGTTGGACAGCATTGAACTAGGCTTCTCTGCTCTTTCCTTGTGGTCAAACCAGGTTCGAGATGCAACGAGTCATGTTGATCGAAGTGGTGAGTCGGCATTCGAGTCGGCATTCAATGTAATACGGTACAAAGGGTCCAACAGGTTCATATCAGTGGTCAACTCGGTTTGAGATGGTGTTACCGCTGGGTCGAGTTGGCGCATGAAACAATGATTTCCAGAGGTTTGGAACAGTGTAAAAGTTGGGTTGAAGTGAGGTCCTGTTGGTTTGATGCAGTGCTCGAAGAAGTGGTGAGTCAAAGGCTTCTGCAGCGGTGAGACAGTGTTCGAGTTGAGGCAGAAATAAGAACTGCTGGTGTGATCTGGCGTGAGTAAGTTCAAAGATGCAGGACAGCAGTTCAAATTCATGAAGTGCCAAATGCAACAAGCTGGACCATTGACGATTCAAAGGGTGTTGAAGGTGGTTTGAGGCTGTGCAAACAGGATTCCAGCTGCTCTTTCTGTTTGCTGTGAGTCCCAAACAAGGGCCTCCAGGACAATGAAAGCCCTTCTTGATTTCCACTCCCAGTCCAGGGAGGTTGGCTGGCACCAACAAACATTCCTTCACCTCCAGTGTGGAAACTGGTTTCAGTGCAGCTGGCAGAGTGACATGCCCTGGTCCGCAAGAGTTCACCCACACTGGTAGCAGGGTATGGATAGGGAGCATAGCTTTGCTTTGCCTTGGAAGCCTTCTGCCTTCATCTCTTCGTCATAGGACTTTGGATTAGACTGCAGACGTGCATTCTTATGGTCACAGTTGAATCAAGGAAGGAGTGAAAGATCCCTTCCTTATAAATGCAAATGTCACTGGGGATTGGATAAAAGCCAGCGTGTTGTAAGGTGTCCAATCCCTGTTGCTGTATTAAGTGACCCTTGCCTTCTTGCATCATACCCAGAGTGCCTTGCTCTGAAGGAAAATATGGGGACAGGAATAGGAAGAGCCTCAATAGAATAGTAAAATGGTGGAACCCCTTCTCAGGTCCAACTTTGCCTCTCAGGCTACTCTAACCCTGGACCCTTTTCGAAAACTTCTGACTTCAATGGCCCTTTAGGGTGCAGTGCACTGGTGTAAGGCTGCCTTTTGCTATGTGAATACTCATATGCTTGAAGGGAGGTCTTACTCTTTCTACTGGAGAATCAAAGGAAGGCAGCATCCTGCATATTGTCTGACTTGCTTCAGTGGAGACAGCCAGGCTACCTTGAGCACACATTGTCCTCAGATAGATGGTCTGGGCTCACAGGGTTGATACTTGCATGATATCAAATTGATGTGGCTTTAATATAACTGTGTACTGTTACCAGTCACCGTAGTAACCAGGTATGAATTATTCTCAGAGTTTACCCTGCCAGATAAGGCAGCAATTTATTTATTTATTTCACAATTATTAGGTTTTATCTCAGAGGTGCAGGAGTTAAACTGCCACCTTTGGCTGCTGCAACATTGGGTCAAAGCAGCTGTCGGGAATGCACATTTGACCCATGAGCCAGCCATGTGCCACTGAAAGGCAGGTGCTGCTTTGTAAGAAGACTGGTGCAGCACGGACAAATGGCTGCACTATGATTTTGGCATTAAGCTTTTTATGAAAGGAGAGTCTGTTTAGCAGGCATCCCTTTCAGAAACATGATTTACCCACATCATTTGATAGAAATAAAAAAGCCCGCACTTTCATATCCTCACTCAATGGTATCCTGTCGTTATCCAGTATTGATTGAGGTTTGTTCATGTGATGAGGGCGCAAGTGAGTCCCCTCATGAATAGTATAAATTATGTGGAGTGGAAGATGCCATTGTCATGTTTGATAATGCTGCAGAACGGCAGTTCTTAGCTGTCAAAGGCCAAGCATCTGTATCAGTTCACACTACGGGGATAAGGGAACAGTGGTAATGTCCTCAGAGCAAGTGCAAGGATTTTTGCTAATCTAGGCGAAACCTAATTTTGTCACCCTCACTACCATTTGCCTTGACGAGACAGTCCCCTTATCCAAGATGTATCCTCACCACTGCACATGCATGTCTTGCCCGCGACCTTCACAAACTGCTGTTTTTCCATCACGATTTAGACCTTTTCATAACAAGATACAATTAAATCACTGTTTCATACAGACACAATACATTATATACAGGCTGGATTAGAAACTATGAGCAGATCAGGAAGGTTTAGAAATACAAATATGCAGAATCATGAAATATCAGTAGAATTCAAAATACTCACGCTCAAACATGTCCGTCCAACAGTCCACCACACCTCCCTCTCACACCCACACACAGTGTGCCCCTGTGAGGCAGTTTTCGGCGTATTATGAGCCACTTTAACTACATATATCAGGAGTCTCTTTAAAGGTTGTTGTAAGGAGGCTGTTTCTTCCTTCCACCAACCCACTGACTCTCTGCAAGCATCCCTATTCAGAGGTGGAACTACCACTGGCTTTGCTTGCCGTACATATGCCGATACCCTGCCTTCAACCGCATCCGCTAAAGAGAGTGGCAGAAACCGCTGCTCGAGTCACTGTAAGTCAGAGGGCGTTAGGGGCTGTTAGCTTTGTTACCAACACCGTTAGCTATGGGTGATTTAGACCCCTCCGCCTCTTTTCAGGTATCAGGGATGGCAGAGAAATACCTTTTGCTTGACAGCAGGGTGGGAATTCCTTTGGCATCTCAGAGATGGAGAGAGAAACAGGAGTGAGCCAAGCTGGTGGTACACTACCCAAAGCACTATCTGGTGTTTCAGGTAATCCACCTGTTGACAATTCTTTAACCAGGCTGATTATATCTAATGGGCTGCTATTAGGGCCCGATACGAAAATGGGGCAGCGGCTCTTCCTCCCGGCAAGGCCACCACAAAATTAGTAGAGATGTGGTGAAAGCTCAGGTTTTCTAAATGGGGGCATTAGTGCACTGTACAGCTGGGCGTTTTAACAAATTTTACTGGTCCAATCAATGTTCTTTAAAATGTCCCATTTCTCACAAACTGGCCAGAAAGGTTCTTCTGGTACTACTCAGTTTGTTGTGTAAAGTCATTAATCATGTTACATGAATGTGTGCCACATCGCTTCCTTTACTTACTATACAAGTACAGTACTGGCCCAAACAGGGCAAGCTTTATGCACACATAGAAAAGACAACACTTGCAGCAGAATCTGAAAATTCCCTGATATACAAGAAAGGTATAATATGAGTATCAAAGCAAGTGACCCTCACACAAAGATCAGGAACCATATAGAGAGCCTTGTGGAAAGCTTCCATTACACACTGGGCAGATGCATCTTGGTCAGCAATGCTGCAAGCTACTATCACACACCAAACAGGTACTACATGGGAATCAGCAGGTCCATATTGCCCAGCACAGACACCCATAAGAAGTAGCCTAGGCAGTAGAGCTGCAAAGATTCCAAAAGGACAAACTTTCCTCACAAATACAGGACATACAGTTACTATATGCATAGGATCAGCACGGGATTCTCTCACAAATAGAACATGTACAGACACTGCATAGGCAGGACCAGCACAGGATTCTCTCACAAACAGAACAGGTACAGACACAACCAGCACATGGTTCTCTCACATACAGAGCAGGTACAGAAACAGCACAGGCAGGACCAGCACAGGATTCTCTCTCAAACAGAACAGGTACAGACAGAACATAAGCAGGACCAGCTCATTATGCTCTCTTACACAGAATGAGTACAGACACAGAATGGTCAGGACCAGCACAGACTTTCCTCAAATAGGTACAACATAGACAGGAGTATTGTAAACTTTCCTCAACATCGATGGAGTCCTGCATGGACAGGGCCAGTGTGTGCTTTCCACAAATAGATACAGCATGTGCAGGGACACTACAAGCTTCCCTAACAACCAAGAATACATATAGCATGGGCACGGCTAGTGCAGGATTCATTTTTACAAGAGGAAACTTCTCTCACAAACGGTTCAGCATGGTCAAGTGGAGGTTGCCTCATAAAAACAGACACTGCAAAGCTGCGGCAACACACGTGGAAGTGTAGATTTGTTTTTTTTCATTTCTATCCTACTTCCCTCGTTCTTTACTGTTTTTAAACATTCAAATTTGCTTTCCTTCTAGGCACCTCTGTGCCGGTGGCTGACTGGATGCCTGTTGAAATTAAAAGCTATCTGTTGCTGAGTAGTTTTATTCTCTCTGTAATTTTAATTTGCTCATTGTTTTACACAAGTTATTTCCTTGTATCCCGCTCTTTGCGGTATAAAAAATCTGCCTGGACTTGAGGGAGCCTGGTGCACGGACCAGAACTACACCTCCCAGCTATCCTTGCTTTCTCACCTGCAGGCATTGGTGGAGGAGAGTCTTTCATCGCTCCCTCTATGCTGACCCCGCCTCCTTGGTGGTCGGTCTCCACAATACCGAATGGCTACATCAATTAAACAATGCCGCTGGGAGCACAGCGACTAAGTGCAGCCCGAAGCCAGGGCAAAGTCTGGCCCGTCTGCGCTCGTCCACGCAGAGTTTGTGCTCTGTGCACACCATCTAGCCCAGTTGCACATGCACTGCAGTAAACTACTCGCCTTAGCGCCGGTAAGTACGGTATTCCCAGTGGGCTGGCAGGAAACAGGCTATGCCTCATCCCACGCCCCACACCTTTATTTGCATGTCTTATTAATGCACACTCCCTGGTGGCGCACAGATTAGAGATGTTCTCTCCCTATTGGAGGATCACTGCCATGATCTGCTATTTGTCACAGAGACCTGGTTTACGGATGTCATGGGTCCAGATACCATACAAATGCTACCTCCTGGTTATGCCTTATTAAAGGTTGACCGTGGAGCTAAGCAACCGGGAGGGGGGGTTGCAGTGATTTACAACTCACAATATGAGTGTACGCTGCTGCAGAAATCCTTGGAATCAGAAATGGAACATTTAGTAGTAAGAGTGGTGGTGAATGCGACCTGGGTATTGCTGAAAAGATTAAACAACTAAATATCAGGGAAATCTGCCCCTTTGCACCTTTCACTTGAACTCCACTTAAACTCTCCTTACCAACCTACTGTTAAGTAAACACATCTAGTGCTTTAGTCTTTCCTAGCCTTCTCTTGGCCCTTCTACAACGTCCCCCGCTCTGTTCCCTATTCTGCTTCCTGTCTCTAAATTGGTTGCCCCATCCATGCATGACTGATCCTGCTTCAAATGCCTTCCACTCAAGTTACTTCTGCTCCCCCACCTTATACCCTTCATTGAGCACACTTCTCGATCTCAGTGAGTGCGCTGCCTCTCTCTTCTGTTCCTCTTCTCCCCATGACCCACGTATCTGTTACCCGGGGTTGAAAGAGTTAATACTCTCGCGCCCCCGCCGTTGGGGAGGCGGAGCCTGAGAGGGAGAAAGGGGTTCGGGGGAATGTGCGTGGGAAGCGCCAGTTACTACGTTGTTAAGAATAGAATAAAGTCGTTCCTCCAAACCCTCCGTGTGTGCGTCCTTCTTAAGGCCTAGATCCCTAGGCAACATTTGGCGACGAGGATTTCTCCTGCGCACCGGAGCCCTCCTCCAGCGGCAATCCGCCGCATCCACGTTCGTGCTGCGGGAGACCCAGCAAGCCTCCTCCTCCTACTCATCCTCCTCCAGCGCGCAACACGGCGACCCGCCGGATTCACTCAGGCGGTTGCCGACCCGCTGAGCCTCCTCCTCCACACCTACACAGGCACGCCTGCGCCTGCCCCCGGCCGACGCCAACCTGCTGCGACGACAACACGGGGAGCGTGCAGCAGGCCTCGTGAGGCCGCAGGGCCCCAGCGAAGACACGCGTGCCGGCGATCCCGCCCACGCCCTCCCTCCTGGACCGCAGGCCTTCGTCACGGAAGCCGCCTCACTGGAGAGGAGGCCTCACAAGCTCACCCCTACCATCGGACACCCTGGTGAGCGTGTGGGTGCACGTGGACACGCTCGAGGCCTAGTACCCTCGCCCCATGTGCCGGCTACGCACCCACAGGCCCCTCCTTTCGGGCACCATGAGCAACCCACACTCCAACCCTGGCTCCAACCAGGGTTCTCCTCAACCGCCGCGGGCGGCGAAGTCCATACAGTTGCGGTTGCCCCCGCCATTCACCATGACACCCCAAGCCACCAAAGGCCCCAGGTGGACCGACTGGATGGATGACTTTCATCACTTCGTTAGGGGATCCGGTGACGGTGACTCCCCCAACATAAGAGACATCTTCCTTAACCTCGTAGGGGGGGAAATCAAGACCGTAGTAAAAACGATTCCGGCAGCAGAACAAAACACCTTCCCCAACCTGATTGCTGCTTTAGACAAACTGCTGATCATTGAGGTCAATCGGGACTACGAAAGATATTTATTCAACCAATGCACCCAATTGCCACAAGAGACTGTCGACGAGTTCATAACACGTCTAAGAGTGAAAGGAGCAAACTGCCAGTTCGACGCGTTCTCGCTAGAGGAAGCCATAAGACTGAGGGTGATCGAAGGTTGCCTCTCCCCCACACTCAAGAAGCAGATACTAAAAAAACCACTCACCATACCTGAAGTGAGTGAACTTGCTCGCATTCATTAGAGGGTGGATGCGCAAGCCTCATCCATGGGACACTCCGGCAACCCTAAACAAGACACAAGCGAGCTCACAGCTGCCATACAACCGCCCCGCCAAGGCGACAGGGGACCACAGCAGTACAGAGCGCCGGTGACGCCTGTGACTCCCGCCCCATGCCAACAAAGACAGTGCTACCGCTGTGGAATGTCTTTCCCCCACTCGGGGTCATGCCCGGCCCTATCCCAACGGTGCACAAATTGTGGGAGAGAGGGACACTTTCACTCCGTCTGCAGAGAGGGCGTACCATTTCCCCCGATGCGACCCCAAGTGGCCGCCAGGATGCCTTTCCGGCCACCGCCTCAGCAGTACAATCAGCCAAGACCGTACCAACAAGGGCTGGGGCAGAGGCGCTACGTCAGGGCGATGGATGAATACCAATCATCAGGATATACACGACAGTACGATCAGGCAGAACAATCCAGATACCTCACAGATGAATATGATAACCCTCCAGCGGACTACAGGCCTGAGACACTTTACCAGGATGATCAGGCGACGGCCTACTGCGCACCGTATGATCAATATGACCAGGACGAGTTTGTCAACCTCATACTTGACAACAAAGAAGCCAGGGAGGCCCCGAAAATCCCGATCAAGATGGGGAATTGCCAATTACAGTTTATGATCGACTCAGGTGCTACAGTGAACATCATGGGTGAGCAGGACTATGACAGGATGCCACACCCGCCGCCGCTTGACCCGTCCCGATCGAGGATTTTTCAATGGGGGGCTGCCACCCCATTACAGACAGTGGGACAATTTGCTCAATGCTTCCTCCTAAATGGGCGACAAGTGAACACAACCATCCACGTCATCCGGTCACTCGCCAGGAGCAGATGCCTGCTCAGCTACCACACGGCTTTGCGCCTGATTTTGATTGAGATTCACGTCAACGCTGGTGACATGATCACCACAACCTCGAACAACATGGACCCGAGGAACACCACAGGGTCGATAGCATTCCACCAGCCCCAGACGCTCGTCTCACAGGACGACATCGCGAGAAGATTCCCCAAGCTGTGCACGGGACTAGGGAAACTGCACGGCCCCCCCATCAAGCTTCACATCGACCCTCAGGTGCGTCCGGTGCCGCAACACCCCAGAAGAGTCGGGTTCCACCTTCAGGAGGCAGTGTCGGAGGCACTCCAACAACTGCTATGTGACGGCATCATAGAACCGGCGACGGGGCCGACTCCATGGGTTTCCCCCCTTGTGGTGGTACCCAAAGAAGTGGGGAAAGATCCGGTTGTGTGTGGACATGAGGGTGGCCAACACAGCGATACAACGGGAGAGACACCCGGGACCATGTATTGAAGACATGATCGTGCAGTTAAACAGCGCCCAGATGTTCTCCAAGTTAGACCTGATCCAAGGATACCATCAGCTGGAGCTCCATCCCGACTCCAGAGCCATCACGACGTTCGCAACGCACGATGGTCTTTTCAGATACCGGAGACTAAACTTCAGAATTTCGTCCGCCGCAGAGATCTTCCAGGAGGCGATACGTCAGATAATCAGGCCTATAAAGGGAGCCCTGAATTACAGCGACGATATACTCATCTTTGGATCGTCCAAGGAGGCCCACGACACGGCACTGCACGACACCTGTGAAGCCCTTCAAAAGGCAGGCCTCACTCTCAACATCTCCAAATGCCGTTTCAGTAAAACGAAGCTCAAATTCTTCGGACATATCTTCTCCAGGGAAGGCATGATGCCGGATCCTGATAAGGTCGACACAATCACCAACCTCAGCGAACCCCTACAGGTCGCAGACGTTCGTTCCTTTCTCAAAAATCACAAAATTGTGTCCCCACAGGGAATAAAGTAATGGTGATGCGGTATATCCATTACCGATGCTCACCTTATTTTCTCTAACCTTAGTTTGTGTGTTAAACTGTTTTAAGCAAGGGTTACCACAGACTAAATCTATTGCTCCTAAGTTATGTGTGTTTAACCTCTTCTTTGCATATAATTATGTCATTAATGTTAACAGAAGATCATTGCTTTGAAGATATACATTTGACACAATGCAGAATCTTGATCATACAAAAATTAGTATTTCTCGTTATTTTAATGAAAAACATAAAGTAATCTTTTGTGCATGAGCCTCAATGTCATTTAACAAAATATTATCTGGACGCAGGTTCAATTTTGAATACATAACATATTATAATCCTGTTAACGGCATCAGATAAATCATGCACCGTAAAAAAACAATAATAATTGGAAACAGGTAAAGTAAAGAAAATATACAAAAAATTAAACAATTCAAAAGGACAAGCCACTGAAAAAAAGACTTTACATTTAAACAAAACAATTCTAAATATCACAGGACATGAATTCTATCCTTATAGGCAGAAAAATATTATAAAGTTATTTAGTTTTCACCCTGTTTTATTTATGGGAGTCCACCTGTGTACATTCCAAGGAAAACCAAGGAATGAAAGAAACAATTATAATTCCTAGTGGGGTGTGGAGATGTATGGCTAGTGTAAGCTTGGTTTATACATTCACACTTGCCAACCGCTTCTTACAGTGCTGCTCAGGTCTACGTATGTGTGAACTGGCCTAATGCATATAGGCACAGTGGCCACCGCTGTCAGCCAAAGAGGTCAGTCAGGTGTGGTCAAATACATTTCGGCGTAGAGGTCTAAACAGAAAACGCCTTCCTCAGGACCAAAAGTCAGATGTATACGGTTTTTAACCCCTCAGATGGAGTAATAGAAGAAGTGCATGGAGACAAATCTCGGCTAGGCTCGATTGGAGTATTATGGTGTCAACTAGCTTGAAGGCACTCAGGTGCAAAGGGCCCGATATTCGCATCGCTTTTCTGAAGCCGTGGTTAATGCTGGTCATTGAAAAGTAGCGTGTATTCTTGTGTGCACGTATCAGATGGATCGTTCATTACTCGTCTTGAATCTGTGCATGCAGGGCATGCCACTCGTCCTGGCGGATGGTCTTGGTGATGTTGTAGGTAAGGTTCTTGGGAATGGTGGCAGACGAGTAATGGTACTTAATGTAAACACATTGCTCAATTTCCCCTGATCAAGGTAGTGGGCTGGACCCGCGTCGACCACGCGGAACACGGAGAGAACACTTTGTTACTTTCTCGGCATGGCGGGCTACTGTGCGAGGTATATACCCCACTACGCCTCCCTGACAGACCCTCTGAGAAAGTTGCTGCAGAAGGAGTCATCCTTCAAATGGACCCCGGCATGCCAACAAGCTTTCACAAACATCAAGCAGGCCCTCACGGAAGCCCACCGCCTCGCATACTTCAACCCATCGTGGCACACCGAGGTGGTGGTGGATGCCAGCCCGGTCGGCCTTGGAGCCATCTTAGCACAAACCAGTGGGGCGGACGTCAATCCCAGGCACGTGGTCGCCTATGCAAGCAGGGCGCTGTCAACACCAGAGCTAGCCTATTCCCAAGCCGAGAAGGAGAGTTTGGCGGCGGTCTGGGCGTGTGAACATTTCCACAACTTCATCATCGGGAAGAGGTTCACTTTGATCACCGACCACCAGGCGCTGCTGTCTCTATTTGGCAATCCACACACCAAGATGCCACCGAGGATCGAACGGTGGGGCATCCGCCTCCAAGAATACGATTATGACATTGTACACCGACCTGGAGGTGACCTCAATCCGGCCGACTACTAGTCGCGCCACCCTGTTGGAGCCCCGCTCGCCCGGAAGGGCGATGTCGCCTATGTACAATATGTGGCATCCCACTCATTGCCACCGGCACTATCCCTCGAAAGAGTCACCGCCGCGTCGGCAGCTGACCCAACAACAGCCCTGGCTATCAGCCTAACGACGACCAGCAAATGGAAGGATCATCACAGAGCCATGTTAACCCATCCAGGAGTGAACAAACAGGAGATTGAGCGGCTGGCCAGGGTGCAGAGTGAACTGGCCGTGAAAGACAACAACATCCTGCTAAGGGGGTGCAGGATCGTCATTCCCGCCACGCTCAGGAGCGAGGTGGTCAGCACCGCCCATGAAGGCCACAGAGGGGCTGAAAACACGAAGAAGCAGCTCAGGTGCCACGTGTGGTTCCCCTTCCTGGAGGCCGCCGTCGATGAGTGGGTAAGGAACTGCCATGCCTGTCAGTGCACAGCCCCTGCCGAACGTCCGCCCCCACTACAACACACGCAGATACCTGATCGCCCCTGGGAACGAATAGCCATGGATTTCTATGGGCCTACGGAAGAAGGTGATTACCTCCTACTCTTTATAGATGAACATTCGAGATTTCCTATAGTCAAAGTAGTCACCACCACAGCGTTTCCACAGGTAGCAGCGGCGATAGAGGAAGTATTCAGCGAGTGGGGGATCCCCAAGTGTGTCAAGTCTGATAACGGACCACCATTCTGTGGGCATGAGTTCGGGACACTGGCGGAGCACCTGGGCTTCAGACACATGAAGATAACTCCTCGTCACCCCCAAGCAAACGGAATGGCTGAGCGCTTCATGGCGTCGATTAAGAAGACAATACAGAGAGCACGGCTTGAAGCAGTCAACACGCATCAGGCATTATGTCGCCTCTTAAGAGACTACAGGAACACTCCTCATGAGGCCACAAACAAGACACCTGCTGAGCTCATGTTCCGCTACGAGGTACGAACCCGCATTCCGCGGAACCCGAAAGCGCAGAGCCGATTGACAAGGACCTGCTCCAAAGGGATGCAGAGGCAAAAGAGAATGCGAGGCGCAGTACTGATGAGCGGTGCGGAGCGGTGACACAAGAATTCCACATAGGAGACGAAGTCCTAGTACAACAGCCAACAACCAGGAAGACAGATCCGCAATTTGCCCCAAGTCCCATGAGGGTAGTCGCAGTGAAAGGCACGATGGTGACAGCTGAAGATCAAAATAGAGCTGTCACCAGGAACTGTCAACAGTTCAGACATTACGTTAAAAGAGAAGGCACAGAAATACCACAGAGGTCCGTCTCTCCAGAACCGCGGATGCAGCGGGACGACCTGTGGATCCCTCCAGAGGGAGATCCTGGAGGGACGAGTCAGGGAAGGGAAACTCAAGAGGTTCCAGAGCCCGGAACTCAAGTTGAGAGGCCGCGACGAGTCATCAGGAAACCGACGAGACTTGTTGAAGAGTGTTAAGTTTGCCGTTTGGACACAGAGTGTTAAGTTGATGTTTGGACATATTGTTCGGGGGTAGTGTTACCCGGGGTTGAAAGAGTTAATACTCTCGCGCCCCCGCCGTTGGGGAGGCGGAGCCTGAGAGGGAGAAAGGGATTCTGGGGAATGTGCGCGGGAAGCGCCAGTTACTACGTTGTTAAGAATAGAATAAAGAAGTTCCTCCAAACCCTCCGTGTGTGCGTCCTTCTTAAGGCCTAGATCCCTAGGCAACAGTATCAAGATGAGGGGTTCGGGTAGCTGACCACACTACCCTTCCCTTTCTGTGACTCTCCCTTCAGTGCTCAATGGGAATCCTACCCAGATAGAGTATGTTGCATTCTTTTTTACCTTTATAATGGACTCCTTTGAAAATGTAGGGCTGTAATCAAAGGAACCAATGAGTGACTCATGCTATTGTGTTTCTGTTGGGCCAGCTATACTTAAGGGGTGTAGTTGGGCATTAAAGTAAATCACTGTCCTCCAAGATAATATTTTGAGGATTCTATGGCCCACTTGGCAGAGAGAACCTCTAACCCTATTGTGGTAGAGTTGTGTTCTCACCTAAATTATTTCCTGATTGACCACAGGACTGGATGTTCCTTTCCATCATATTCTTGGGACAACATGGCTCCCCCTTCCGACCTTGGCGGCATGTCTCTGTCGAATAAAGGGTCTTGTGAAGATATGCCCCCACAAAAGATCGATAGGGTTTAAAGATTAGGTCCATTAATCGCTAAAAGTGGCTGGGTGCTGTGAAGCATAAAAGGGAAAACCATAAACTGACAGAGCCGATATGGTGTGGTGTTATTTTATCCCTATTGCTAGGAGCAAAGGGAACTTGCCAATAGTCTTTAATCGGGTCCAAGGCGGTAATGTATTTAACGTTCTATTTCAATTTCAATTTGTTATATATATATATATATAGCGCTAACAATCTGGAAGAATTAACTGCATCTAGGTGCAGAAGGTACTTCAAATAAAGTGTCTCCAAGAAAGCTCACCAGCGAGGCTCTATTGCTTGTATATTTCTTAACGAACAACCCATTTATTTAAACAGAAACGTTTTAAGGGATTACCGAAAAAAAGGTGAGTTCTGTAATGTTGCCAAGTTGCAAGGGTAAAGAGTTCCATAATTTGTGACCATACACTGAAAAGCTTTGGTCACCTCTAGAAGAACAACGAGATGAAGGGACGACCAGCTTGTCGGAAGATCGCAGAGATCGACTTGACAGGTACCAATCTGGCTTATTAGTTAGATAGGAGGGAGCGAGATAGTGCATGCATCTGAAAACCAGACACACGATCTTAAAATGGACCCTCTCCTGCACTGGAAGCCAGTGCAAGGACCTCCACAAGGCTGAAATATGTGTTCTTTTAGGAACTTTCAAGACAAGCCGAACTGCGTAAAGTTATAGAGAAGAGGTGAAAGTGCCAAACTCTGATGGGCACCGCAGCTCAGTGGAAGAGAATCCTAGATGTACTCATTGCACTTAATTTGTTGAGATTGATTGAGCAAAAATTAGTTAAACCACTGCAAAGCCTTGTCTGAAACTCCCCCTACTGATTTTAGACAGGAGAGTAGTATATTATGATCAACTGTGTCAAATAGTGCAGACAAATCCAGCATTATCACAAGGGAAAGTTCCTGTCTATCTGCCCAGTCAAGAAGGTTACCCCATACAGCCAACAATGCTGTTTCCATACTGTGCTTCGGGTGAAACCCAAACTGAAAAGTGTCCAGAAATAAATGTTTCTCGACGTGATCCTGGAGCTGGGTAGTCACAATTCTCTCCATGATCTTTCCTGGCAAAAGAAGACCTGCAACAGGGAGGTGATTCTGAAGGATGGTAGGGTCAAGGTTGGATTTTTTTAAGACCGGAGATACTGTAGAGAGTTTAAGTACTGAGGGAAATACTCTTGTGACAAGGAATGATTTATAAACTTGGTCATGAAAGCTGCTAGCTTAGCAGTATAATGCTTGGCTGCACAAGCAGGGTAGACAAGACAGTTGCCATTAGTTGATTTCAAATTGTTCATTAAAAGTCTAATGGTGTCCAGAGGCATAGGTTTAACATATAAATAAAGAGGTGTAGAAATATACCATATGGGGGGAAATAATCAAGGGGAGTGGAGTAACTTGGGCTTGTGAAAAATTGCAGTCAATAGGATTTGGGATTTTTTCAATGTTATTAATAAAAAGGCGTTAAAAGCATTAGGTTGAGAAGAAGTACTCTTATGAGATGATGAACTATAACTGGGTTGAAAGAAGGTATTAATGGCAGTGAACAGTTCACGATAACTGTTATGTGGTGTCTGGAACTTATTATCTAAAAAAGTTGATTTAGCATCGAAAATGGCAGATTTATATTCTTTTAATGCAGGTTTAATTTTGCTTGCAGATAATGGACATCTTTGCTTTCTCCGTAGCTAAGTTGACAAGCCTACCAGCTCATCAATTCGGGGCATTAGATAAGTGTCAAATGCTGATTTTGAGTTGACCTGTCCAAAGAAATAAAAAATCTCCAGATGTTGTCTGTTTTAGACTGATTAACTCAATCAGTGACCACCACTGACTTAAAGATGGGTTCAATTACCTGGAGTTTCAAAATCTTTTGTATTTCCTCTTACCTGAGCGCTCACCGAACTTCCAACAATGTATATGGGATTTAGACAGACCAATTTATCGGGGCAGGTTAAAATATGATGGGGGCCACATAAACTGACGTACCATATCCTGGAGATATTGTCTATGCTGGCTGTCCAAGTTGTCAGGTATAGATCCTCCATATCTTTTGAACACAGAAGGAATATCATGGTTGTTTGGTACGGGGACATTAGGGCACTTCCATTCCATGAGAGGGTTCACATGGTATACCTTTTCTTTTTCTTTTTTGGTCTAGTTGGTAAATGCAACATTTGAGGTTACCTAGAAACTCGGTGATGTTGTATTGTCTGTGACACTTTGCAAGGAAATTGTTCTCTGCAGTGGGAGGAGATCAAGTCACTGGTCCCCTAAATTACATTTTTGGAGCTTTGCCTTTTATCAGGCTTAATGTTTCTCTTGAGCATGGGAAAGATGTTGGTTCACCAGTTGTCTTACCATCATGATGCAAGCCCAAGCGGTTTGGGCAAATTGGGCCAATTGATGGTTTTGCACTTCCCAATACTGCTTCAACATGTCCAGCACATTGTTAGACTCACCACCATGCAGACAGGCCGGCGCGTTGGCTCAGGACCACACAAGAGCTGTTCAATGAGCCCAGAAATTCGGCCACTGCTGGCATAAAACTTCAACGGGGAATTGACCAGACCGGACCCCCTCTCATTGAGGGAACTCTTTTTGGCAATGGACCTTCCTGCTGTCTATAGGATAACTGCCAAGACGGTAAATTACCCAAAAGAGCGGGGATACCCACACGGCTTTCACCAAGCTGTAAAGAAAGGACAGATGGTTAGAACTGAGTGGATAAGAAGCAATAATGAACACAGAGCTACTGCTAGAACAGCTACCTGTTATACAGTTGATGGTAGACTGATCATACTTACGGGGAAATGGGAGGTTGAAATTAGCTATGGCCAAGGGATGAATCAACAGGAAAATAATAGGAGAAGTACAAATGCTTACCCTCTGTAGGCTAAAGAAGTGCCTAAGTATGGAGACAACGATAGGATAAAATAAGAAAAGGGAAGGTTAGTACAGGGAATTCCCTGAACCGAACGAAGGCCACTGCTAGGTACGGCATGGTGCAATATAGGCAGCAGAGAATTCGTTTTATTGCACTGGTGATTCTTGGGTAATGTCCAGTTATGTTGAAGATGAACGGGTTCAGTATAAAGGTGTTCTCGGATAAGATCCGGTTATGTTGAGAATGAACAGCTTCAGTATAGGATATTTGGAATGATTGGAACAGAGGACAGTGGTGTGGAGAAACAACCCCCAGAAGAAAAAGTACAGATTCAGTCTTACCAAATTAACAGGTGTGGGGGGGCTGCAGCTGGCATTAACTGATCAATGTCCACGGGAGAGGCAGCCGGTGGTTTTCGCGATAGCAGTATTCGCGCCTTGAGTATACTGGAAGGCAGTATGCTCCGGAAGTGGCAACAGGTATGCGCCACTGGCGTAACAGGGGCCACCGCAGCCCCCGCGGTGCGGGGGCCCCTGCTTGCACATGTCCTGGGAGGGGCCCCCACTTGGGGAAAAAAATGAATCTTTTTTTTTCTAAATCTTTTTTTTAAATTTCTTTTTGAAATCACTTTGCCTTCATAAAGACATTATTTCTGTAACAGAAATAATGTATTTATGAAGACAGAGTGACTACAAAAAGAAACTTTATTTTTGAAGTCCGAGGGCTCTCCCTACCCCATGACATGGAAGACCCCAGGCTGGAGACCTCCATGTCATGGGGTGGGGGAGCCCTATGACTTAAAAAAGAAATAGTTTATTTTTGAAGTCACTCTGCCTTCATAAAGAAATTATTTCCGTTATGGTGCGGTCCTTAACAGAAATAATTTCTTTATGAAGTCAGAGGGATTTCAAAAAGAAACAATCAGCCTCAGTACAAGTTTGGCAGTAGCCTTGCGGGTAAAACCGGCAAGGTGCCGCCAAACCTGTGTTTTTTTCTGGCACCCGCGAATGGGCAATTACCGGGTCATTACAGCCCTGCCGGACCTGGTCATTGCCCATTCTCGGGCGCTGGAAAAAAAAGCTCCCCATTCCCATTTGATCCCCATAGGGTTCAATGGGAATGGGGAGCTGATGTACCGGCACCATTAAGAATGGTGCCAGTGCATCCAACATGCTTTGCTCGCAGGTGCCAGTATGCCCGCCAGGTCAGACATGATGGTGGGGAAGGCACCCGCGAGCAGAAATCGTAGTTTGCCAGTCTGGTAACAACATTACCGGCAAGCTTACCAGTACCATTGTTACCGGACCAGCAAACTTATACTGAGGCCCAATTTAATTTTGAAGTAATAGGGCTCCCCTCAACCCAATGGCATGTGATGGTGTGTGAGTGTATTGTGAAAGGGTGGACACTTAAATGTGGAGGTGGCTGTCTGTGTGAGTGTATGGTGAAAGGGTGCACACAAATGTATGGGTGACTGGGTGTGCGTGTGTGCGTGTAACAGTGAAAGGGTGCTTACTTAAATGTATGGGTGGCTGCCTGGGTGTGCCTGCATGGTGAAAGGGTGCCCACTTAAATGTATGAATGGCTACCTGGGTGTGCTTGTATGGTGAAAGAGTGCACACTTAAATGTAAGGATGGCTGGGTGTGCATGTGTGTATATGGTGAATGTTGTTTGTGCTTGTGTTCAGGGGCGCAACAAAACCTACATTTCAGCGTGCTGATCCTTCAGATGTTGGGAGAGGCGCTAACTTCACGGGTGGTGGGGGGAGGCAAACTTATTTTTGTGGGGGCATCTAACTTCTTTACGCATTTTAATGAGACTATTCTAGTGCAGCTTCAATGTTACAAGCAGTTAACTCTCTCCTTTTAATTGTGAAAGCACCCACTTATGAACTGTTGTGAGAATGAACTGTCTCCTGTTCCCTTTCTACCATTCCAATCACTTCCCTGGCATGAAAGTACTAAACCCACATCACAATTTCAACTGCCTAAAAAATTTGCCATTTGAGTACAGGTACTAACAGTGAAATGCTTTACGTTAGTAACTGCTGGGCCCTTAAACCCAGGTACCATTTAACATCGGTGTCCTATTAATTCGGGCAACTGCTCTGAAGGTCAGTCAGGTTGAGTCAACATAGCCCAAAATGTGTGGGGGTGAGTGCTGCAGCCCAGTAAACTGAATATTGTTAAGCACCTCCTTGTGTTTAATGCTGTTATTACTTATTGGTAATCGTCGTTACTCCTAGCCCAATTCTTCCATGTCCCTGTACTTGTGTATGAGGCAGTACTTGTGTATGAGGCACTATGCCTTATACACAAGCACTGGGATGAGGTAGAGGTACATGGAGGTAATGCCTGACTTAGCTACCTGTATATTCATTACTCCTAATCCCACTCTTCCTCATCCTAGCACTTACCTGTGAGGCAAGGAGCCTCAAATATAAGCACTGGGACAAGGAAGAGGGACGTGATGGTAATTCTGGGCCAAGGAGCTGATTTTGGAGGTTGGGGTAGGGCATGGGAGGGAGAGGAGATGTGTGGGCGGTGGGATTGTGTGATAAATCATAATGGTTGTCCATGTCTAGGCTAAGCAGGCATGATATGTGGTATTAGTGGCTAGAGGGGCATTTTGGTGCAGCCAGTCTAAGTATACCTCAGTTTGGTATGACTTGTTTTAACTGCGCATTTCACATTAAGCAGTCCTGATAAGTGCAATTACCTGGCTAGATTGGCATTTGGGTGCTGCCAGTCTAGCCATTTCTTACTGCAGCATTGTATATTTTTTTGAGCATCTGTGATAAAATGATATAATATAAGTCTATTATAACACACCTGTACACAAGTGTTTCTTGGCAATGGAGTGAAGATAGAGGGTGGACAAGACAAATGATCTTACTAGGCCTTGTGTCATTCAAATCGTGCAAGTGCGAGAATGAGAAATGCAAGGGGAAAGGGAGGGGGGAAGTGCAAGGAACAAGGGAGGGGAAAACAGGGCTGTAATGCTCTGAGTAAGTGCAGCCAGGACAGTGGGCCTCCGGTAGTGCAAGGAGAACAATGGACTGTAGGGTTACAGTCCCTAAGTGTGTGGTATGCCGGAGGCAGTGCAAGGGTGACTGATCAAGAAAGAGCCTGGACTCAGTGAGAGTCTGAGGGTAGCTAAGCAAGCAGACAGGTAGGTCAGCAGGGGAAGGAGAGAGCGAAAGCAGACGCGAAGAGGAAAGTTTTGAGCTGCTTCCAGAACATCAGGTGGTCCGCTAAAGTTTGAGAGGGGCAGGGAGTCCATTCCAGAGGGCAGTATCGGCAGAGGAGAGAGATCTACCCCCCACTCTCTGCCTGAAGAAGCGTCTAGCCCTTAAAGAGTTGGAGGTAGCCGGGGGAAGGGCTTGAGAAAAAAGGTATTTTGGAAGAGAGCATTGGATGTAGTGTAGGCCTGACCCCAGAAAGCCTTGTGGACAATGCAAAGAGTCTTGCACTTGATTCTTGCAACCACCGGGAGCCAGTGGAGAGATTTGAGGGCTGTAGTGATATGATCCCTAGGCTTGTGGCCAAGGATATGTCTCACTGTCTGGATTGTAGTAGTCTAGCCTAGAGAGAAACAGGGCTCTGGAGACAGTGAGCTTCTGGGGGAAAGTTAGAAAGGGTAGAGTCCATTTGAGGAGGATCAGCTGGTAGGTAGTGGGACTTCATGGCAACGTCCGAGATGCAAGGAGAGAAAGAGAGAGTGGAGTCGAAGATGACAGAAAAGGTTTTTTACCTCGCAGGATGGCGAAGGAAGAGTGCCCAAGGTGGGCGGCCAGAGTGAGAGAGGGAAAGCAGGGGTAGGGGTCCCATTGAGAAGGATCTCCATCTAAATGGCACTAAGGTAGATATCGTTGGAGGTGCACCAATCCTGAATCACAGAGAGACAGTCAGGAATGAGCATGAGAGGAGCCTGAAGGAAAGCTGAGTGCCATCCATATAACACTGAAAGTTAGAGGAGAAGGTAGAGATCAGGTGGGCCAAAGGGGCCAAGTAGAGGTTAAAAAACCAGGTTGAGTGGATAGAGCCCTGGGGAATGCCACAGGTAGAGAGAGAGGTGGCTGAGAGAAAGGGACCAAGTTGGACCTGGGAGGGGCAGTCCAAGAGGAAGGAGCTCAGCCACTCCAGGGCCTGATCCATGATGCCCAGGTTCTCACATAGTCGATTGATCAGGATGGCGTGGTTGACTGTGTCGAAAGTAAAGGAAAGATCAAGGAGGATTAGGACAGAAAGAATGCTGGAATCAAGGTTAGAGAGCAGATCTTTACGGGTGTTCAAGAGAGAAGTTTCCATGCCTCTGGCAGCTCTGAAGCCAGACTGATGGTCATGGAGACAACCCACAGATTCAATGTGGAGAGTAAGCTGGGAAATGGCCAGCTTTTTTCCAAGAGTTTGCCCAGGAATGGGGTAATGAAGATTGGACGATAGTTTGCCGGACGGTAGGATCGGCAGAGGGCTTCCTGAGGAGTGGGTGCACAAGGGAGTGCTTAAGGGGAGAGGGGAACATTCCAGTGGTCATTACAGAAATCGGCCAAGGTGCAGCGAGGGTGTCAATATGGTCCTTGATGGTTCTCGAGGAGCAGGGGAGCACCTGTTTGGATGACACTTGCATGAATCGGACTTGTCTAGAAACTTTGTCAGGTGTTGTCAGAGAGAAAGAGGAGAAAGGAGGAGGAGAGGTAGAGATGGCCAAAGGGGGGCCGAGAGAGTAAGAGGGAGAGGAAGAGGAGATAGTGGACAGGATGTCCTGAGTTTTAGCAGAGAAGTGAGAGGCCAGAACCATAGAGAGGGTCTAGGAGGAAACAGGAGAGATGGAGACCGCAACAGGGTTGACAAATTCCATGCAGATTTGAAAGAGTTTGGCCGTGTTGTTAGAGGCAGCAGAGACCCGAGCTTCAATGTGTGCTCTCTTCTTGATGAGTGTTATTGCTTCGACTGGCATTTTTGTGCAACCAGTCTAGGTATGTCTAAATGTGGCCTGGTATTCTCTACTGTAATGTTATAACATGTCTACACTGGTCTACATTGTGCAGCCAGTGGGACATGTTTTCAATGTGGCATGGTATTTTTAATAGCAACGCATTAATGTTCCTGTGCACTGTTGGTGACTTGCATGTATTGGATTGGTGTTATCCTACAAAACAATTGCAAACACTCTAGCTTTTTAGCCAATTTTTCTCAGAAAGTGTGCTGTATATTGCATTAAAACACATATTTATATCTTTCTCCTAGTACAGTGTGTTTGGCGTACCCCTTCAGCAGCATGTTTGAGTGTATTGAGCAAGCGTGATAATCTAGGCCTACCCAGAGTGTAGCACGAGATGTGATTTGTTGCTGAGTTGGGGGGCCCCCTAAGCATGGCTCGCAGGGTGGCCCGCACATTTTGTGTTAAGCCACTGGTATGCGTAGCTTGAAGATCATATCCCTGCTGGGTGGGGAACGCTCAGAGCGGGAGTAAGCAACAGGGAGCTCCAGGGAGAAGCAGAGCGCTGGGTCTAAGATGGTCTGGGTCGGAAACCAGTGGTCAAAACCAAGTACAAAGGGAGAGACAAAAGAATGGGCGAATCAGGATATCCAAGGTCGGTTTCACAAAATACGGCATTAAGTGTTAGGAAAAATAACGCTAATCAGAAGTACCACCTCTGGCGTTACGGGCTCCTTTATGGACACTTGAACGTGAATTGAGTAGACGTGTGGAACCACCGGCTGGCAGCGTTGCGGTCAGCTGAGCAGTCATGTGACCTTGCGAACACAACCTCCGTTTTCCTAGCAACCTCCAGCGTTGCTAGAAAGGAGCTGTTCTCTGCAATCTATGCTCCTGTAGACGGGGACGCAAGTGTTGCAGTGTCGATCGGACCGCAGGTGTGACACACATCACTTTATTTTTACATACTGCAGATATGGCCCAGGGTATTAAGACATATCAATTATTCCCTTCCACATCAACTAACTTCCTCAGGATGGTCCTTAGGGTTTTGTTAAAGTCATTCGTTTGCAACTGGTATTCGGAAGTTCTTAATGTTTTGATTTCCAGTAGTTCTTTGATCTATCCCATACGCTTTCACATAAACATACTGCCCTGATCTGTTAGTATTTCTCCTCGGAATTTCACCCTGGAAAAGAATGGTAGGTGGTGATTGAGGATCTGTTGGATGTCATTATTCATGCCTCTGGATACAGGGTGGCATAGGCAATGTAACCAGAATGTATTTATTTCCTTGTTCTTGGTTTCTAGCATGACCAATATATCAATTTCAATCCACGAAAAAGGAAATCAAATTTTTGGTTGGCTGCTTTAGGGACAGGGTGATGACAAATCGGCTAGGACTACATATTTTTTTAATTTAGTGATCCACTCCAGGCCAATCAAAGCAAAAAATGACATAATCCTACATCTCAGTCATTCCCTAGTGTGCCCCATTTAGATGGAAATATGTGATTTTCATAACTTCCTTCTGGAAAGGGGCAAGAACCCATGGTTGGTGATAGGAGAATCAGTTCACCTTTGGGTTGTTTTGGACTTGATATGGGAGGCAATTCTTCACAATGAAATAAGGCCCTGATAAGTCTGGCCCAGAAACCTCTGGTATGATTTGTCAGAAGGCCTTTCTTAGATTGGGGTCATTCCTTTGGGCACTGGTAAATCTGAGGAGGGA